>NC_067423.1:3717987-4032487 GCF_009764475.1 Pristis pectinata | reverse complement strand
TAGTTATTAATAAAATAGTTTTAACACTTATACATGACTTGGTGTGTTTCTTTTGTTGCTGGTACATGACACTGCATTATCTAAATGTCTCTTAAACCCCACTATTGTATCTGCTTCCAGCACCACCCCGGCAGCCCGTTCCAGGCACCCACCACTCTCTGTGTAAAAAAAATTGCCCTGCACATTACCTTTAAACTGTCCCCTCTCACCTTAAACCCATGCCCTCTAGTATTTGACATTTCCACCCTGGGAAAAAGATACTGGCTGTCTACTCTATCTATGCCTCTTGAAGCAAAGTGGTCTTCAAGAGGCATAGTCAGAGATGGAGATAAACCATCTTCTAAACTTCTATCAGGTCTACCCTCAGCCTCCAGCGCTCCAGAGAAAACAATCCAATCTAGATCTTTGGATTAAAGAAAGCACCACCTTTTTCCAAAGTTACCTTTTATTGCTCCCACAATATTTTGATCCAGACCCTTCCTGTTGTCATTTGCTCCTCGTTTCCTCTTCCCATTGGGAAGAGAATTCGCCAGCGTTCGGTCATCAAAAAACGCAGAGACAAGCTTCCGAAAAAGCAGACTCCCCGTGCGAGAGTAGTTGAGTAATATGGACTCGAGCTGGGACTTGGGAATGAACACGTCGTATCCATCTGAAAGTCGGACTTCAGGCTGTCAGAGGATAATGGACATCGACCAAAAGTTATTTCATTTTCCCTAAATCTCCCTTCTTCATTTTCAAAACCGTTGATACACACAGTCTCAAAACCACAAGGAAACATTTTGTGAATATGCAGAAAATCTCCTTGTACTCTATTGTTACAACAAAATACTCCAGTTAATTTTCTAATACTTCATTCCCATCCATTCGAGTAATAATTAATTCAAATTACTTTGTACATTGAGAAGTTTACCTGGGCAAATGCTAATTGTTTGGTTTGGTTTATCAGTATTGTCAAGTGTACCGAGATACAGTGAAAAACTTTTGTTGCCTGCCATCCAGACAGATCATTCCAGACACAAATATATCGAGGTAGTAAAAAGAAAACAAAATGTGGAATATAGTGTAGCAGCCACAAAGTACAGAGAAGGTAAACAAATAAAGGGCAAGGGCCACGACGAGGTGGATTGGGCGACCAAGAATTCATCTTTTCTTGTATGAGAGGTTCGTTCAAGAGTCTGATAACAGTGGGATAGAAGCTGTCCTTGTGCCTGGTGGTACGTGCTCTCAAGATTTTATACCTTCTGCCTGATGGGAGGGGGGAGAAGTGAGAATGACCGGGGTGGGAGGGGTCCTTGATTACGTTGGCTGCTTTCCTGAGGCAGTGGGAATTCTAGACAGAGTCACTGGAGGGGAGGCTGGTTTGCGTGATGGGCTGTGTTCACAACTCTCTGCAATTTCTTGATCTCTGAATTCCTATTGATACTGGAAACATTGAATAATGGTGTACAGAACATGGATGCTCACTCGCATGGTTGGTAAAGCAAGGATTACACTGCAGTTATTGATATTGTGTTAAAGGCAACTGGTCAGCATCAGGCTGTGCTCAAAAAACCTTGTTCAACGATGATCCTGACTTCAACCTTGGTAAGCCAAGATCACGTACAATTGAAGAGGTGCAACCAGTTGAGCCAAGGAGATAAAATCCCAACCAACGATCAGCCATTTGCAGAAGTGGAGTTTACTGAAGTAGAGATTTATAGGATAGTTGAGGATAAGAGCATTGTATACAGTAAAATTCGTATACAGTAACATTCAGATAATCCGCTATCCGACATTTGGAAATCCCGATAATTTGGCATCTGGCTCGACGGGTGCTGATTCTGTACTCTCCTCACACACTGAGGCCTCGATTCCTATACTCCCCTTTCACTCCTTGGGTTCCCGTGTTCCCTCCAACACACTGGGGACCCGGTTCCCACACTCCCTGCAGCCACCGGGACCCCAGTTCCCATGTTCCCTCTAACACACTGGGACCCTGGTTCCTGCACTCCCTGCACCCACCGGGACCCCAGTTCCCATGTTCCCTCTAACACACTGGGACCCTGGTTCCCGCACTCCCTGCACACACAAAGGACCTTCTCCAATCCCACATTATATTCTGTCTGCCAACTTCTTCTCCCATTACTTACTCTCCCTTTTATCAGCCTCTCTATGCCCTCACAACTTGCTGTGCAGTTTCACTGTATCATCAGTAAATGTGGCTACAGCACCCTCAGCCCCTGCATCCAGGTCATTAATATAGATCGTAAGTAACTGAGACCCCAGAACTGGTCTCTGGGGTGCCCGCTAGTTACTGATTGCTCATACAAAACGACCCATTTCTCCAGGTGAGGGGTCTCGACCCGAAACGTCAACTGTCCATTTCCCCCCACAGACGCTGCCCGACCCGCTGAGTTCCTCCAGCAGTTTGGTTTTTTGCTCCAGATTCCAGCGACTGCAGTCTCCTGTGTCTCCCAACTCTCTGAGCTGGTCAATCCCTAATCCATGCCTATAAACCCCAACCCTGTACACTCTTATTTTGTGCAGTATGTGGCATCTATTCGAATGCCTTCTGCAAATCCAAATACGCTCCATTTACTCGTTCCCCATTATCCATCCTCTTACATCCTCAAAGAATTGCAGCAAATCTGTCAAATACAATTTCCATTTCATCAAACCATATTGACTCCTCAGGAGGATAAAGAAATTCGGCACGTCCCCATTGAATCCCCTATTTTTACAGATACACCATATCCTATCGGGATGCATCCTGGTTTGGTATGGCAACTGCTCTGCTGATGACTGCAAGAAACTGCAGAGAGTTGTGGACACAGCCCAGCACATCATGGAAACCAGCCTCCCCTCCATGTCTACTCTTCCTGCTGCCTCGATAAAACAGCCAACATAATCAAAGACCCCACCCACCCCGGACATTCTCTCTCTCCCCTCTCCAATCGGGCAGAAGATACAAAAGCCTGAAAGCGCGTACCACCAGGCTCAAGGACAGCTTCTATCCCGCTGTTATAGGACTACTGAACGGATCTCTTGTACGATAAGATGGACTCTTGACCTCACAATCTACCTCATCATGGCCTTGCCCCTTATTGTTTTCCTGCACTGCACTTTCTCTGTAACTGTAACACTATATTCAGCATTCTGTTATTGTTTTCCCTTGTACTACCTCGATGTACTAATGTGATGAAATGATCTGTATGGATGGTACGAAAACAAAGTTATTTTACTGGACCTCAGTACATGTGAGAATAATAAACAAATTTACCAATTTACAATTTTCCTAACTGTCTTATTACCTCATCACTAATTGCTTCCAGCATTTTCCCAATAATGGATGTCGGACTAACTGGCCTGGAGTTTCTCTCTCCTTCCTTGAACAATGGTGTTGCATTTGTAGTATTCCAAACCTCTGCTGATTCTCCAGAATCCGGGGAATTTTAGTAGAACCCAGGCAACATATCCATTATCTCTGCAGCCATACTCTTAAGCCCCTAGTTTGCAGGCCATCAGGTCCAGAGACCTTTGCTCTCATCAACCAGCCTGGTGGTTTTCCTCCAGAGAAGAAAAATGGTTTGAGTTCCTCCCTCCCTACAGGTTCCCGATGACGTTTTTCATGTCTTCTATCCTGAAGATCGATCAAAAATAAATACTTAAAATCTCCTCCATTTCTCTATTTCCCATTGTTAATTTCCCAGTCTCATCTGTAAGGAGCCAACATTTATTCTTATCTTTATAAACTGTAGAAGTTCCTACTGTCTAGTTTATATTATTAGCCAATTAACTCTCATTCTCCACTTTCTCCCTCTTCAAAAATTTTCTGCACATCCTCCGGTTTCCAAAAAGTTCACTGATCTTCACAACACTGTATGCCTGTGCTTTCAATTCACTGTCACTTCCAGCTTCCTCATTCAGCCACAGATGGAGCATCCTTCTCAAAGAGCCTTTCTTTCTGACGAGAATACACCATTTGCTGAGATTTACGAAACGTCTCCTCAAAGATCTGGCACTGCGGATCCAGCGTCCTACCCTTGAGTCTATTTTTCCAGTCTGCTTCTGCCAACTCTGACCTCACACCACCTAATTGCCTTTATTTAAATTTAGGACTAGTTTCAGCCTCAGGTTTCTCACCCTCACAGAGTCATACAGCATGGAAACAGGCCCTTCGGCCCAACTGACTCATACTGACCAAGATTCCCATCTAAACGAGTCCCATTTGCCTGCATTTGGCGCATATCCCTCTAAACCTTTCCTATCCACGTACCTGTCCAAATACCGTTTACATGTTGTTAATGTACCTGCCTCAACCACTTCCTCTGGCAACTCGTTCCATATACTCACCAAACTTTTGTGAAAAGGTTGCCACACTACAGGAAGCATGTGGTTGCAATAGAGAGATTGTAGAAGAGATTCACTGGGATATTGTCTGGCATGGAGGGCTGTAGTTATAAGGAGGGATTGAATAGACTGGGTTTGTTCTCACTGGAACGTAGGAGACTGAGGGGTGACCTCATAGAACATATAAAATTATGAGGATAGATAGTCAGATTCTCTTTTAAATCTTTCCCCTCTCACCCTAAACCTATGCCCCCTAGTTTTGGACTCCCCTACCCTCTGTCTTGCAGTCTTGTACCACTGCAAACCTCAAATGATCGTGCTACAATCACACTTTCTGAGGGAGCCCTTTACTATGAGATCATTAATTAGCCCCTGTCTCACAATACACGATCTAAAACAGCCAGCTCCCAGTTGGCCCTCAACATACTGTTGCAAGAAACCATCCTGAATACACTCGATGAACTCATTCTCACGGCTTCCTTCAGATTCATTTGCCCAAATTATTTGATGATTATATCGCCCATGATTACTGCAGTACCTTTCTTTCCAGCTCCATTATTCCTTTACTTATACTCTGTCCTGGTTATTGTTAGGAGCCCAGACAAGTCAGTGCCTTCTGCATCTTGAACTGAGCCAGTATCATTGCTCACCACAACACTGATCTCATCCTTTGTTAATAAACCCACCTCTCCTCCATTGCCTTTGAAACATCGAATGCCCTCAACATTCAGTTCCCAGCTTTGGTTACCTTGCAACCACGTCTCTGCAATGGTTCTCAGATCATGCTCAGTTATTTCTGTTTGTGCTCAGAGAATTGTACAGCACAGACACGGGCCCTCCCAGCCCACCTCGTCCGTGCTGACCTCTCTGCAATAGTCCCACCTGCCTGCGTTTGGCCAATGTCCCTGTTCTCCCTTCTGCTCTAAGCACCTGTCCAAATGCCTTGTAATTGTACCCATCTGTACCTCTTCCCCTGGCAGCTCGTTTCACACGCGCACCACACTGGGTGAAAAACTTGCCCCTCAGATCTCCTTTAAGTTTCCCTCTCACTTTAAACCTGTGGCTCTAGTTCTAGACTCCCTGCCCTGGGAAAAAGACTCTTGACTATCTCTCCTATCTATGGACCTCATAATTTTATATGCTCTATGAGGTCTCCTACGTTCCAGTGAGAACAAATCCAGCCTATTTAATCCCTCCTTATATAACCACAGCCCTCCATTCTAGGCAACATCCCAGTGAATCTCTTCTGCACTTTCTCTATTGCCTCTACATCCTTCCTGTAGTGTGGCAACCAGAACTGTACACAAGACTCCAAGTGTGGTCTAACCAATGTTTTATACAACTACAGCATGACGTCCCAATGACTATACTCAATGCCTCGACCCATGCATACCAAATGCCTTCTTCACTATCCTATCCACCTGCGTCACCAGTCAGCAAGCAGATATGGACTTGTCTCTTTGTACATCAATGATCCTAAGGTCCCTGCCATTTACTCTGTATGTTCTACCAAAATTTGGCTTTCCAAACTGCATTACCTCACACCTGTCTGGATTAAGTTCTGTCTGCCACTGCTCTGCACAACTTTCAGCTGATCTAAGTCCCGCTGTATCATTAGACAACCTTCTTTGTTACCTATGACGCCACCAATCTTCGTGTCGTCTGCAAACATATTATCCAAGTCATTTATATATATATATTACAAACAACAAAGGTGCCAGCATCGATCTCTGTGGTACACCACCACCAGTCAGAGAGACACTTATCCACCACTCTCCTCTGCCTCCTATCACTGTTGATTCTGGTCACGAATGCTGTGTACATTCACATAAAAAACCTTTAATTCCGTCTCATCATCTTCCCTTTCTCTGATGTTATTCGCTGATGCACTCTTATGCTTGTGTGTTCTGTCCCTTTCTGTGATAATTTTATAAAGCAGACTTCTTTTCCTGCTTCTAAGCTCCAAGTACTCCATCCCACACATTGCTCCTCATTTCCAGTTCCGTCCCACTAGGAGGATGTTATCGAACATTGTAATTGCAGCTGCACTGTGCTGAAATTATTTTGAATAGGCATGAAATTGAGCCAAAATATTTCAATAATTATGGGTTACAAAGTTCAAATACGCAACAGGACACACAGGCTTCATTACTCCCGCCCTGAAGCAAGATTGTCAACTGCAGAACAGCACCCCCGAAGACTAAATTATTACGCTCATGTTTCTGGATTGACATCTAGATTACTTCCATGAATTAAAAATAATTTTATAAAGTTTTATCAGAGGTGGCTTGTCTCTGAAGTTTAAATAAATTTAATCTATTTCATCATGGATCATCTGTGAATAAGAGTGTCGGTGTGGGCTTACAAACGGGAACACCATGAGGCTCTTTACTGACACATTCAAAGAGATGATGTTCGATCTGTGACTTCACTCCACAAACTCATCTTAACCACACACACACTTTAATACCTTTGCTTTACAAAAATATTACCAATTTCAGATTTAATATCAACAGTTAACCCAACATTATATACGATAGAACTCTGGTTAGGCCGCATTTAGAGTATTGCGTGCAGTTCTGGTCACCTCACTATAGGATGTCGAGGCTTTTCAGAGAGTGCAGAGGAGGTTTACTAGGATGCTGCCTGGATCAGAGGGCATGTGCTATCAGGAGAGGCTGGACAAACTTGGGCTCTTTTCTCTGGAGCAGCGGAGGCTGAGGGGTGATCTGTTGGAAGTGTATAAGATTATGAGGGGCATAGATAGGGTGGACAAGCAATATCTTTTTCCCATTATTGAGCGTTCCAATACCAGAGGGCGTCCATTTGTGAGAGGGGGTAGGTTCAGAAGAGACACGAGGGGTACTTTTTTTTACTCAGAGAGTGGTGGATGCCTGGAATGCATTGCTTGATAGGGTGGTGGAGGCAAATTCTTTGCAGGCATTTAAGAGGGGCTTGGATGGGCACATGAATGAGAGGAAAATGGAGGGATAGGGGCATTCTGTAGGTAGGAGGGATTAGCTATGTCGTCACAACATTGTGGGCTGAAAAGCCTGTTCTGTGTTGTACTGTTCTATGTTCTATGAACATCCCTTTGCTGAACAGTGTTGCAAATTTCTCCCTCCCTCTGTGTTTAGAAGTGTCTATTTTCATTCTTGAATTGGATTTGGTCTTGGTTTATTCTTGTCACATGTACCGAGGTACAGTGAAAACCTTGTCTTGCACACCAGATTATTTCATTACAATGGTGCATTGAGGTAGTACAAGGGAAAACAATAACAGAATGCAGAATAAAGTGTTACAGTTACAGAGAAAGTGCAGTGCAGGCAGACAATAAGGTGCAAAGTCAATCCCTTCCACCATCAGATTGCTGAACAGTCCATGAACACTACCTCGTTATTCCTTTTTTGCACTATTTCTTTATTTTTGCAACTTACAATAATTTTTATGTCTTTATGTCTTGCACCGTACTGCTGCTGCAAAACAACAAATTTCATGACATATGTCAGTGATAATAAACCTGATTCCGATTCATAAAGGGATAGATTGTGAGGTGAAGAGTCCATCTTATCATATTAGGAGACCGTTCAATAGTCTTAAAACAGCGGGATAGAAACTGTCCTTGAGCCTGGTGGTACATGAACATAGAACGCTACAGCACAGTACAGGCCCTTTGGCCCACAATGTTGTGCTGACATTTTATCCTGCTCTAAGATCTATCTAACCCTTTCCTCCCACATAGCCCCCTATTTTTCTATCATTCATGTGTCTATCTAAGAGTCTCTTAAATGTCCCTAATGTATCTGCCCCCACAACCTCTGCCGGCAGTGCGTTCCACGCACCCACCACTCTCTGTGTAAAAAACTTACCCCTGACATCCCCCTTATACCTTCCTCCAATCACCTTAAAATTATGTCCCCTCGTGTTAGCCATTGTCACCCTGGGAAAAGTCTCTGACTGTCAGCCTTTTGTATCTTCTGCCCAATGGGTGGGGGGAGAAGAGAGAATGTCTGGGGTGGGAGGAGTCTTTGATTATGTTGGCTGCTCAGAGATCCTGCCCCACCCCAGACATTCTCTCTTGAAAGACCAGGTGTTAATTTTTATTTTAAGAGTTTGTCCCCCAGTTCTGGATTCCACAACTAGTGGAAATAGTTTCACTGGATCTGTCCTGTTAATTCTCCTTAATATCTGGAAAACTTCAAACCCCTTGACTTAAATTATACAACCTTAGTTTTGTGATCTCTCCCTGTAAATTAAACCATTTGGGTCTGGATATTATATTAAATTGGTGCTGCTTTTCCTCAAAAGTTCTGATGCTCAGAACTGCTCACAATGTCCCAGGTGTGCTCTAACCAGGGCTGTATTTCGTTGTCTAATAACTGCAGAGTGGTCCTTGTCCTTCCCATGTATCATGGCCCAGGGGTCCTGCCAGTTTGAGCACTCTCCCAGTCCAGCAGTGTACCACTGAGCACTCATGATGGGAAAGAGCGGGTATCGGAGATTTCAATAAGCACTGTCCACCCAGAGCAGAAATCCAGAGTTATTCCCTCCTGCTCACCCATGTGATCCTACAGTGGTAACCAGAGTTTCAATAATCAAGGGCCACAGTAGGCACATTACTGAACTAATAATCCAGCAACTGACAGAGATCGTTGGATTTATTATCAGAGGCATAGGGTACAGAACAAGGAAGCTATGCCAAGCATTGGTCAGGTCTCAGGAACAGTCTGAGTTCACAAGAGAGTGCAGAAAAGATTTACCAGAAATGGTGCCCAGCAACGAGAGGACACTCTCACGTACAGGGGGGTGGTCTGTGTTCCTAGAACATGGGCCGTAACGTGATCTTCCATAATGTGAAGCTGCAGCAACTGTACGTGCATCAAGGAACGCTAATTGAAAATCAATTTTGTTTGGCTTTTTTTCACATAAATTTCATGAGAGCTAATTATATTCTGTATCTCAAAATTTTGGGTAGTGATTTGTGAATTCTGTAAGCGCGAATTTCTTTAACCCAAACGGCTGTAATGCCTGTGTCGTCCAAACCTACCCTAATCACTACCTCAGCACAGCAACATTTTTGACCACTTTGCACTACAATGGATTTTGTTTCTTTTATTCTGTCTTGTAAAAATTGTGTATAATTTATGTTTAATTCAATTTTCTTGAGCATGTTGCTGATCTGATGCTCTGTGCCTGTAATGCCGCAGCAAGTAAGTTTTTCATTGCATCTGTGCACACGTACTTGTGCACGTGACAATAAACTCGACCTTGATGGAGGGACTGAAGAAGCTAAAACATTGTTTGCAATGAAAGGAGAGCTGATAACTAGAAACATGGACTCAAGATGATTAGCAAAAGAATCAGAGATTTATACATAGTCAAAGACAAAGTCAAGTTTATTGTCAGATGCACAAGTCCATGTGTGCACAGGTGCAATAAGAAACTTACTTGCAGCAGCATCACAGCCACAGAACATCAGATAAGCAGCATTCACAAGAAAAACATAAATTAGACACAATTTTTACAAGAAAGAACACAATTAGAACAAAAAGAACAAGGTCTGTTTTAGTGCAAAGTGATCACAGTGTTGCTAAATTGTAGTGATTAGGGTTGTGCTGGTTGGTTCAAAACAGAACGGTTGAAGGGAAAGAGCTGTGTTGTCCTGATCTAGAATGCACTGTGTTACAGCATGATGGAAGACGATTCAATAACAACATTCGGATTAGAGTTGGATATAAACGTTTAGAAACTGGGCAGAATTCAACCAATGAGCAGGGGCAGCAGAATAGTTGGGCTTCTCGCTTTTGGTTTGGAGCTGGAGGAGACTGGAGTTCGGTCTGTATTTATGTTACATTGTGGGTCCACAGATTCTTCATTGTTGTTCCCAGGAGATTAATTACAAATTTACAATGCAGAATAATAAATAGACATCTTTTGAAGTGCAAAACAGGTATTTGAGCTAATTATAGTGGGAAAAAATTCAAAGCAAACCGAACTGAATATAAATTACACACTGTGCAGATATTGTTCTTATTCACATACACTGATCATTAACATTGCACTATTGTACTTAATCAGCATGGGAACCTCATTATGAATAACCTGCATAATATATTAACTCCTCAATGTGTATGTGTACCTTAAAAACCCTATTTAGTTTGTACTGATCTATGATATTACCTAGGTCCTGAGGATCATTTGGTGGATGATTTTGCTGAGATCACCACCCATCGAACGCAGAAATGTCCAGGGATGTGGCCAGTGTCTAAATTCAGACCATCCAGGAGAGAGGATCAGAAACATTTCTTCACTGTAAGGGTGTTGGCAGATTGACTTCTCTCCCACAAAAGGCAGTGGATGCTTTCAAATCTGAGGGAGGTTTTGTTTTGTATTATGGAGCCAAGGCTGGTGGAGGGATTTAGGAGGCGGTTCAGCCGCAGTTTCACTGAATGGTGGAACAATTAAGGGACTTAATGTCCTATTGCTATTTCCAGAAGGTATAGGATGAGGTTCCCCACAGATTATTCGGGGAGGTGAAGGAGGATGTACCGGATGGAAACTCGTGACATGGATCAGCTTTGCTGAAAGAGATCAAGGTAACTTTCTCCGGTTGCTGGGATGTGTCAAACTGTGGGGTCAGCACTGGGGCTTCATTCTATCTCTCCAACAACATAGCACAGCACAGGAACAGGCCCTTCGGCCCACAGTGTTGTGCTGAACTAATTAAGCTAATGATGCCTCATTAAACTAATCCCTTTCGCCTACACAATATCCATATCCCTCCATTCCCTGCACATCCATGTGCCTATCCAAGAGCCCCCTAAACGCCTCTATCGTATTTGCCTCCACTGGCAACAGAAGTAGTGCCGGATGATTGGAGGGTGGCAAATGTTCCTTTGTTCAAGAAAGAGAGTAGGGATAACCCTGGGAATTACAGACCAGTGAGTCTTACTTCAGTGGTGGGCAAATTACTGGAGAAGATTCTTAGAGACAGGATTTACGGGCATTTGGAGAAGCATAAGCTAATTAGGGACAGTCAGCATGGCTTTGTGAGGGGCAGGTCGTGCCTCACGAGCCTGACTGAATTCTTTGAGGATGTGACAAAGCACACTGATGAAGGTAGAGCAGTGGATGTGGTGTACATGGATTTTAGTAAGGCATTTGATAAGATTCCTCATGAAAGGCTCATTCAGAAAGTCAGGAGGTGTGGGATCCACACTTGGCTGTGTGGATTCAGAATTGGCTCACCCATAGAAGACAGAGGGTGGTGGTAGATGGAGCGTATTCTGCCTGGAGGTCAGTGACCAGTGGTGTTCCACGGGGATCTGTTCTGGGACCCCTGCTCTTTGTGATTTTTATAAATGACCTGGATGAGGATGTGGAAGGGTGGGTTAGTAAGTTTGCTGATGACACAAAGATTGGTGGTGTTGTGGATAGTGTAGAAGGTTGCTGTAGATTACAACAGGACATTGATAGAATGCAGAGCTGGGCTGAGAAGTGGCAGATGGAGTTCAACCCAGAAAACCCACTTTGGAAGGCTGAATTTGATTGGTGGTGTTGTGGATAGTGTAGAAGGTTGCTGTAGATTACAACAGGACATTGATAGAATGCAGAGCTGGGCTGAGAAGTGGCAGATGGAGTTCAACCCAGAAAACCCACTTTGGAAGGCTGAATTTGAAGGCAGAATACAGGGTTAATGGCAGGATTCTTAGCAGTGTGGAGGAACAGGAGGATCTTGGGGTCCATGTCCATAGATCCCTCAAAGTTGCCGCACAAGTTGATAGGATTGTTAAGAAGGTGCATGGCATGTTGGCCTTCATTAGCTGGGGGATTGAGTTCAAGAGCCGTGAGGTAATGTTGCAGCTCTATAAAACCCTAGTTAGACCACACTTAGAATATTGTGTTCAGTTCTGGTCACCTCACTATAGGAAGGATGTGGAAGCTTTAGAAAGGGTGCAGAGGAGATTTACCAGGATGCTGCCTGGAATGGAGAGCATGTCTTATGAGGATAGGTTGAGTGAGCTCGGGCTTTTCTCTTTGCAGAGAAGGAGGATGAGAGGTGACCTGATAGAGGTGTACAAGATGATAAGAGGCATAGATCGAGTGAACAGCCAGAGACTTCTTCCCAGGATGTAAATGGCTAACACGAGGGGGCATAATTTTAAGGTGATTGGAGAAAAGTACAGGGGGGAATATCAGAGTTAAGGTTTTTTTTACACAGAGAGTGGTGGGTGTGTGGAATGCACTCCCAGGGGTGCTGGTAGAGGCAGATACATTAGGGACATTTAAGAGACTCTTAGATAGGCACATGGATGATACAAAAATGGAGGGGTTTTTGGGAGGGAATGGTTAGATTGATCTTAGAGTAGGTTAAAAGGTCAGCACAACATCGTGGGCCGAAGGGCCTGTACTGTGCTGTAATGTTCTATGTTCTATGGTGAGCTAAAGCACATGAGTTTCACGTGCGGTCTGTAAATACTGACCACCAGGGTAAGTGGAGGCACAGCCGTTAAATCCAAAGGCCTGGTCTAACATTCAGCAGCTTTAAACTCCTGGGCATTAATATATCGGATGACCGCTCCTGGGCCCAGCACATAGAAGTAGTCATGAGGAGGGCACATCAGCATCTTTACTTTCTTAGGTTAACGAGGTTCAGCTTGTCACCGAACACTCTAACAAACTTCTACAGATGTACTGTTGAAAGTATCCTGACTGGTTGCATCACGGTCTGGTACAGCAATTCCAATGCACAGGAATGTAAGAAGCTGCAGAGAGTAGTGACTCAGCTCAATACATCACGGGCACATCCCTCCCCACCATCGGGAGTATCTACAGGAGGCACTGCCTCAAGAAGACAACATCCAACGTCAAAGATCCCCACCATCCGGGCCATGCCATCTTCTCGCAGCTCCCATCGGGCAGAAGCCTGAAGTCCCACACCACCAGGTTCAAGAACAGCTACTTCCCTTCAACCATTCAGATCTGGAACCAACCGGCACAAACCTAATCACTACCTCAGCATAACAACACTATGACCACTTTGCACTAAAACAGACTTGGTTTTTTTTTGTTCTAATTGTGTAAAAATTGTGTATAATTTATGTTTATGTTTTTCTTGTGAATGCTGCTTATCTGATGCTCTGTGCCTGTGATGCTGCTGCAAGGAAGTTTTTCATTGCACCTGTGCACACATGGACTTGTGCAGATGACAATAAACACGACTTGACAGACCAGAGTTCAAATCCCCCCACAGAAACTGTGGAATTTAAACTCAGGTTAACAATCTGGAATTTAGATTAATTTTATCATCTGCAAAAGTACTCTGTCAGTATATAATGTAGAGCTGACTGGGCACACTCTGTATGTTTCACCAACATTTTCCTGCAAGACCCACGATTAGGGAGAATTATGAAAATATTTAGACAAAGGGATATATTACAAGGAGCACCTTAAAAAAGGTATGAGAGGAAGAGAAATAGAGGTTTAGGGAGGGGATTCCAGAGTTTAGGCTTCAGAAGATGATAGCACAACCTTTGATGGTGGAGGGAATTATTTTGGGGTTGTCAAGATGCCAGAATGGGAGAAGTACGGCGATCTCCATGGGTTGTAGCACCTGAGGAGGTTACAAAAGTAAGGTGGGGAGGACAAATGTCTTTCTCTTGGGAAAATGAAGCCCAGTTCTACATGGTACAGGGAGTTAGTCTAAGACACTTGCACTTACCTCTAAAAGGTCACTGTTGTGCATGCTTTCCATTTCAGGAATACAGCCCTCTGCCCGGCTTGGTGGAGCCTGCCTTGGGTTAATTTCTGTGGTCAATCTCTCTGTGGATAACGCATGGTTCTTCTCTGCCTGTGGCATGCTGATGTTCTGATTGTGAAGTTTCCGACTGGGCTGAGCTGGAACAGGTCTGAGCCTGTGGATCAGTCTTTTTTTAATGATCTTATTCCGCAGCAAAGTGGAACGGAATGGATTGGTGTGGGTTGACGCAACGTGCACTGTGCTCTGAGGACCTGTCAAAAACACACGTGCAAGATTCTGACATTCACTGTGTTTACAAAGATTTCATTTTCGTGGAGAAAATTATGTAACTAATAACATTTACCTAACTGAGACCCCATTTGCTTTCTTAATGACCCTATGACTTTACTTTCAAGCAGAGAGGTTCTTCCCACTGTTCTGGTCAACATTTTACCTTCATCCAACATGACTGTAGCAAATTATCAGTCGTTACCACATCGCTGTTTGTGGGTGCTTGCTGAGCATAGATTTGCATTTCCTACATTGCAATAGTGACTATACAATTAGTGGTAAAGCAGTTTGGGATCTTCTGATATTGTGTGAGATGCTACAAGAAATGCAAAAGAGAGTTTATTGTAGTATCTCGTAGTTCACCTCTGATAGTCATACAGCACGGAAACAGGCCCTTCGGCCCAACTGGTCCATGCCCAATCAAGATGCCCATCTAAGCAGGTCCCATTTGCCAGCATTTGGCCCATAACCTTCTAATTCTTTCCTATCCATGTACCCATCCAACTGTCTTTTACAAGTTGTTAATGTACCTGCCTCAACCACTTCCTCTGGCAGCTCATTCCATAGACAAACTACCCTCTGTGTAAAAAAAATGTTGCCCCTCAAGTTCCTATTAAATCTTTCCCCTCTCACCTGAACCCTTTTGCAAAATTTCTCTCTAAGATGTTTAGTCAAGCTGCAGATACAGGTCCTCCTCGAGATACAAACTAATGGACAGTCTCTACGTAGGAGCGAGTGTTTGGCAGACAGACGGGATAGATTTGACGGTTGCTGTGGGGCTGCAGTTATCTACTGCTATGTGGGAACTTAGTTCGCGGCAATATCAATGCATCTTGCAGAGAAATCTGGTTGACAAGTGCCCTAGTTGAACTACACATTTCCCTTGGTTGGCCTATGTTTTTACTTTTAAATATATATGTGTGTGTATATATATATATATATATATATATATATATATTGCAAGGCAGCCACACTTCTGACTTGCAAACTGTTCGGGTTACAAACAGTTATGGAGTCATACAGCCAACTGGTCCATGCTGACCAAGGTTCCCAGCTAAGCTAGTGCCATTTACTTGCAATTTGTCCACTTTATTCTCAGGAATGGAACCTTATCGTAACCTGAGGAGGACCTGTTCGGTATTTCCTGGGAACCCATTCTTCATGCATGATTCTAAACAGACTCTAGAGCATTTAGCTTGACGTACGATCACACCCAAGTTCAACCTTGTTGTCACCTGATAATCTCACAGACACACAGACACAGACACACACACACACACACACACAATAAGAACGTTCAAGAACAGGAACAGTGTTCAGCAGCTTCTTTGCTCAAGGTAAAGTCCATCTGCAGTTCACCACCACACAACACGAGATCAAATAATGTAAGGCAAACCTGACAGGGCTTTATACAGCCCAGTGGATACAGTAAGTCTCCAGAGTCAGAGGAGTGTATCAAGTAGACAACCAACACTAAAATAATTTACTTTTTTCCAACTGTCTTTAAATATGATAATTCACATAAATAGTTATCCAAAGGTATAAATTACATAAAAATTAATTAGCTTGCACATTAGATGCAGCCACAGAAAAAGTAAACAGTAGAATCAGCTTAAAATTCTTGCCGTCTATAATGCCATCCTGTCGCTCTCAGCATGTCCCACAGTGCTTCACTATCAGCTGTGGGTAGCTGGATAAAGATGGCATCATCTGGGACAATATATATTAAACAGCTGCCTTACAATAGTCTGACACAATATTTGCTTAAATGGGGCACCTATGCTCCAAAATGTTACCAACAAATCATTGTGACAGATTATAGAGTCATACAGCACAGAAACCAGCCCAACTGGTCCATGGCAACCAAAATTCCCAGCTATGCTAGTCTCTACCAGCATTTGGCCCATATCCCTCTAAGCCTTTCCTATCCATGTACCTGTCCAAGTACCTTCTAAATGTTGTTATTGTACCTGCCTCAACCACTTCCTCTGGCAGCTCGTTCCATATACTGACCACGCTCTGGGTGAAAAAGTTGCCCATCAGGTTCCTATTATCTCTCCCCTCTCACCTTACACCTGTGCCCCAACACTGGGAAAAAGACAGTGTGCATCCCCCCCATCTTTGCCCCTCATGATTTTATACACCTCTATAAGATCACCCCTCATTCTCCTGTGCCCCAACCTCTCTCCACAATTCAGTCCCTCGAGTCCTGGCAACATCCTTGTAAATCTCTTCTGCACTCTTTCCAGCTTAATGGCACCTTTCCTACAGCAAGGTGACCAAAACTGAACACAATATTCCAAATGCGGCCTCACCAATGTCTTGTACAACTGTAGAGTTGTATACTTTTAAAACATTGCTGTAACTTGGCAAGCATTTTGGAACACAGCCCGATTTATTTTCTTAAGGACTGTAAAAGGTGAGAAAAAGGAACATCAATCCAATTTATTTTTAGGATAGTCAAGCACACAGGAGGAGGAAATAAGCCCAATTGGACAGTAATTCCCACAATTAGAAAATGTCATAATTTGGGAAAAGCAGTGCACTAAAAATTAAAAAAGCAAAGGAAATTAGAATAAGCTGCTTTGCAAAGCAAATTACATTTTAAGCATGTGAACAAAAGTCAGAAGTATAAAATGGAAACCTACGATAAAAGTTCCAAATATTCTGGGCTGCAGGGTACTGGTTCCCTTAACCAGAGATGTTTAACCTCACCCGCATCATAGTGGCAAGCATTCTGGAGGGGAGGGGGGCAGGAGTGGAGATACAGAGGCCTGAATTAACCTCAGGTTTCATTAGACAACCTCCACCCAGCTAGTCTCAGTAACATTGTCAGCCAAGTGATCACATTGATCACTTTGCACTAAAATTGACTTCTTTTTTGCTCTAATTATGTTCTTGTTAAAACCATGTTTATGTTTAATTTATGTTTTTTTTGTGAATGCTGCTGATCTGATGCTATGTGCCTGTGATGCTGCTGCAAGTAAGTTTTTCATTGCACCTGTGCACACATGGACTTGTGCATCTAACAATAAACTCGACTTTGATATCAAAAAGAAAAGGGAAAACAAGGGCTGAAAATGTACCCACAGAAAAATACTAGAGTCACAGAGAGATACAGCACAGAAACAGGCCCTTTGGCCCATTGAATCCATGCTGACCATCAACCACCCATTTACACTAACCCTACATTAATCCCTTTCTTTTATTCTCCCCACACTCTCATCAACTCCCCCCAGATTCTACCACTCACCCACATACCAGGGCAATTTACAGCAGCCAATTAACCTACCAACCCGCATGCTTTGGGACGTGGGAGGAAACTGGAGCACCCGGGGGAAACCCACACAGTCACAGGGAGAACATGCAAACTCCACACAGACAATACCCGAGGTCAGGATTGAACCCGGGTCTCTGGAGCTGTGAGGCAGTCTCTATACCGGCTGTGCTACTGCGCCATCCTTGAATAAACTTATTAGATGTGTTTACCCAATATTAATGCCAGGATTCTGAAAACCAAATGATTAATAAACTTCAACTTCGTAAGAAATAGGAGCAGGAGGAGGCCATCTGGCCCGTTGAGCCTGCTCCGCCATTCAATAAGATCATGGCTGATCTGGCTGTGGACTCAGATCCACCTACCTGCCTTTTCCCCATAACCCTCAATTCCCCTACTGTGCAAAAATCTTTCTAACTGTGTCTTAAATACATTTAATGAGGTAACCTCTACTGCTTCCCTGGGCAGAGAATTCCACAGATTCACTACTCTCTGGGAAAAGCAGTTTCTCCTCATCTCCATCCCAAATCTACTCCCCTGAATCTTGCGGCCATGTCCCCTAGTTCTAGTCTCACCTACCAGTGGAAACAACTTTCCTGCCTCCATCTAATCTATCCCTTTCATAATTTTATGTTTCTATAAGATCTCCTCTCATTCTTCTGAATTCCAGTGAGTATAGTCCCAGGCAACTCAATCTCTCCTCATAGGCTAACCTTATCTCTGGAATCAACCTGGTGAACCTCCTCTGCACTGCCTCCAAAGCCAGTATATCTTTCCTCAAGTAAGGAGACCAGAACTGCACGCAGTACTCCAGGTGCCACTATTTTGGGAAGTGGAATTCATTATACTTCAGAATTAATGGTGTGCATAGATAAAGGCTTCAAAGGCCCGAATGCCTCAGAGAAAGAAGGGGCCACTCTGCTTTTTGGGTCTCATGTGTGGAACTTCACAGACCTGCATTCTATTCATGGTTATCCCAAAGGTGTCTGAAGACTGTCATCATTCCATCACTAGAATTAATTGAAAACACTTGCCACCTCCAGCGACACGCCACCCCGCTCGGGATGTCCCACAGCACTTTACAGTCAATGAACTATTTTTTGAAGTGCAGACACTATTATAATATAGAAAACCTAACAGCCAATTGTGTGCATAGGAAGATCCCATTACAGCCATGTGATAATGACCAGATAACTTGCTTTATAGAAACAAAATTAAGGCATAGGTATTGGCCGGGAAACCAGGAAGAATTCTCCTGTTCTTCATCAAAACAGCACCGTGGGATCTTTTTCATCTACCCAAAAGACCAGAAAGAGCCATGATTACCTAAAAGTTGGCCCCTCCAACAATGTAGCACTCCCTCGGTATGGCACTGGAGTGTCGGCCTAAAGTTTTGTTCTTAAGTCTCTGGAGGGGGATTTGAATCCACGAGCTTCTGGCTCAAGAGGCAAGAGTGGAAGCCCCTGCACTACAGCTGACACAAGTCCCCGGGTGTAAATACCACCAACAATTTGTCCTGGTCCAGCCACGTCAACACTACGGCCAAGAAAGCACACCAACGCCTCTACTTCAAAAGGAAACTTGGCATGTCCTCAATGACCCTCACAAATCTTTATAGATGCACCATAGAAAGCATCCTATCCAGATGCATCACAGTTTGGTATGGCAACCGGTTGGCCCAAGACTGCAAGAAACTGCAGAGAGTTGTGGACACAGCCTAGATCATCACACAAACCAGATTCCCCTCCATTGACTCTGTCTACACTTCCCCTGCTTTAGGAAAACAGCTAATATAATCAAGGACCCCTCCCACCCCGGACATTCTCTCTTCTCCCCTCTCCCATCAGGCAAAAGATACAAAAGCCTGAAAGCACGTACCACCAGGCTCAAGGACAGCTTCTATCCCACTGTTATCAGACTCTTGAATGGACCTCTCATATGTTAAAAGATGAACTCTTGATCTCCCAATCTACCTCAATGTGACCCTTGCACTTTAACTGTCTACCTGCACTGCACTCTCTCTGTAAATGCAACACTATATTTGGCATTCTGTTTTCTTTCTACTCCTTTGATATACTTATGTATGGCATGACCTGTCTGGATGGGATGCAAAACAAAAGCTTTTCACTGTATCTTGGTACACGTGACAATAATAATCCAACACCAATATCTAACAAACAATGAAAAGATTTTGTGCAGCAAATAGCTTTGGTGTGGTTGCAATCACTGCATTAGTAAACGAGAAACAGGTTTATCAAAAAATTGTTGTGCGATCATTAAAATTTTAGCAATGATTTTCATTATGTAGCAGTGGGCGAAACACAAACTGCAAGGTTTCTTTGATGTGGTAGGGTGAGCAGTTCTCTCACTGCTAACCCATGAGATATGAAAGTTTAGAATTTGGCAATTAAGAAAGTTCCCTAGAACCACCAATGATGAAAGGTTGAAAAGATATAGGATTTAGAGAGGGTGCAGAGGAGGTTACTAGGATGCTGCCTGGATTAGAGGGCATGTGCTAACAGGAGAGGCTGGACAAACTTGGGCTCTTTTTCTCTGGAGCAGCGGAGGCTGAGGGGTGATCTGTTGGAAGTGTATAAGATTATGAGGGGCATAGATAGGGTGGACAAGCAATATCTTTTTCCCATTATTGAGCAATTCAATACCAGAGGGCATGAATTTAAGGTGAGAGGCAGTAGGTTCAGAAGAGACGTGAGGGATACGTTTTTTACTCAGAGAGTGGTGGATGCCTGGAATGCGTTGCCTGATAGGGTGGTGGAGGCAAATTCTTTGCGGGCATTTAAGAGGGGCTTGGATGGGCACATGAATGAGAGGAAAATGGAGGGAATAGCTATGCCGGCACAACATTGTGGGCCGAAGGGCCTGTCCTGTTCTATGATTCTTTGCACTGGGGTGTGGAAGTAAGAAGAAGGGATGCTGTAATAGTAAAGCCACAGACCCATGCATGTCAATGAGAAAGTGTGGGGTACCTTCCCCTCAGTGCAGACAAGAGAATGGAGGATGTTTTGAACCAATACGCAATTTGTATTTGATAAAATATCATTTTTGAGGAAGGAAATTCACCAGCGTTCTCAGAAAATGGGCAAGAATTGGACTTACCAAGATAAGCCAGAGAGTAAAAGCACTATTTATGTAATGTAGTTTATTACATAAAAAATTACATGGCAAAATGGGATGTTCAGTAGGCCCCGCAATGACTTACAGTAAAAATACTCCTGGCTTCCTGAATCTCTTGCTGGCGATTGGGATACCTCCATTAGCAGAACTCATTATTAGGAAATTGCCATCAAGCACAAGTCTGTTGCTAATCGCTTCTCTCTTCAGTGATAAGCTGCCTGTCAGAATCCTCATCTAGTTGTAGTAGTGACTGTAGGCTGGTACGGAGGTACATCATCCAAACTTCTGCCAGACTTTCAAGTTTTACTTTGATGCCTCTATCCCTCTCTGAATGGAATGATTCATGAAACTGGGTATCCGGCTTCCAGGGATCTTATCTGCCCCATGTACTTAGCTGGCTGCTCACCCATTACACAAGGCCACAGTGAAGTACATGGGGCAGATAGGTTACCCAGTTTCATTTTTACTTGGGCATCTAGGAATGTAGATATTCTTGTACTATTTTTGATCCAGCTTTTAAATTGCTTGACACAAATGAAATTACAAATTAAAGAAATTGGAATATGGAGCAAACCAAATAAGAAATCACAATTTCCGGCCACTGTCTGTAAGCTTATTAAACACTGCTCTGTTTCTTGAAAGGTACTTGTCCAAAGTGTTTTTCAGTGCATGTGCTCTCTGATCTCTCTTGGTCTGTTCCATATCCTTATATTTTAACCTATTTGTTTAAACCATGTGAGGAAAAAGATTATTACATGTACATTCTCCCTGTGACTGCGTGGGTTTCCTCCGGGTGCTCCAGTTTCCTCCCACATTCCAAAGACGTACGGGTTAGGAAGTTGTGGGCATGCTACGTTGGTGCCAGAAGTCTGGCGACACGTGGGCTTCCCCCAGAACACTCTATGCAAAGATGCATTTCATTATGTGTTTCGATGTACATGTGACTAATAAAGAAATCTTATAATTTGTTGCTTCTGTTCTTTAGAAAGGGTGATTGTTCACAGTTTTACTCAAATGGTTGATGAATCATACATCAGGACACCCCAAATAAGCAGGAAACTGACAAACTTTCTGTGCTCCCACTAAGAGAAAAGGCTTGTTCACTCAGATACTTGACTCACATTGGCAGCCTGTCAGAAGAAAAGTTTAGGGTCATCCCCATGTTGTTGCCCACTGGTGGAAGAAGATACTTTCTCCTCGACACAAATTTGGTAGAACTGGGGCACTGAAGGGAGTGACAAACACCAGGAGGTAGGAGAGTGTGGCAAGATCTTGTGAAATACGACAAAATTATTTTAAGTGAATTGCACACCTTGGAAATGCTGGTTACTCCTAATCTTATGATGGCGACACAACTTCATTGAATTCTGATTACAAAAGAAACAAGGAAGCATAGTATGGACTTAGAGTAGGTGATTAAGTGGATGTTAGAACCTACATCAATATATTCACTGTGAAAACTCAATGGCAGGCAGTAACACTGGCTGCGAGGTTTGAGAATAAGCCAAGTTAGAAGACTAGTCCAGAATAATTCCAAGTGACGCACATTAGCAACGTATAACTGGAAATTCAGAAATTGCCCCAGTAATCACAGAGAGAAATGTCAGAAATGGCATGGAGGCAGCGAGAATGGGAATGTGATCTAGAAATGCAGCGATGGGGGCAGGGATGGTGACAAACTAAACATGTCAAACAATAAGCTGTAAAATAAAATTCTGGAAGTCCTCAGCAAGTCAGACAGCATCAGACAGTCAGAAAGGATATGAATGTTTCAAGCTGATGCCTTTTTCAATGGGCCATCAGCCTGATACGTGAATTTTCTGTCTCGCTCCACAGACACTATCTACCTAACTATACATCCAGCAGTTTCTGTTTGTAACTCAAACTTTCAGCATCTCCACTAGTTTGCTTTTGCATTTCTTTAAATGCTGTGTACATTGTTTCAATTGTAGAAGTTTAATGATGTAATCTGTATTTAATGCCTTGAATATGTATGCCCTACTAGGTGCAACACACAAAGTGCTGGAGGAGCTCAGCGGGTCAGGCAGCATCTATGAAGGGAAATGGACAGTCAATGTTTCGGGTCAAGACCCTTCATTAGGACTGGGGAGATAGCCAGTATGAAAAGGTTGGGGAGGGGTGGACCAATAGCTGGCAGGTGATTGGTGGAAGTAACAAAGGGCTGAAGGTGACGGAATCTGAGAGGAGAGGACAGTGGAGCATGGAATAAAGGGAGAAGGAGCTGGGGAGGGGAACCGGAGGGAGGAGTGTATGAATGAAGGGCAGATGGAGAGGGGAAAGAGAGAAGGTGATGGGGGCCAGTGGGATCAGGAGAGAAAAAAAGAGGGGAAGGGACAGAGGGGAGCGGTTACCAGAAGTTAGAGAATTCAATGCTCATGCTGTCAGGTTGGAGACTACTCAGGCAAAACGTGAGGTGCTGTTCTAGCCTCGACTCAGCAGTGGAAGAGGCCGTGGACAGACATGTCGGTGTGGGAATGGGAAGTGGAACTAAAATGGCTGGCCACCGGGAGGTCCGCCTTAAGTGCCATGAGGTGTTGTGTTGTAGTTCAGAGAAAATATTTAACACATCCACACTTTTCTCGACAACAAAATCAGTCCTCACCTGCTTGTGCCTGCATCAGCTCTCGCAATGCTCGCAGTTCCTGCAGTATGGCCAGTAATGTTGGCTGACAGTTGCACATGCAACAGTTAGACCCCAATGCAGAATATGGCATCTCCCCTACAGAAAAGGCAACAGAAATTGGACTGTTAGTCTCGTTTCATGAAATGCTGCACAGCTGGCAAAATAACTAATGTTTAACAGTGAAAACTGTTTATGAGAATGTTGCCAGGACGAGGGCCTGAGCTATAGGGAGAGGTTGGGCAGGCATGGACTTAATTCCTTGGAGTGTAAGAGCCCAAGGGGTGACCTCATGGAGGCGTATAAAATCATGAGGGGAAAAGATAGGGTGAATGCACACAGTCTTTTTCCCAGGGAAACGGAACCAAAAACTGGAGGACACAGGCTTAAGGTGAGGGAAAAAATTTAAAAGGAACCTGAGGGGCAACTTCTTCACACAGAGGGTGGTGTGTTTACGGAATGAGCTGCCAGAGGAAGTAGTTGAGGCGGGTGCAATAACAACACTTAAAAAGCACGGACAGGTACATGGATAGGAAAGGTTGAGAGGGATATGGGCCAAACACAGGCAAATGGGACTAGCGTAGGTGGGCACCTTGGTCGGCATGGACCCATTGGGCCGAAGGGCCTGTTTCTGTGCTGTATTGCTCCATGACTCTGTGAAGAGGAATGCATTTGGAAAACTGCAGTTGAGGTGCTGGGCATGTAGTGGGTGCTTCGCCGACTGTTCTGTATTTTGTAACACTACAATTTGCTTTTACAGTACTTAAACATGTGGAAATAGTCTACAATTATTTTACAGCAAAACTACTAAGACGGTAAAATGATTTGTAATCTGAGAACATCAATTTAAATAGCACAATTCTTAACTCACACCACAGCCTAAATTAGATCCTTCATACAGACGTTGCATAAGGGCACGCAGCTAAGATACAACCATAATGAAGCAAATGGGAATGCCTACAGTACAGGGAAGATGGTTCAATTACATCGTGTTCCAGTGGGTGAGTCACTTGCATCTAACGGCAGCAGCTCTGGGTCACCAAGTGGTGGTATAAAGGGGAGGACATTCCAGAAGACAGTGTGTAAAATAGACAGAATTAGAGTATTTCACTCCAGCTGTTCAGTGTGGCTGCAGGAACGTGCTCTTGGCTTAAACATGGAGGTATGACTTAGCTGCAGCAGACTAGACTGACACTGCAATGGTATAGAGAGGAAGGTTTGATCACTGAAGTTGCAAGTGGGGCACAGCTTTCTCTCCACCATGACTGCTTAATTCTGCCACTCCCCACCTACCACCCACCCACCCCACCACTTCACCACCTTCTCTCCCCCATCTTCCCTGAACACTATGTATCCTGGAATATTTAAAACCCATTCCTGCCCTTTCTTTATACAGGTCTGCATTATTCCCACATGCAACTTAACCAACCTCACCTAAGGCACTTCTGGTTCAGTTGAAAAACTTGCTCTGGTACTATTTATCTCTCCCATTGCTTTTTGCAACTGTTTCCTCCTTTGTTTATATACTACCTTCCCAACCAACTTACTCAACAGCACTGGCAAAGCTTCCCTTAAGAACATTGACCTCAACTCAGTTGAGATACAATCTGTCCAGCCTGTATGAGTCTCACCTCCCTCAGAACTGGCCCTCAGGTCCCAGGAATCTAAAGCCATCACCCCAGCATCATCTCCCTCACTACAAATTTATCTGAGTTATCCTTTGATTTCTGTACTCATTGGCAGTGACAAAGGGAGTAATCTGGTGATTACTACCTTTGAGCTCCTGCTCCTTCATCTCTTTTCCAGCTTCTTAAAAATCAGCTTCCAGGATCACATCCCTTTTTCTACCCACGTCACTGGTACCAAAATGGAACCGCAGCTTCTGGCTGTTCATTTACCACTTCCTGCATCCCCTCAATGATGTCCTTAACCCCAGTGTCAGAGAGGCAACAAATCATTCTGGAAGTATCTGCTACCACAGAAATGCCCACCTGCTCCTCTAATGATGGAATCCCCTATAAGTACTGCTCTCTTAATCTTTAGAGTCATAGTCACACAGCACAGAAACAGGCCCTTCAGCCCACCACGTCCATGCCAACCTTTTTGTCCACCTACACAAATCCCATTTGCCTTCATTAGGACCGTATCCTCTGTACCTTGACTGCTTACGTGTTTCTCTAAATGCCTCTTAAGTGTAGTAATTGTATCTGATTCCACCACCATGTTCTCAGATATCAACCACACCTTTGTCTTCCCTCAGTGTATCCACCCCTGGGGCTACGGTCTTGGCTCTGACTGCACTCCCCAGGGGAAATCTCTTCCTCATCAGAGAGTAAGATGCCCCCATAAGAGGCATAGATTGAGTGGACAGTCAGAGACTTTTTCCCAGGGCGACAATGGCTAACACGAGGGGACGTAATTTTAAGGTGATTGGAGGAAGGTATAAGGGGGATGTCAGGGGTAAGTTTTTTTACACAGAGAGTGGTGGGTGTCTGGAATGCACTGCCGGCAGAGGTTGTGGGGGCAGATACATTAGGGACATTTAAGAGGCTCTTAAATAGACACATGAATGATAGAGAAATGGAGGGCTATGTGGGAGGGAAGGGTTAGATAGATCTTAGAGCAGGATAAAATGTCAGCGCAACATTGTAGGCTGAAGGGCCTGTACTGTGCTGTAGTGTTCTATAAGTCTCCTGAACTACATGCCTGCTCTTATTTGTCTGTCTGGCAGACCTGTGTGCTCTTCCATATGTGTTGCAGGGAGAGCTCATGGTATCAGACCTGTGCTTACCAAAACCTAGAGATAAAAATGTGTTAGAAATCTACATTACACAAAAAGTACTGCAAGTATATCTGTGAAGACATATGGATGAACTGACCTTTCAGGTGGGACCCCTTATCAGAATTCACAGATGTATTTTCTCTACATTTTTAGCATGTAAACAAGTATGTCTTTCATTTTTACTTCAGAAAATTGGTTCTTGAAGTACTTCACTTGTCAGAGCAAGTGTATTACACAGAGCAGACGTCTAGAAAGGACCAAACTGAAGTGAAAAGGTCCCTATTTACTCAGTTACACTCCCTATTGCTATGAAGCAGAAAGTGACTGTTGTGTGGATTGTAAAACATACTCTAGAAAAGTAAATTTAGAACATAGAACAGTAGAGCACTGGACAGGCCGATCTTAATGCCAATTTATACTAAATGTTCTCTTCCTGTGTATCATCCACATCCCTCCATTCCCTTCATATTCATGTGTCTGTCTAAAAGCCTCTTAAACTCCACCAAACTGCCTGCTTCCACTACTACCCCCAGTAACCCAGTCCAGGCACCCACCACTCTCTGTGTAACAAACTTCCCCCCCCTTCTAACATTAAAAGCATGTTCTCTAGTGTTTGACATTACTACCCCGGGGGGAAAGATTCTGACTGTCTACCCTATCTATGCCACTCATAATTTTAAAAACCTCTGTCAGGTCTCCCCTCAGCCTCCGACACTCTAGGGAGAACAACCCAAGTTTGTCCAACCTATCCTTCTACCTAAAATCCACAAACCCAACTGCCCTGGCAGGCCCATTGTTTCTGCCTGCTCCTGCCCCACTGAACTCATGTCCTTATATCTCAACTCCATTTAGTCCCCCTGGTCCAGTCCCTTCCAACCTACATCCGTGACACTTCGTATGCTCTCCATCACTTCAACAACTGGCCATGACTACCTCATTTTCACTGTGGACGTTGAGTCCCTGCACACTTCCATCCCCCATCAGGAAGGCCTTAAGGCTCTCTGCTTCTTTCTCAACAACAGACCCAACCCATTCCCCTCCACCACCACCCTCCTCCGTCTGGCAGGACTGGTGCTCACCTTCAACAACTTCTCTTTTGGCTCCCCCCACTTTCTCCAAGCTAAAGGTGTAGCCATGGGCACTCGCATGGGCCCCAGCTACGCCTTTCTTTTGTCGGCTACGTGGAACAGTCCATGTTCCAAGCCCACACCAGTAACACCCCCAACTCTTTCTCCGCTACATTGACGACGGCATTGGGGCTGTTTCCTGCACCCGTGCTGAGTTCGTCAATTTCATCAACTTCGCTACCAACTTCCACCCTGCCCTCAATTTTACTTGGTCCGTCTCTGACACCTCTCTCCCCTTTTTCGACCTCTCTGTCTCCACCTCCAGAGACAGATTATCCACCGACATCTTTTACAAACCCACTGACTCCCACAGTTACCTTGACTACACCTCTTCCCTGTCGGTCCGTGTAGATAATGTCCACTGCCTTACCCTCACCTTTGGACACCTGTACACAAGATTTCTGCGCGAGCTGATCTACATTGATTTCTGGATTAGCACAATGATGTTAAAATTTTCTGCAACAAACAAGATGTTGGAGGAACTCAGCGGGTCAGGCAGCATCTGTGGGGTGAAATGGATAGTTGACGTTTGGGGTCGAGACCATTCAGCTGGATTGGAAATTTCTATGCCTGTTTTCAATTCTTCCCTTGGATCACTGCAATTTCCTCCAGCCCCTTAATCCTCTGAGATCTCTATGCTCCCTCAGTTCTGGCATCCTGTCCATCACCAGATTTAATTGCTCCACCACTAGTGGCCGTGCCTTCAGCTACCAAAGTTCAGAATTCCCTCCCTAAACTTTGGAAAATCAACCACTTTGCCCAAGCTTTTGAGCAACTGCCCTTATGTGGCTTAGTATCAAATTTTGGTTGATTTCTCTCCTGTGATAACTCACCATGGGAAGAAGTACAGCTCTTGTTCTTCTTATGGGAACCATTTATAATGAAAATGCTGTTCATATTTATCCTTTCCATGTGTAACAAGGAAAGGAAAGTAGAAAAAGACAAATAAATTTGCTTCACCTTGATCAAACACCTCACATACCAACGTCTCTAAAAGATATGAAGTTCGGCGTTATTTTCCAGAGTGATACAAGGTTAGCATTAATCATTTTACCCAGTTATGTACAGCTTGTAGTGAATAATAGTGGGACCATTTATTTCAGCATTTTAATTCCTTCTCAAAGAAACAATTACTGTAAATTCAAGTATGCTCAACCACAAAACAGGATGTTGCCTGGATTGGAGAGCATGTCTCAGGAGGATAGGTTGAGCGAGCTAGGGCATTTCTCTTTGGAGAGGAGGATGAGAGGTGACTTGATAGAGGTGTACAAGATGATAAGAGGCATAGATCGAGTGGACAGTCAGAGACATTTTCCCCAGGGTGACAATGGCTAACACGAGGGGATGTAATTTTAAGGTGATTGGAAGAAGGTATAAGGGGGATGTTAGAGGGTAAGTTTTTTACACAGAGAGTGGTGGGTGCGTGGAACACACTGCCAGCAGAGGTTGTGGGGGCAGATACATTAGGGACATTTAAGAGACTCTTAGATAGACACATGAATGATAGAAAATGGAGGGCTGTGTGGGAGGGAAGGGTTAGATAGATCTTAGAGCAGGATAAAATGTTGGCACAACACTGTGGGCCGAAGGGCCTGTACTGTGCTGTAGTGTTCTATGTCCTAAAACAGAAATTACATACCATTGCTTTCCAAGATGCCTTGAATTCTTTCAGTACTTGCATCGATGATTGGTTTAGACGATCTACAGCCTTCACCACTGTATCCTCCTGAAACAAAGGTATCATGCGTTTGAACTTGGATATCTTTCCAGACAACACTCTGGGACGAATGTGGCTCGTCGCGATGGGCATTGGGCAGACTTGTGTTGCGCTGGAGCCACGTTAACTCTCGAGGCTCTGGTTCCCGCTTCAGTTTTCCTCTGCTTTGCATCAATGGCGGATGGATCCTCACACTATTAACTCTGCTGTCCAATAAGCGCCGCATCCCAGAAACTTGCTTCTTCAGACCCTCGCATATATTACCTGACCAGATAACATCAACAGATAGTCAAAAAAATGGCTTTAAAGCATGGATTATGTGTTTGGATGCAAATGAGGATATTATGCATTGTAGGAACGATGGTGCTGAAAAATACACTGACGTTACAGCGCTCCTGGTCCTTCAGAGCAGCACCCACAGGCACATTCCCCACAGTTATCTGTTCGGGCTGGTACGCCACATATTTGAACTCCGAGTTCCCTGTGGAACCAGGTGAGAATACCTGCCCTTTGCTGGTGCTCTCCCAGTGATGAATTGCCCCATAGCTCAGTTTGGAGAGGCTGCCTGTGAGTGCTGCTGCTGAGTGGGCCAGGACGAGCGACTGCTGTCGGACTTGTCCCCAAAGAGGGATCTCCTGGCTGGAGAGAGCTGAACAAAAACAGAAGCCTCCGTCACATCTAACAGGAGGTGGGGTGAAAGACAGGAAGGTCTGGATGGTCTGTCAACACACAGAATGTGTGCTGCCAGTCCCCAGCAATGGCTGCACTCACCCTGCTGGTCAGGGGGAAGCTCTGAGCTCCACTCCCAGTGCTGAGCAGTTGCAGCTCTCGCCCTGGTCTGCCCAACATCAGGCCTGATTCCAATAACACTTTCGTTTCTGGGGCCACATGTAATGGTTCCACCATCTACAGGGCTCAAGTCAGGAGTGCGATAGAACACTGGTATTAGTATTGGTTTATTATTGTCACGTACCAAGGTACAGTGAAAAACTTGTCTTGCATACCATTCATACAGATCAATTCATGACACAGTGCATTGAGGTAGTACAAGGTAAAAACAATAACAGAATATAGAGTAAAGTGTCACAGCTACAGGGAAGTGCAGTGCAGGTAGACAATAAAGTGCAAGGTCAAACAAGGTAGATTGTGAGGTCAAGAATCCATCTCATCGTATAAGGGAACCGTTCAATAGTCTTATCACCGTGGGATAGAAGCTGTCCTTGAGCTTGGTGGTATGTGCCCTCAGGCTCCTGTAACTTCTGCCTGATGGGAGAGGGGAGAAGAGAGAATCTCCACTTGCCTGGGTGAGTGCACCTCCAACAACACTCAAGCTCGACAACATACAGGATATACCAGCCCACTTGATGGGCACCCCATCCAAACCCACCCACTCACTCGCCACCACCGACACACAGTAGCAGCAGTTTGTACCATCTACAGGATGCATTGCAACAACTCACCGAGACTCCTCAGACAGCACCTTCCAAACCCACCACCTCTACCAGCTAGAAGGACAAAAGCAGGGGAACACCACCACCAGGAAGGTTAATTTGTCCCTACCTTGTGGGTGAGTGGTAGAACCTGGGAGGAGATGATGGGAATGCTGACAGAATAAAAATGGGATCCGTGTGGGAATGTCTGATAGTTGGTATGGATCCAGCAGGCTGTAGGGCCTGCTTCCATGCTGTATGACTCTATGACTCTATTTCCTTCCCTGAAGGATGTGAGTGAGGCAGTTTCTTTTGCCAAACATTCCTGTAATTTCATAGTTACTCTTCCTTAGCTTTTCTTTAAATTCCAGATTTCTTTAATTATTTGAATTTAAATTCTTTAGCTACCATGGTGGGATTCAAGCTCATGTGTCTGGATATATTGTCCAGAGCTCAGGTTGCTAATTGTGTAACTTAGCCTCTACAGCATTGTATGATGCTGAAGGATGTGGAAGATCAAGAAGTCGGTGTGGAAATATCTGCCCATAAGCAAGACCATTATGTAGGAATATAGGGAACAGGAGTGAATTGGTAAATTGGCTTATTATTGTCACATGTACCGAGGTACATTGAAAAAATAGTTTTGCATGACATCCATACAGATCATTTCATCACATCAGTACATCGAAGTAGAACAAGGGAAAATCAATAACAGAATAAAGTGTTACAGTTACAGAGAAAGTGCATTGCAGGCAGACATTAAGGTGCAAGGCCATGACGAGATAGATTATGAGGTCAAGAGTCCAACTTATTGTACAAGGGGACCATTCAATATTCTTATAACAGTGGGATAGAAGCTGTTCTTGAGCCTGGTGGTACGTGCTTTCAGGCTTTTTTATCTTCTGCCCGATGAGAGGGGCGAGAAGAGAAAATGAGATCACTCTGATACTAGACCTTAACTCCACTTTGTTTCATTCTTTTTACATCCAATAATCAACCTCACCCTTGAGTTTTCTGTACTTGAGGACTGGGCATCTGCAGCACCCTGGGACAGAGAATTCCACAGAGCAGCAACTTTGAGTTGATAAATAAGCAGAGAAGCAAAGTTATAAAGGTATTGGCAAATTTGTAAATGTGTTTGGGAATCCTGTGTGCAGATTAGGGCACCACTATCAATCAGAGGAAGCGTTGCCAGGAAAGATAAACAAAAGCCATGGAAATACTTGAGGTGTGAACCTACTTCAACCAAGCAAAGAATGTCTACAAGGGAATTTTATTTGATTTGAAGCACCTTGATAGATTGGATAGGGAAATGTCATTCCTTCTGGTCTGCAACACAGATGATTAATTTAAAATTGCCACAGTGAATGTAGTGATGGTGTAGGTTAAATTTCTTTATAGGGAGGTTACTGGGGCATGAAACATCTTGCTACAGACTGTATCGAGACAGAGACTATTGCATTTTTTCAGTGATAAATGAATATATATTTGGAGCAGATGGCAACAAAGGGATATGCTGATGCAGCAGCCTGTGAAATTAGATTTGAACTGTTCTAATAAAGAGACATTATCATGTTCCGAAAGGCCTTTTTCTGCTACAAAGCTGTTTCATCATACTTTGCTTTTACTTACAATAAGATGCATTTGAGATCAGCTGAAATACAGGACCTCCTGTGGTTGGTTTCAGTCAGAATATTCTGGGTTTAAACACCTTCCAGGAGCCTAAGCTGACAGTCCAGGGCAATATTGTTTGAGTACAGTGCTGACACTTCATCTGTCCAGTCAACTAAGTGTTTGACTTTCTTGAACATGTCCTTCCTGTGTCCTGATCCAACTTCCTTTCTCACTCAACCCTGCTCATGAAATGTAACCTGTTATCATCCTACGGCCATTGCTATAATTTCCAAATACATTCAAAAATTTATGTTGTCTTGTTTTTCTGAACATTGAGAAAACTACTGCGTACAGTTTTGGTCACCCTGTTATAGGAAAGATGTGGTTAAACTGTAAAGAATGCAAAAAGGATTTATGAGGACGTTGCCAGGACTGGAGGGCCTGAGTTATAGGGAGGTCGGCCAGGCTAGGTCTTTATTCCTTGGAACATAGGAGAATGAGGGGTGACATTATAGAAATGTTTAAACTTATGAGAGGCACAGATAAGGTGGATGGTCACAGTCTTTTCCCCAGGGTAGGGGAGCCCAAAACTAGAGGGCATAGGTTTAGAGGGAGAAGGGAAAGATTTAAAAGGGACATGAGGGGCAACTTTTTCACACAGAGGGTGAGGATATAGAACGAGCTGCCAGAGGGTGAGGCAGGTACGATAGTATAATTTAAGGAGCACTTGGATAGGTACATGGAGGGGCGGGACTTCTAAGGATATGAGCCGAACACAGGAAATTGGGACTAGCTGGGTGGGCACCGTGGTTGGCATGGACTGGTTGGGCCGAAGGGCCTGTATCTGTGCTATATGCTCCATGACTCTATGACCACTTCACTGCTCTCAAAAAGGGTGTGACGAAAGATTATTCTAACATACTCTTGTCCGGCCTCCCTTGTTCTACTCTCTGTGAGCTGAATATTATTTAAAACTCTCCAGCTCTTCCCCTAACTCAAACCATTCACCCATCAATCTAATATCTGCTGACTTACACCGGCTCCTGATTAAACCTTTTTCAATCCTTCCATGGTTTCAGACCTCCGTAACTCTAACTCCTCCAACCCTACAACCTTCTACGCTGTGTAATTCTGGCCCCTTGAGGTAGAAGTGGTGAGCAGCTTCAAGTTCCTGAGTGTCAACATCTCAGAGAATCTATTCTGGGCCCAACACATTGATGCAATCATGAAGAAGGCACGCCAGTGGCTCTACTTCGTTAGGAGTTTGAGGAGATTTGGTATGTAGCCAAAGACTCTTGCAAATTTCTACAGATGTACGGTGGAGAGCGTCCTGACTGGTCGCATCACTGTCTGGTATGGAGGATCCAAAGCACAGGATCACAAGAGGCTGCAGAGAGTTGTAGACTCAGCCAGCTCCATCATGGGCACAACCCTCCCCACCATTGAGGACATCTTCAAGAGGCGGTGCCTCTAGAGGGCGGCATCCATCACTAAGGACCCTCACCATCCAAGACATGCCCTCTTCTCATTACTACCATCAGGGAGGAGGTACAGGAGCCTGAAGACCCACACTCAATGATTCAGGAACAGCTTCTTCCCCTCCGCCATCAGATTCCTGAATGGTTCACGACCCCATGAACACGACCTCGTTATTCATTTTTTTTTGCACTATCTATTTATTTTATTTTATAGTAATTTTTATGTTTTTGCACTGTACTTCTGCTGCAAAACAACAAATTTTACATCATATAAGTCAGTGATAATAAACCTGATTCTGAATTACGTACACCTTATTAACTGCCTTCTCCACCTGTCCTGCAATTTTCACTGATTTGTTGCCGTGTACTCCCAGGTCCCTCTGGTCCTGCACTCTTTTTAGAACAGCGGCCTTCATTCCATATTGTTCTTCTATTCTTCCTGCCAACACGCATCCTTTCTCTGCATTAACTTCATCTGCCACGCACCTGTCCATGCCAACAGCCCATTTACACCTTGCTGCAACCTAAGACTATCCTCTTCAGAAACCATAACACTGCCAAGTTTTTTGTCATCCTCAAGTTTAAAAATTGTGGCTTGCATCCAGATCATTAATATAGATCAAAAAAGCAATGGTCCTAACTCTGATCCCTGGGGAATGCCACTATTCACCTTCCTCCAGACCAAGGAAACATACACCATGACCCTCTAATGTCTATTACTTGGCCAACTTCATATCTATGCTATCAATGTCTCGTTTATGCCAAGTGTTTCAACTTTGCTGATGAGCCTGTTACGTGGCACTTATCAAAAACCTTCCTGAAGTCCATGTACATCACATCAACTGCATCCCACTGACCCTCACCAATTTTTATAGATGCACCACAGAAAGCATTCCATCCGGATGCACCACAGCTTGGTTTCGTAACTGCTCTGTCCAAGACCGCAAGAAATTGCAGAGTTGTGGACACAGCCCAGTCCATTACAGAAGCATGCTTCACCTCCATGGACTCTGTCGACACCTCTTGTTGCCTCGGGAAAGCAGCCAACATAATCAAGGACCCCTCCCACCCCGGACATTCTCTCTCCTCTCCCTTTCCATCAGGCAGAAGATACAAAAAACACGTACCACCAGACTCAAGGGCAGCTTCTGTCCCACTGTAATCAGACTCTTGAACAGACCTCTTGTGCGATAAAGACGAACTCTTGATCTCTCAATCTACTCATCGTGGCCCTTGCACCTTATTTCTCTACCTGCACTGCACTTTCACTGCTACTGTAACACTGTATTCTGTTATTGCCTTTTCCTTTGTACTACCTAGATGTATTGAGGTTTTGGAATGAGCTGTTTGGATGGCATGCAAAACAAAGCTTTTCACTGTATCTCAGTACGTGTGTTAATAATAAACCAATTACCCTCTGTCAGATTGTTAAATATGATTTGACCATACCAAATCAGTGCTGGTTTTCCCTAATGAATCCATTTTCTTCCAGGTAACTATTAACTGTGTCTCAGATCAATATTTCTAAAAGCTTTCCCGCCACTCAGATGAAAATGACTGGAGGTATACAGTGGTTTTCCATAGATTCTGTCTTAGTTGATATCTGTCTTTATACATTGTACATTACTAACTCAGGGGGTCACCTGGAAAGCCTCAATATTTACAGGGGGTCACCAGGAGAGTATCAACATTTACAGGGGATCACGGGAAAGGGTCACTGAAAGGTGGTGTGGTGTCTATTGAAGAAGATTAAGGTGGATAATGGGAACTATCTCAGATGGGAACTATCTCAGGTTATTGAGAGGGGCAAGAGAGGAGATTGTTGAGACATTGACAAAGAGCTTCATAACCTCTCCAGTCACAGGGAGTCACCGGGAGAGGGACAATATTTACAGGGGGTCACCAGTTGAGCGTTAATATTTACAAAGGGTCACCCAGATAATGCTAATGTTGACAGGATGTTTTAGGGTGCTTAAAAGTGGATAAATCACCAGGTCCTAATGTAACCCAGGCTGCTATGGGAGGCAAGGATGGAGAATGCTGGGGCCCTGACAAAGATTTCTAAATCTTCCCCGACCACAGGTGAGGAACCAGATGACTGGAGACAACAAATGTGCTACCTTTATTCAAGGACAGCAAGGATAAGCTGGGTAGTTACAGGCCAGTGAGTCTACAGTCTAGTGAACGTGGGGCAACTCTTTTACACAAAGTGTAGTATCTATGTGGAATGAGCTACCAGAGGGAGTGGTAGAGGCAGGTACAATAACAACTTTTAAAAGACATTTGGACAGGTACATGGATCAGGAAAGTTCAGAAGGTTACGGGCCAAACACAGGCAAATAGGACCAGCTTGGATGGGCATCTTGGTTGGGCCAAAGGGCTATTTCCATGCTGTATGACTCTAAGACTAAGACTCTACAAAACTCCCTCCATAGCAAGGACATCCTTCCTCAGATAAAGAAACCAAATCTGGTTCCCTTGGGACCTTGGTGGTGTCAGACTGGCAGATTTTCTGGACTGTTGGATGCTATTCATATTAATACCCAATGCTTTTATTTTAGTTTTTTTAAAAAAACACGTTTTACAGTTAGTGTAATAAATACTTCAGTGAACTCAGTGAGATTAAAGGGAGTGGGATTTGGAACCTGGTAAGTTTCAGTTTGTTGAAACAAGTTGAAACATACAAGCACTCCAGTTCCTGATCCCAGCTCATGCTCCAGACCCCTGGCTCACACCCCAGAGTGAGCCAGATGCCCAACCATCAGAGTTTTACTGCATTACAAAGGGAAGCAATTTATTCTGTTTGAATCTGTGGCCAGGGTCCAACCAGAACTTTATAAATACCACTCTGAGCACCAAGCCTCAGGAAGGATGTCAAAACTGGGGAGAGGGTATCTGTAATCAGGGGCATAGTTTCAGATTAAAGGGTTGGTAAAGATGGAGATGAAGAGGAATTTCTACTCCAGGGAGTGGTGGAGGATGTGTTACTGAATATTTTCAAGGCTGAGAGAGATTTTTGGTCTATAGAACAGACAAGGGTTATTGGGACCAGATTAAAAAATAGAGCTTAGGCCAAGATCGCATCAGCCAGGTCCTTTTCAAATGGCCAGTCTTGAGTGGCCATTTCTCATACTTTGTTATTTTTATTACTCATACTTATCTATGATATAGAAGGAGGACATTCAGTCTATTGAGTCAAAGCTGTTCTCAGAAAATTCCCAACAGGCCCATTCCCGACTTAATTTCCTGTAACCTGTTATCCCTCACCTGTCTGTCAATTCCCCATCATTCTCCTGCCACTCACCTAAATTCGGCTTTGGGAAGTGGGAGGAAGCAGAGCCCAAATGCTGTTGAGTCTACATGCTCCTATTTTTTATATTCTTACGTATTATGAGAGTGCAGGGCAACTGTTCTGCTCTGGACCGACGGAACCTGCAGAGAGCCAGTCCGTCACAGGCTCGTCATTTCCTTCCATCCAGTCCGCCTTCACCGTGCGCTGCTTCAGGAAGGCTGACGGTGTAGTGAGGGATGCCTGCCACCCTGGCTGTTCCCTTTTCTCTCTTCTACCTTCTGGTAGAAGATCCAGGAGCTTAAAAGCCCAGACAACCAGGCTTAACAACAGCTTCTTCCCCACTGCTGTCAGACTCCTGAACCAATCACCTCTTTCACATCCCCTTCCTGGTGGTGCTGCCACATTCTCAGACTGTTAACTCTCCCTCTTCTGTTACTGTCACCAGCATTTCTTTTTGCACCACAATCTTTGCCCCATTCTGTTGTTTAGTGCTCATTGCTGTATTTATTATAACCACATACACTGTTTACTCTGTGAGCTTCACGCGAGCAAGGAATTTCATTGCACCCTGGTGTATATGATAATAAACTAATCTGAATTAGAACAATATCAAAGTTGAGGACTTGGAGAAGCTGGAATTGTTCTCCTTAGAGCAGAGCGGGAGAAAGGCAGATTGATTGATTTGTTCAAAATCATCAAGCAGGAAGTGTTTCACTGGCAGATATGCCAACAGAAATGACAAAGTGCAAGTTACAAGAACAAACACAGGAAACATTTATAATCATACATTTTAGAACATTTGAGTTGAAGTTGAAGTAAAAGGCAAACAAATTCCCTTTAAACGAAATTCTCCAACTTATCTAAATGTAAATTCTCACAGCTATTCATGTCACATGCTTTATATCATTTGTGGATTACTAACAGCATAATTCTCAATAAACTTTATCTTTGTAAAAAGGGAAATTAAAACTAATGGCGGTACATTTTTGTTCAAAGTACTTTTGTTTTACATTAGGAAGGAATTGTTTAGGAATTTACATCAGCAAGGAATTGTGAGCTTATGAATTTTGACTAACCTTTCCCCATCATTCTCCTGACAAGCAACAATTCCTTGCTGAACACATTTCTTTGAATCAGCCTCCCTCCTGTTCATTCACTCCAGTGTCACCAATGCAAGGGACCAAGAGGTGCTGCACTGGGGCAGGCATGGTAGTGTAACAGTTAGCTTAACATTTTATAGCGCCAGCGACCCGGGTTCAAATCTGGTCACTGTCTGTACGGAGTTTGTACATTCTCCCCATGTCTGTGTGGGTTTCCTCCGGGTGTTCTGGTTTCCTCCCACATTCAAAGACGTTCAGGTTAGGAAGCTGCGGGCATGCTATATTGGCGCCAGAAGCATGGCGACACTTGCGGGCTGCCCCCAGAACACAATACGCGAAAGATGCATTTCACTGTGTGTTTCAATATACACGTGACTAGTAAAGATATCTTATTTTATCACTGCAGTATCACCTAATCCAAGAGTTTTTCAAGGTCAACATGAAACAAGATGTAGCTGGTAGCATAGTTTGTCAATTGTGGACAACTGTCACAGTATCTGCTGCTTGCTATAAAGCAGCTTCATTTTAGAGAGCGTGCCCATTAACAGAGACACATAACAAAATAGCTTCTACACAATGAGAGCACCAACATTTTCCTATGATATTTTCTTTGAAGACAAGTTACTTTCTAAAACAAGTTTCTCTGCTCGAAGGAGAACAATTCCAGCTTCTCCAAGTCCTTCAGAGAAGTTTGTCTGAAGTTTTGTTTCAGAACAAAAGTCAATTTCTTCTTCGATTAATATTTGAAATTTGGAACTGAAGTCTACTCCAGCTTTTTGGTCTCTTTAAATCTCATTGAAGCTATTTATATCAAAATAAACTTCATTGATGTTTTTCAGCATGAAATGCACACACCAGTGCAAGGAATGCATACCTGTAACATACAGAGAGTCCTGCGTCTTTCCTACATTTTCACTACTGCTGTCGGAACGGTCATCATCCTGACAATCTGTAACACAATACTCAGGTTAGTACATATTCACTATCTCAGCATCAGTACCCTTCCTTAATCAATTACAGGACCTGTTATAATCACTCCTGTGACAAGTAATAGAAAGAAATATGAATCATATTTTGGCATAAGCCAGTCGTTCATTCTGTCTTCCACATGCAAAATACCATTTCCTAAATAAGATATTAACATAACTGTAGAACATTGACCCAAAAGCACAATTAACTTGATCCTTCTAGACCATAGCTTCTCCCTCCTTTGGTACAGGTTATAATCTGAATAACTCAAATCTTATTGCTTCTTTGTCTTGTCCCATTGTTCCAAATCTTTTTTATTCATTCAAGGGGTGTGGGCTTCGCAGGTTGAGCCAGCATTTAATTGCCCGTCCCTAGTTGCCCTTGAGAAGGTGGTGGTGAGCTGCCTTCTTCAACTGCTGTAGTCTTGAGGTGTGGGTGCACCCACAGTTCTGTTAGGGAGGGAATTCAAGAGTTTTGACCTAGCGATGATGAAGGAATGGGGATATATTTTCAAGTCAGGATGGTGTGTCGCTTGGAGGGAAACATCCAGGGGGTGGTGTTCACCATACTTTTGCTGCCCTTGTCCTTCTAGCTGGTAGAGGTGGTGGGTTTGGAAGGTGCTGTCTGAGGAGTCTCGGTGAGTTGCTGCAGTGCGTCCTGTAGATGGTACAAACTGTATTAGCAGTCATGTGTGGATGTGGAGTGAGTGAGTGGGTTTGGATGGGATGCCTATCAAGTGGGCTGCTGTGCGTCGAGCTCCTTGGGTGTCATTGAAGCACCACCAGGCAAGTGGTGAGTGTTCCGTCACACTCCTGACCTGAGCCTTGTAGATGGTGGACAGGCTTTGGGGAGTTACTAGCCACAGGATCCCTAGCCTCTGACCTGCTCTCGTAGCCACACTACTTATCAGAGTAAAGGAGTTTCTCTCAATCCTAAATTCTAAAATTTAGTTTAGATGTACTTTTCTCTAAATTTCCAACTTAGCTTATTTTGAAGGAAAATCAAGTAATAAATTTGGTCATATATTTGGATATTTGTAGGAATTATCTTTTAATATTACTTCATAAGATTGGCTCAATGAATCTAAGGTGTGTGTGGCATTAGCAAGATTTATCCACCTCCACCCGCCACTGAAATAAACACCTTGCTGGGCTATTTCAGAGGGCAAGGGCTGAGTAAGCTGGGTAGAGATGGCAGATTTCCTTCTTGTGAGGGCATGAATGAAGTTTTTTTCCCAAATATTTGCCCCAATCTGTACCATATATTTTCATTGATATACATTTAGTTTTTTTACAACTATCCAGCTGTGTCAAGGCCACTATTATGGATACAACCTTTTTAATTCCAGATTTATTTAAATTGATTTAATTTTAATTCCCTAGTTTCAGTGGTGGAAATTAAAGAATGTCTCCATATCTCTGGATTGGGTCTTTTGTTGCTAGTCCAAAAGCACACTGGACTGCAGTACACCCAATTGCCTTCTTCTAAAGTAGTCCTTTAGTGTCGGGGATCACTCCAGTGCTGTGGGTTCTGAAGTGGCTGATGAGACCAATATGGGACCTGTGGATTCTGCCAGGACATGCCCAATGGGGCAAGTGGGTGATAATTTGGGAGATGCTCATCGCCTTCCATAGAACCATAGAACCATACAGCACAAAACAGGCCCTTCGGCCCACCGTGTCGTGCCGTCCATCAGACCACCCTCACACCACCTAACCCCTTCCTCCTGCATATCCCTCTATCTCACGTTCCTCCATATGCCCATCCAACAAGCTCTTGAACCTGTTCAATGTATCTGCCTCCACCACCACCCCAGGCAGTGCATTCCATGCACCAACCACCCTCTGGGTGAAAAACCTCCCTCTGACATCTCCCCTGAACCTCCCACCCATAACCTTAAAGCCATGACCTCTCGTCTTGAGCATTGGTGCCCTGGGAAGGAGGCGCTGACTGTCTACTCTATCTATTCCCCTCAATATTTTATATACCTCTATCATGTCTCCTCTCATCCTCCTCCTTTCCAGTGAATAAAGCCCTAGCACCTTAAGCCTCTCCTCATATTCAATATCCTCCAATCCAGGCAGCATCCTGGTAAATCTCCTCTGCACCCTCTCCAATGCCTCCACATCCTTCCTATAATGAGGCGACCAGAACTGAACACTGTACTCTAAATGTGGCCTAACTAGAGTTTTGTAAAGCTGCATCATAACCTCGCGGCTCTTAAACTCAATCCCGCGACTTATGAAAGCCAACATCCCATTGGCCTTCTTAACTGCTCTTTCCACCTGTGAGGCAACTTTCAACGAACTGTGAATATGAACCCCCAGATCCCTCTGCTCCTCCACACTGCCAAGTACCTTGCCGTTTACCCTGTACTCTGCCCTGGAGTTTGTCCTTCCAAAGTGTACCACCTCACACTTCTCCGGATTGAACTCCATCTGCCACTTGTCAGCCCAGGTCTGCATCCTATCAATATCCCTCTGTAAGCTCCGACAGCCCTCCACACTATCCACAACACCGCCTATCTTAGTGTCGTCCGCAAACTTACCAACCCAGCCCTCCACCCCCTCATCTAAGTCATCTATAAATATCACAAAAAGTAGAGGTCCCAGAACCGATCCCTGCGGGACACCACTAGTCACTGCCTTCCAATCCGAGGGCACTCCCTCCACCACAACCCTCTGCTTTCTACGTGCAAGCCAATTCCTAATCCACACAGCCAAGCTTCCTTGGATCCCTCGGCCTCTGACCTTCTGAAGAAGCCTACCATGAGGAACCTTATCAAATGCCTTACTAAAATCCATGTAAACCACATCCACCACACTGCCCTCATCAATCTTCCTGGTCACCTCCTCAAAGAACTCTATCAGGCTTGTGAGGCAAGATCTTCCCTTCACAAAGCCATGCTGGCTGTCCCTAATCAGTCCATGATTCTCTAGGTGTTCATAAATCCTATCCCATTGAATCCTTTCTAACAGCTTACCCACCACAGACGTGAGACTCACCGGTCTATAATTCCCTGGCCTATCCCTATTACCTTTTTTGAACAAGGGGACCACATTCGCAATCCTCCAATCCTCCGGCACCACCCCCGTAGACAACGAGGACTCAAAGATCCTTACAAGCGGTTCAGCAATCTCCTCCCTAGCCTCTCGAAGCAGCCTGGGGAAAATCCCGTCAGGCCCCGGAGATTTATCTGTCTTAATATTATTTAACAACTTCAACACATCCTCGGTCTTGATATCAACAACCTCGAGAACATTACCCCTACCAGCACTCCCTTCCGCATCATCAAGACCCCTCTCCCTGGTGAATACCGAAGAGAAGTACTCATTCAGAACTTCTCCCACTTCCGCCGCCTCCAGGCAAATTCTCCCACCTTTGTCCTTAATCGGACCTACCTTCACCCTAACCATCCTCCTACCCTTCACGTACTTGAAAAAGGCCTTGGGATTTTCCTTAACCCTACTAGCCAAAGCCTTTTCATGTCCCCTTCTAGCTCTCCTCAGCCCTTTCTTAAGTTCCTTCCTCGCTACCTTATATTCCTCACGGGCCCTGTCTGAACCTTGCTGCTTATACCTCACATATGTTACCTTCTTCTCCCTAACAAGTCGTTCCACCTCTCTCATTACCCACGGTTCCTTCACCACGCCATTCCTTCTCTGCCTCACCAGGACATATTTATCCCTAACATCCTGCATAAGATCCCTGAATATCGACCACATCCCCATGGTACATTTTCCACTGTTTACTTAGATCATCTGTGTGCTTGAAATGCCATCCTGAACGTTCCGTCTCTCCTGCTTGTCTAATTATGGGCCAGAATGCAAATGATGCACTTTTTTCCCCAAGATGATTCCAAGAACATCCCTTAAAGTGGAGTCACAGGTAGACAGGGCAGTGAAGAAGGCATTTAGCATTCTGGCCTTCATCAGTCAGGGCAATGAATAAAGAAGTTGGGAGGTTATGTTGCGATTGTACAAACTGGAAAGAGTGCAAAAAAGGATTTATGAGGATGTTGCCATGACTTGAGGGACTGAGTTATAGGGTATCGGTATAGGTATTGGTTTTTGGTATTGGTTTATTATTGTCACTTGTACCGAGGTACAGTGAAAAGCTTATCTTACAAACCGATCGTCCAGGTCAATTCATTACAAAGTGCAGTTACATTGAGGTAGTACAGAGTGCATTGAGGTAGTACAGGTAAAAACAATTACAGTACAGAATAAAGTGTCACAGCTACAGAGAAAGTGCAGTGCAATAAGGTGCAAGGTCACAACGAGGTAGATCGTGAGGTCATAGTCCATCTCATTGTATAAGGGAACCGTTCAATAGTCTTATCACAGTGGGGTAGAAGCTGTCCTTAAGTCTGGTGGTACATGCCCTCAGGCTCCTGTATCTTCTACCTGATGGAAGAGGAGAGAAGAGAGAATGTCCCGGGTGGGTGGGGTCTTTGATTATGCTGGCTGCTACACCAAGACAACGAGAGGTTTGTCAGGCTGGGCCTTGGAGCGTAGGAGACTGAGGGGTGATCTCATAGAGATATATAAAATCATGAGGGGAATTGATAGGGTGAGCGGTCTTTTTTCCAGGGTTGGGGGATCGAAAACTAGAGGACATAGTTATAAGGTTAGAGGTGAGAGGTTTAATAAGAACCTGAGAGGCAACTTTTTTTACACAGTGGGTGGTGGATATACAGACCCAGCTGCCAGAGGAAGTGGGTGAGGTGGGTACATTAGATACATTTAAGAAGTATATGGACAGGTCTATGGATGACAGGAGTTTAGAGGGATATGGGCCAAGTGCTGGGAGATGGGATTAGCTCGAACATACATCTTAGCTGGCATGGGCACATATGGGCTGAAGGGCCTTTTTCCGTGCTGTACAATTCTATAACATCCTTGAATCTTTCTCTCTGTCCACCTGGTGCATTCTTGCTGCAACAGAGCTCAGAATAGAGCAACTGTATTGGGAGTTTCAAGCATGCGATCGACGTGGCACAGAGTCAAGAGTAATTAAGAACCTCATTGTTGGTGGAGAGACGGTGGTGATGTTGATTCGCTTATCCTGCCAGTGGATTTGGAAAATAGAGACAGGGTTGGAAGTATTTCTCAGTCAGAGTTGGTGGGTGCCAACTTGGCAGGCTTTTAGTTTTAAACTGATGATAGACGAGTACCAATCGAGTAAAAGGAACACATTTCGAAGCCAAGTGAACTTTCACATGGAGACCCAAGTGATGGCAGATGCTGGGATCCGGAGCAAAATATAAACTCAGCACCTGCGGAGGCAAAGGGATGGTCGATGTTTCAGTCCTGATGCAGGGTCTTGACCCGAAACATTAACCATCCATTTGAACTCTCACATCCTGGGCAGACTTTGGTAGAGCATCGTCTTGGGCAACGCTGCAGAACAGATGGGATCAGATCAGTTATACACAGCCGCTGACATTTCACTGCAGCTGGAACTGAACAATAAGCTGTGTGTAGATCTGGTGGATGATCAAATATTCACGAGGCAGAAAAAACTTTTACCCTAACATTACAAATCTTAAGAGCAACAATTTTTCACACCAACATACAAGCTGCAAAGCAAAATGCACCCCTAAACATCTGCCATCTGGTAAGTTTAAAAACTCTTCCAACTGTAATGTCAGATTCAAAACAGTTCTTACTCAAAAATACTTGCATTTCCTTTTCAGAAAGTCCAACAAGTGACATCTGACATTTTGCTAAGATCCAAGAGCATCCTCAGACCCCTTTACAACACCTCAGATCCCTCCTCAGAAGCTCACCCTCAGGGTTTCAGAGATCCACTCCTTCCGACCCTCTCCTTCATCTTTCACAATTCTCTCTCTGGACTTTCACAGACCCTCAAAGCATTCTCAGACATCATCGCTTTCCCCATGACCCTCTAGTTCAGACCTTTCCTCAGAATCTCCACAGACCCTCTAGGATGCCTCCTTTAAACCATCCCCCACTCAAGACCCTTCCCAGCCTCCTCATTCAGTCCCTCTCCTCCATCTCTACATGACTTAACCTGTCCCTCTCCCCCAGATCCTCTCCCAACCCTGACCCTCTCCCTCAGACCTTCTCAGTCCCTCACCATGATCCTCTGACCCTCTCCCTGACTCTCTCCCCTTCCTCAGATCCTCTTCCCTGACCCTCTCCTGAGTCCCTCAGACCCTCTCTCTCTCACCCCAATCCCCCTCAGTCCCTCTCTGCTCTCTCCTTTCCCTCCTTCCTCTCCTCCTAGATCCTTCCTTCTCCCCTCACTCCCTCACCTACACTCCCTCTATCCCTCTCTCCCCCTCACCCTCTCCCTCAGTCACACCCTCTTCCTCCCCTTCTATCCTTCAGCTGTCCCCCTCACACCCTGTCCCGCCTCCCCTCCCTCTTCTCTCCCACCCACTCCCCTCCCTCTTCTCTCTCGCACTCCCCTGCCTCTCCCTCCCTCTCTCCCCTTCCCCCCTCCCTCTCTCCCTTATCCTCCCTCCCCTTTCCCCCTCTCCACCCCTCTCTCCCCCCACCACCTCCCTCCCCTCCTCCGTCTCTCCATCCCTCTCCCTCACTCTCACCCCCTCCTCCCTTCCCCTCCCTCCTCCCTCTCACCCTCCCTCACTCACCCCTCTCCACCACTCTCCCCCTCCATCCTCTCCACCACTCTCCCCCTCCCCCTCCCTCTCCTTTTCCCTCCTCCCTCCCCCTCACCCCCTCCTCCCTCCCCTCACCCACCCTCCCTCTCTCCCTCACCCTTCCTCCCCCTCTCCCTCCCTCACCCTTTCTCCCCCTCCTCCCTCACCCTCTCCCACCCTCCCTCCCTCTCACCCCTCTCCACCACTCTCCCCCTCCATCCTCTCCCCCACCCCCCTCCCCTATCCCCTCCCTCTCACCCTCACTCTTCCTCCCCCTCTCCCTTCCTCCCCCTTTCTCCCCCTCCTCCCTCACCCTCTCCCACCCCCCTCCCCCTCCCTCTCCCTCCCTCCCCCTCACCCTCCCTCTCCCTCCCCCTCACCCTCCCCCTCCTCCCCCTGTCTCCCTCACCCTCGGCCACTCTCTTGAAGCTCTGCGATTTTCGGCTTCTTTTCCTCTCCGTCGTCTCCATCGGTTTCCCGCTCCCGGGACGGTGGGCAGGTAGCTGGGAGGAGTGACGCCGACTCCAGGGCCGGGGCCGGGCTGGGGCTGGGACTCGGGCCGCGGGAGACGCCGGCTTCAAACCGCGCCCGGGGCCCGGGGGACGGCCGAGGGACTGCGGCGCCACCTGCGGGGAAGGAGCGTCGGCCGGCCCTCGTCAGGCGGAGCTCCGCTAGGGGGCCGCTGCGCCCGCGGAGCTCCGCCAGGAGGACGCTGCGCCCGGGCAACTCCGCCAAGGTGCCGCGGCCCCCCCGCGGAGTTCCGTCGTGGAGCCGCTGCGCCCGGGGAACGCCGCCAGGGGGACACTGCTCTCACGGAGTGTCACCAGGGAACACCCCCGAGCTCCGTCTGGGGGACACTGCACTTTGGGACCCTTGCCAAGGGAAACTGAGCCCGAGAACATTGCCAGAGGACATGGACTTCTTTCAGCGAGCATTGCATCCAGGAGTTCTGCAAGGTGGGGTGTACCAGGGGACAGCAACTGCCCCTGAGGAGCTCCATCAGCAGTCACTATGGAACTGCCAGGGGTATATTGCACCTCAGAAAGCTGCACTGTTCAAACACTACAACCGGGTGGCAGGTGATTCTCTGCAGGGAGACAATGCATCGGGGGAGCTGAGTCAGTGTGAAACTAAGGCAACTGTACAACCTGGACCTGGTACCAGGGATTCGATGGAGGAGAGCAGGACAACTCTATCATGTATCTGAATCCTGCTGCTGGAATCTTGTAGTAATGAAAACTATAAAACGATAGTGTATAGACATAATCCAAGCCCTGATTCCATGCAATGTATCAAAATTAAGATCAAAATAATTAAAAAAACACACATTTGTTTGACATAGGAAATAAAAACAGAAAATGCTGGAAACACTCAGCAGGTCAGGAAGTATATGTGCAAAGAGAAGTAGTTAAGGTTTCAGGTTGAAAATCTAGGTGAAGGATTTTGATCAGAAAAATTTGCTCTGTTTCCAGCATTTTCTGTTTTTATTAAATGCAAGAGGTAAAGACAATGCAGATGAGAGAATAGAGATTTAGCAATTGTGACTCTGAGTTTGAAATGCAAATGCACTTAATTCTTTCGTAATTCTTAACTGTAGTTCTGGTGAAGTGATTGGAATCTGCAATTAAACCGATCAAACTGTCAATATTATTTCATCAAAGAAAGTACAATGGAGCACCTTTGAAGTGTAATCGCTGCTCTACTGTAGGAAACCCTAATTACAGTCAGTCAGGTACATTGACAGATCATATCATTTCAGATGTGATTTGGCATATCACTGAAAACTCTAACAAGCTTCTACAGATGTAACCCTGACTGATTACATCACAGCCTGGTACAGGAAAGTCCAACGCACACAAATGCAAGAGGCTGCAGAGAGTAGTGGACACAGTCTGTTCCATCACGGGCACAGCCCTCCCCACCACTGACAGCATCTACAGGAGGTGCTGCCTCAAGAAGATGGCATCTATCATCAAGGATCCCCACCAGCTGGGTCATGCTCTCTTCTCACTGCTACCGTCGGGCAGGAGGTACAGAAGCCTGAAGTCCCACACTACCAGGTTTCCTACAACCATCAGGTTCTTGAATCGACCTGCACAACCCTAACCCTACCTCAGCAATGGAACACCACGGACCACCTCTTGCACTACCGTGGACTTGTCTCTGATTGTGCATTTTTTTGCACTAATATCTTGTTTTGCACACTTTTTTCTCTTCACTGTCTTGTATAATTTACATATAATTTATAAACTTTGTGATGTCTGAACCTACATGTCCATGATGCTGCTCCAAGCAAGTTTTTCATTGTACCTGTACCTCACTATACCTGTGCACATGACAATAAACTCAGCTCGACTTGACTTGAACCCATAAGTAGTCATTCTGCCACAGGAAAAAATGACCAAAAGAGCAAAGGCAATACCACTCAAAATGGAACTGGAGCATTCAGGACGGCACAGAGAACCTCATGTCTATTAGTCAGGAGTACACAGCATCAACCCACAAACACCGGTGAGGTGGAGTGAATGTTGACCAGGACATCACAGAGGACTCCCCTGCTCTTTGTCAAAACAGTGCCTGGGATCTTTCACTCTATCTGAGAGAGCACATTGGATCTTCTGAATGATGGCATCTCTGATCTCACTCAGTATTGCTCTGAAGTGTCAGGCTAAAATTTTGTCCTCAAGATATTGCAGTAGGATACAGCTGTTAAATCTAATTGTTTTTTTTGAGGTGGTCACTAACATGGGTATTTTGACTTTTTTGTGTAACAGTAAGATTGTGAAATGTTTTATGTAAATGCAACTCTAGTTAGTCCATAAATATCAAATATCCAACTGACCATTATTTTAAATTTTTTTCTTAGGCACTCTCTTGGAATTGAGGATTTGATCCCACTCCATTTTTCTGGGTATATAACTCTTATTGCAAATATTTTAGAGACAATCTTCAGGTTTTTAGCAAGATATTTACATGCTGAAATAATTGGCAGCAGTCAGTGCAAGTCATATACAATGGAATATGCTGTGTTAACGTGTGGAGCAAATAAATATTTTACCTTAATCTCAATACTAATTTGAGTATTGTGGCAATTTTAATGAAAATCTATAATGACATCTCTATTGAGCATAAAGATTTAATCCTTAAAAAAGCAAAGGCAATAATCATTTTAATATTAAAACTCCATTTTCATCAACACTTCGAGTAGTCATAATCCTCCAATTACATGCAGGAAAAAATTCCTATCTACATATTAAAATGAAACTGATATTTTGAAGGAATTACTTTTGAAAGCTTTTGGTAAATTTCTAGGTAACTTAGACAATGGCAGGTCCATGTTGCATATAGCCAGCCTCTCTTCAATGATGAAAGCTGTTTCGTTCTGTTCTGATGAAGGATCTTCGATCTGAAACTTTCTACAGATGCTGCTTGACTGGCTGAGTTCTTCCAGCATAAATGGTCTTCTTCCTGTCTGGCCACACCTACCCTTCTCTGGCAATAGCAACGAGTCGGAGTACAGGAAGGAGATAGAGAGGCTAGTGAGGTTGTGTCATAGCAACAACCTTTCCCTCAATGTCAGCAGAACCAAAGAGCTGATCATTGACTTCAGGAAGGAAGGCAGTGCACATGCTCCTGTCTACAGCAACTGTGCCGAGGTCGAGAGAGTTGAGAGCTTCAAGTTCTTAGGAACAAACATCACCAATACCCTGTCCTAGTCCAACTATGTAGACTCCATGGCCAAGAAAGCTCAACAGCGCCTCTACTTCGTCAGGAGGCTAAAGAAATTTGTCATGTCCCCTTTGATTCTCACTAATTTTTATAGATGCACCACATAAAGCACCTATCCAGATGCATCACAGCTTGGTACGACAACTGCTCTGCCCGAGACTGTAAGAAACTGCAGAGAGTTGTGGACACAGCTCAGCACATCATGGAAATCAACCTCCCCTCCACAGACTCTGTCTACACTTCTCGCTGCCTCGGTAAAGCAGCTAACATAACCAAAGACCCCACCCACCCTGTACACTCTCTCTTCTCCCCTCTCCCATCGGGTAGAAGATACAAAAGTCCGAAAGCACATACCACCGTGCTCAAGGACAGCTTCTATCCTGCTGTTATAAGACTGTTAAATGATCCTCTAGTATAATAAGCTTGACTCTTGACCTCACAATCTACCTCATTATGTACTTGCACCTATTGTCTGCCTGCACTGCACTTTCTCTGTAACTGTAACACAATATTCTACATTCTGTATTGTTTTACCTTGTACTACCTCGATGTACTGTTATAATGAAATGATCTGTATGAACGGTATGCAAGACAAGTTCTTCACTATACCTCAGTACATGTGACAATATAAACCAATTTACCTGCAAGGTATCTCCAAACATCTACACTTGACCATATGAACCAGAAGCAGTAGAAGGCTACTCAAGCTCACTCTGCCATTTAATATGATTGTAACTAATCTGATTGCATTCCTGGCTATCTGTGGTAGCCTTTCACTCTTAAAAGCAAGAATGGTACCAGAGTGTGGCAACTCGTTGCAAGCTGCTCTCTGCAGATCTATTCATTACTTCCATTATCCTGAGAGCACCTACCACCAGGTTCAAGGACAGCCTCTGTTCTGCTGTTATAAGACTATTGAACAGACCTCTCAGACAATAAGATGGACTCTTGACCTCACAATCTACCTCATCATAGTCTTGCACCGTATTGTCTGCCTGCACTGTAACTGTGACACTATATTCTGCATCCTGTTATTGTTTTTCCCTTGTACTACCTTGATGTGATGAAATGATGTGTATGGATGGCATGCAAAACAAAGTTTTTCCATATATCTCAGTACATGTGACAACAATAAATCAATTCACCAATTTAATTCATCAATTTATCAACCTTCTACCTCTGCCTCAAAAATATTCAAAGAATCGGCTTCCACCACCCTTTAAGGAAGAGAGTCCCAAAGACTCATGACCTTCCGAAAGAAAAAAACTGGAGTCCAGTCCTGATGAAGGGTCTCGACCCGAAACGTCGACTGTTTATTTTCCTCCATAGATGCTGCCTGACCTACTGAGTTCCTCCAGCACTTTGTGTGTGTTTCTCCAGATTCCAGCATCTGCAGAATCATCTCTGCCTCCCAAAGATTTATCAATGGGTTAATTGGCTATTATAGTTGCCCATAATGTGGGTGGGAGTAGGATAATCAGGGAGTTATTGGTAAATGAGAGAGAATAGGTTACAAGGAAATTGACAGGGTGTGGCGACTCACCGTCTAGTCGGGCGAACCGGCTCGGCAGTCGGGTCGCGTGGCGTCGGAGCGACGAGGCCCAAGATGGCGGCGGGCCTCGTCTTTCCGCGTGACGAGGAGAACCCGCGCGTGGGAAAGTCCTGATGACGTAGGACTTACGTCATTACCAGTTGTTTTGGGCGGGAACATTCTCCCTTAAAGGGCCCGCGCAAGGCGGGAAAATAAACCAGTTCTGTTTGGCAATCCTCCGAGTAGAGTCTTGTTTTATTCCGCGGTAGCAACCGCTACATTGGTGACCCCGACGGTCCAAACGGCTTTTGGACCCGCGAAATGAACGACAGCGCAGCAGCCAACGCAGTGGCCCTCAAGCTGCCCACCTTTTGGACACTTAGGCCCAGCGTCTGGTTTGACCAGGCCAAAGCGCAATTCCACCTTCGGCAGATCACCTCCGACTCCACGAAGTACCACCATGTGGTTAGCTCTCTGGACCAGGAGACAGCTGCCCAGGTTGAAGACTTCATCCAGTCGCCTCCGGAGGAAGATAAGTACCCGGCTTTCAAAGACCTTTTGATCCGGACATTCGGCCTCTCCCGTCATGAGCGCGCCACCCGCCTGCTTCATCTGGATGGCCTGGGGGACAGATCCCCATCCGCCCTAATGAATGAGATGCTGGCATTGGCCAAGGGTCACAAGCCATGCCTGATGTTCGAACAGGCCCTCCTCGAACAGCTCCCCGATGACATCCACTTGTTGTTAGCTGACGCCGACTTCAGCAACCCCCGTGAGGTGGCCGCCCGGGCAGATGTTCTGTGGAGGGCCAAGCGCGAGAGCGGTTCGTCCGTCAGTCAAATCACCAGGCCGCAAGCCCAACGCCCACCTCGCCCGGCCCCAGCAACCAAGCAACCACGCCCCAGAAACGCAGACGACGACACGGGTGACCAGCTGTGCTTCTACCATCAGAGGTGGGGTGCGGAGGCCCGTCGATGCCGCCCACCCTGCAAGTTTCAGGGAAACGCCAGGGCCAGCAGCCGCTGATGGCTACGGCGGCTGGCCACCAACAGAGCCTCCTATTCGTCCAGGACAAGAAATCTGGACGGTGTTTCCTCGTTGATACTGGAGCGGAGGTCAGTATTTTGCCCCCGACAGGCCGCGACACTCGTGACAGGCCACCAGGTCCTCTACTCAATGCCGCCAACGGTACAACGATACGGTCTTTCGGCACCCGTACGCTTCAATTACACTTTGGCGGCAGCCGTTTTACCTGGACCTTTACCCTTGCCACCGTCGCCCGACCACTCCTAGGAGCCGATTTCCTTCGGGCCCACAACCTGTTAGTCGACCTGCGAAGGAAGCGGTTTGTCCACTCTAGCACTCTCCGGACCTATCCCCTGGGAGAAATCAGCCCACCAGCCCCGCGCCTGGACTCCATTTCCCTTTCTGGCGACGATTTCGCCAAGCTCCTAGCCGAATTCCCATCGATTTTGGCACCTTCGTTTACAAACTCTAGGCCCACACACGGGGTATGACACCACATCATTACCACAGGGCCACCCCTTCATGCCCGAGCACGACGATTACCTCCAGACAAGCTCCGCCTGACAAAGGAAGAGTTCCGTCACATGGAGGAGCTGGGGATTGTTCGCAGGTCAGACAGCCCCTGGGCCTCCCCCCTGCACATGGTCCCCAAAGCCACCGGAGGGTGGAGGCCCTGCGGCGACTACCGCAGGCTGAATGACGCCACCACCCCGGACCGCTATCCCATCCCTCACATCCAGGACTTCGCAGCGAACTTACACGGGGCCCGCATCTTTTCCAAAGTGGACCTCGTTAGGGGATACCACCAAATCCCGGTCCATCCGGATGACGTCCACAAAACTGCGATTATCACCCCATTCGGCCTGTTCGAATTCCTTTGGATGCCGTTCGGCCTTAAGAACGCCGCGCAGACCTTCCAGCGGCTGATGGACGCGGTAGGCCGAGACCTGGACTTCGTGTTCATCTACTTGGACGACATACTGATCGCCAGCCGTAACCGCCAGGAACACCTTTCCCACCTCCGCCAGCTGTATTCCCGCCTCCGCGATTTCGGCCTCACGATCAACCCGTCCAAGTGCCAATTCGGACTTGACTCTATCGATTTCCTCGGCCACAAAATCACCAGCGACGGGGCAACACCCCTACCCGCCAAGGTGGATGCTATCCGCCATTTTGCCCGCCCCGACACAGTCAAAGGCCTACAGGAATTCCTTGGGATGGTCAACTTTTACCATCGTTTCATCCCTGCAGCAGCCCGTATCATGCGCCCTCTGTTCTCGCTGCTGGCTGGTAAGGGCAAGGACATCACCTGGACTGACGAGGCTGCGGCTGCTTTCGTTAAGGCCAAAGACGCCCTGGCAGACGCCACAATGCTGGTACACCCCAGGACTGACGTCCCGACTGCCCTCACGGTAGACGCGTCCAACACCACGGTGGGTGGGGTACTGGAACAGCTACTCGAAGGCTGCTGGCAACCCTTCGCATTTTTCAGCAAGCACCTTAGACCGCCCGAACTGAAATACAGCGCTTTTGATCGGGAACTTCTAGCGCTGTATCTGGCAGTCCGGCATTTCTGATACTTTCTAGAAGGCAGGCCTTTCACCGCTTTCACCGATCATAAGCCTCTGTCCTTTGCCTTCTCCAAAGTCTCCAATCCCTGGTCAGCTTGTCAGCAGAGACATTTATCCTACATTTCCGAGTTCACAACTGACATCCAACATGTCTCCGGAAAGGATAATGTCGTTGCTGATGCACTTTCCAGACCAACCATCCACAACCTATCCTTGGGTGTCGACTACACGGCCCTAGCTGACGCACAGCAAGCCGACGACGAACCGCCCAGCTACAGAACTGCAGTCTCGGGTCTGCAGCTCCGAGATTTCTTGGTTGGTCCAGGTCAGCGGACCCTACTTTGCGATGTTGCGACTGGTCAGCCCCGCCCTATAGTCCCTGCAGCCTGGCGGAGACACGTTTTTGACTCGGTACGTGGGTTGGCGCACCCGTCCATCAGATCTACTGTCAGACTGGTCGCCAGCAAGTTTGTCTGGCATGGCCTGCGCAAACAGGTCAGTGAGTGGGCCAGGACTTGTCCGCACTGCCAGACGTCAAAAATCCAGCGACACACCAAGGTCCCACCACAGCAGTTCGAGCCTACCCGTAGGAGGTTCGACCACATACACGTCGACCTCGTGGGCCCTCTGCCGGTTTCAAGAGGAGCCCGGTACCTCCTTACCATCGTGGACCGGTTCACGAGGTGGCCTGAGGCAACCCCCCTGACTGACATCACCACTGATTCCTGCGCCCGGGCGCTGCTCACAACTTGGTCTCACGTTTTGGCGTTCCAGCCCACATCACTTCAAACAGAGGCACCCAATTCACTTCCAGTCTCTGGGCTGCATTAGCGAACCTGCTAGGGACACAGCTGCACACCACCACGGCCTACCATCCTCAATCAAACGGGTTGGTGGAACGTTTTCACCGCCATCTGAAATCGGCCTTGATGGCCCGCCTGAAGGGTCCTAACTGGGTTGACGAGCTGCCTTGGGTCCTGCTCGGCATACGCACCGCCCCCAAAGAAGACCTCCGCACTTCGTCAGCTGAGCTTGTATACGGGGCGCCACTAGTTGTCCCCGGGGATTTCATACCTGCCCTTCGGGACCAAGGGGAACAACCCCCAGCAGTCCTACAAAGACTGCGTGAGAAGCTTGGCGACTTGGCCCCGATTCCTACCTCACGGCACGGTCAAGCCCCATCCTGCCAGCCCAAGGAACTACGGGACTGTAAGTTTGTTTTCGTTCGCAGGGGCACACCTCGGGCGCCATTGCAACGACCATATGAGGGACCATTCCGAGTCATACGCAATAACGGATCCACTTTTATTTTGGACATTGGAGGCAGGGAACAGGTTTTCACGGCGGACCGCCTCAAACCGGCCCATTTGGATCTGCAACAGCCTGTCGAGGTTGCCACGCCGCGACGCAGAGGCCGCCCCCCTAAGCGGCAGCTGGTACAGCCCACAGACCTTGGGGACTGTATCACCGGTTCTGGGGGGGGTTGTGTGGCGACTCACCGTCTAGTCGGGTGAACCGGCTCGGCAGTCGGGTCGCACGGCGTCGGAGCGACGAGGCCCAAGCGGCGGACCTCGTCTTTCCGAGCAACGGGGAGAACCCGCGCGCGGGAAAGTCCTGATGACGTAGGACTTACGTCATTACCTATTGTTTTGGGCGGGAACATTCTCCCTTAAAGGGCCCGCGCAAGGCGGGAAAATAAACCAGTTCTGTTTGGCAATCCTCCGAGTAGAGTCTTGTTTTATTCCGCGGTAGCAACCGCTACAAGGGGAATGTTTTGAGTGCTGGAAAAATAGAATTAGTATAAATGGGTCAAAAGGTCATATAACTCTATGTTTCTATGAATACAGATTGGTGACCCCGTATTTATAAAGAACAACTCCTGGTTATAGAATATCCCACAGGAGTAAACACCCTCTCCACAATCACTGTGTCAAATTCTCTCAGGATCTTAAAAGTTCCTTTTCAGTCTTCTAAACTCCAACAGGTACAAGCTTTATAAGACATCTATTATTCACATGTACTTCGAAACACAGTGAAATGCATCTTTTGTGTAGAGTGTTCTGGTGGCAGCCCGCAATGTCGCCACGATTCTGGCGCCAACACAGCATGCCCACAACTTCCTAACTCATACATCTTTGGAAAATGGGAGGAAACTGGAGCACCCGGAGGAAACCCAGCGACCCAGGTTTAATTCCAGCCACTGTCTATAAGGAGTTACACTAGCCACTACACTACCATATGTCTGCATAAGACAACCCATTCAAACCTTGTCTGAACTGCTTCCAACATATGAAAAGTATAGGGAGGTCATACTGTACACAGTACTCTAGATGTGGCCTCATGATGTGCTATATAACTGAAGTGTTCTCTCTGTGGGCATTCAATTCCCCAGCAATAAATAAAAATAGTTTGACTCCAAATTCCTTACTGTACCAGCTAATAATCTTTTGCAAATTATGCACTAGAACATCCTGATTCCTCTGCATCTCATTCTTTCACCATTTAAGTATGGTTCTATTTCACAACATCCCACATTTTCACCATTTGCCAGATCTTTGCCCACTCACTTAACCTATCTATTGTATCTTTATATCCCTTTTGCAACCTACTTTCTTACCTATCTTTGTGTTATTAGCTGATTTCGCATTCACGTCTTTGGTGCCTTCATCCAAGTCTTTATATAAACTGTAAAAAGTTGAGGCCCCAGCACCTAACCCTTTGGCATACCATTCCTTCAGTCTTGCCAACCTCTTTCTCCTGTTAGCCAGCCAATCTTCTACCAATACCAATGCATTATCTCCTAAAGCATGAGCTTTTATTTTCTGCAATAACCTCTGGGAATCCAAGTACAGTGAAACTCTCATAATCCATTATCCTATTATTTGGAATTCCCAATGGTTTGAATCTGACTCACCTCATTCCATTTTCCATGCTCCCTTCAAAGTCACTGGGGCCCCATTTCCCCACACTTCTTGAGGCACCGCCTCCTGAAGATGTCCTCGATGGTGGGGAGGGTTGTGCCCGTGATGGAGCTGGCTGAGTCTACACAATCCTCTGCACCCTCTTTCGAATCTATGCAGTGGAACCTCCATACTAGGCGATGATGCAACCAGTCAGAATGCTCTCCACCGTAGAAACTTGCAAGACTCTTTGGCGACATACTAAATCTCCTCAAACCGCTGATGAAGTAGAGCCGCGGGCGTGCCTTCTTTGTGATTGCATCAATGTGTTGGGCCCAGGACAGATCCTCTGAGATGTTGACACCCAGGAACTTGAAACTGCTCACCCTTTCCACCGCTGACCCCTCAATGAGGACTGGTGTGTGTTCTCCAGACTTTCCCTTCCTGCAGTCCACAATCAGTTCCTTGGTCTTGCTGACATTGAGTGCAATATGGTTGCGATACCACTCAACCAGCTGATCTATCTCACTCCTGTACGCCTCTTCATTGCCATCTGAGATTCTGCCAACAACAGTGGTGTCATCGGAGAATTTACAGATGGCGTTTGAACTGTGCCTAGCCACACAGTCATGAGTGTAGAGAGAGTAGAACAGTGGGCTAAGCACTCATCCTTGAGGTGCACCTGTGTTGATTGTCAGCGAGGAGGAGATGTTATCACTGATCTGCACTGACTGTGATCTCCTGATAAGGAAGTCAAGGATCCAGTTGCAGAGGGAGGTACAGAGGCCCAGGTTTTGAAGCTTGTTGATTAATACTGAGTGGATGATGGTGTTGAACGCTGAGCTGTAATCGATAAACAATCTGATGTATGTTTTGCTGTTGTCTAGATGCTCCAAAACTGATACAGCCAATAGTCCTGAAGATCTGCCAGTCCGGCACCAGTCCGATGCCAGATTATGAGGGTAGTTTCCCTGAATCTGCAGCATACCTTCAAAGATCTCTAATATATTGATGAAACATAATTTCCCTTTCACAAATCCGTGTTAACTTAACATTCAATGGCATTTCCATTGGCGAATCCTCCGCTGTCAACATCCTGGGGGGTCAGCATTGACCAGAAACTCAACTGGACTGACCGCATAATTAATATGGCTACAAGAGCAGGTCAGATGCTGTGCATCTGCTGGGAGTGACTCACCTCTGGATACCCTGTCACAAATACAGTGGAATACTCTCCACTTGCCTAAATGAGTGTTGCTCCTACAACTCTCAAGAGGCTCAGCATATCCAGGACAAAGCTGCACACTTGATTGGCGTCCCATTCACCAGAATAAACCTTCATTCTCGCCTTCACCCTGGCTGTGATTAGTCAGCAAGGAGATGGTTCATCACCACCTTCTCAGGCAATTATGGATGAGCAATGAAAGCATGTCTTGCCAGTGATGCCTGTTCATGAAAAATTACTAAGTAAACAGCCTTGGCATACAACTGTACAATCATCAAAGGCTCCCACCCTGAATATCCAGATAAATGCCATTGACAAGTAAATGCCTCCTGTTCAAGTAACTCAGAAGTGTTTCGTCATGAACTTCCTGTAAGAAATTAATTTCCTTCCTTTATATACTAATGAACTTCCATCAATGTTCTATGTGCCAAGGGCAACATAATATTCTACTACCCAAAATAAAAGTCAGAGTACTTGTTTATTCAGATACTTGTGCAAAAAATAACTCAAAGGTTATGATTAGTCAGGTAGAAAACATTTTGGAAAGCAAAAGTAGGTTCACACAGAGATCAAAATACAGATGAGATCAGTTTTGTTTGATTGGCAGGTCAATTAATTTATCGCTAACACTGTGGAAGCAGTTTACTTTTGAGAAGAAAGAGCAAAAGTATCTGTAGCACATTGGGTTTTGAAATTACCTTAATCATAGGTTTTACAGGGAAAACTTGCATCTCTACAGAATTGTCCTCAAAGTCCTGATGTCCCAATCTGGTTTATTGCCAATAAACTAAATTTGAAGTTTAGTCATTGTTGTACCGTCAGAAATTCAGCCACCAACTTGAGTGCAACACACTCTGGCGTTCACAGATCATCAGTGTAGAAGACACAAGAGACCACAGATACTGGATTCTGGGGCAATTAACAATTTGCTGAAGGAACTCAGCAGGTTGAGCAGCATCTATGAGAGGGTGGGTGGGTGGGGGGAAGGAATTGTCGACATTTCAGGTCAAAAACCTGCATCAGTTTCAGAGGGACTGCTTGCAAGCCAATTATCAGTCCCTAATCATCACAGAGGACTGAATTCTGTATTTCAGTATTCTCCTAGCTGGTCCTAGAGTTTCTCCCTGGGAAGTTAGCTCCAGGTAAACTTAAGTTAATTGAGAGGTTGATGGCAAGCCTCTTCTGCTTGTCACGAACCACAAAACCCTCAGTCATTTTCCCTACGTGTGAAGAAGAACTCTTGATCTCCCAAATCTATCTCGTCATGGCCCTTTGTCTACCTGCACTGCACTTTCTCTGTAAATATATTTTGCATTCTATTTTCTATTACCTTGATGGCATGCAAACAAAAGCTTTTCACTGTGCCTTGGTACACGTGACAATAATAAACCAACAGCATATTGGAAAGCCCTTTATTAACTCTTAAATGTTAAATATGTCTTATTCATTTTGAGACCATTGGCAAACTTAAAATTTGATGTCCTCAAAGGAGGGGCAGACGGACCGGGGGCTTTGAAGAAAGGGGACACTTTCCTCAGTACAGCCACTCTGGGGCGGGCGCTCCCAGTACCTCCCGTGTGCCGCTCCCTCCGTACCCCCCTCAGTGTGGTGCTCCCTCCGTACCCCCCTCAGTGTGGCGCTCCCTCAATACCTCCCCCCCAGTGTGGCGCTCCCTCAGTACCTCCCCCTCAGTGTGGCGCTCCCTCAGTATCTCCACAGTGTGGTGCTCCCTCAGTGCCTCCTCAGTGTGACGCTCCCTCAGTATCCCTCCCCTCAATGTGGCGCTCCCTCAGTACCTCCCCCTCAGTGTGGTGCTCCCTCAGTACCCCCTCAGTGAGGCGCTCCCTCAGTACCTCCCCCTCAGTGTGGCGCTCCCTCATTACCTCCCCCTCAGTGTGGTGCTCCCTCAGTACCCCCTCAGTGAGGCGCTCCCTCAGTACCTCCCCCTCAGTGTGGCGCTCCCTCATTACCTCCCCCTCAGTGTGGCGCTCCCTCAGTACCTCCCCCTCAGTGAGGCGCTCCCTCAGTACCTCCCCCTCAGTGTGGCGCTCCCTCATTACCTCCCCCTCAGTGCGGCGCTCCCTCAGTACCTCCCCCGCAGTGCGGCGCTCCCCCATACCCCCGGCGGCCGTCTGCCGGAGGCAGGTTCTGCGCACGCGCAGTCGCCGCTGCGCCCTTTGCCCTGTTGGATTTCCCGGCGGGCAGTTCGGCGCCGTCATGGAGACGCTGCGGGCGGAGATCGGCCGGAAAAGGCGGCAGCTGGAGGAGCGGCAACTGGTGGGGGTGAGAGAGGGGGTGGGGGTGAGAGAGGGGGTGGGGGTGAGAGAGGGGGGGGGTGAGAGAGGGGGGGGTGAGGGGGGTGAGAGAGGGGGGGGTGAGAGGGGTGGGGGAGAGGGGGGTGTGGGGGTGGGGTGGGAGGGAAGGGGTGGGGTGGGGGAGAGGGGGTGTGGGGGTGGGGTGGGGGAGAGGGGGTGGGAGGGAAGGGGTGGGGGAGAGGGGGTGGGAGGGAAGGGGTGGGGGAGAGGGGGTGGGAGGGAAGGGGTGGGGGAGAGGGGGTGTGGGGGTGGGGTGGGGGAGAGGGGGTGGGAGGGGAGGGGTGGGAGGGAAGGGGTGGGGGAGAGGGGGTGTGGGGGTGGGGTGGGGGAGAGGGGGTGGGAGGGAAGGGGTGGGGGAGAGGGGGTGTGGGGGTGGGGTGGGGAGAGGGGGTGGGAGGGAAGGGGTGGGGGAGAGGGGGTGGGAGGTGTGGTGGGGAGAGGGGGTGGGAGGGAAGGGGTGGGGGAGAGGGGGTGGGAGGTGTGGTGGGGAGAGGGGGTGGGAGGGAAGGGGTGGGGGAGAGGGGGTGGGAGGGAAGGGTGGGGGAGAGGAGGTGTGGGGGTGGGGTGGGGGAGAGGAGGTGTGGGGGTGGGGTGGGGAGAGGAGGTGTGGGGGTGGGTGGGGGAGAGGGGGTGTGGGGGTGGGGTGGGGGAGAGGGGTGGGAGGGAAGGGGTGGGGGAGAGGGGTGGGAGGGAAGGGGTGGGAGGTGTGGTGGGGAGAGGGGGTGGGAGGGAAGGGGTGGGGGAGCTTGTCAGGAGGAGAGGTGTCATGGGGTGAGAGGGGGTGAGAGATAGGGGTGGGGGGTGAGAATGGGGGAGAGAGGGGTGTGGGGGTGAGAGGGATGCTAAGGATGGATTAAAGAGGGGTTGTGGGGGGATGGGGGTGTAAGAGGGGGTGAGTAACCTCGTGGCATTCCCTCAGTAACTGCTCCCTCAGTGCGACGCTTCATCCCTACTACTTCCTCAGTGTTGCTTGTTCAGTGATCCCCTCAACCCATTTGCCCCCATTACGACTATCCTTGCCTATTTAAGTGTATGTGGCTCTTTCAATGTTGTAATGTGATCTGACTCCACCATCCCGTCTGGCAGTACGTTCCAGATATCAACCTGTGTGTGGGATAAAAAACTTGTTCCTCAGATCTCCTTCAAAACCCATTCTTCTCACATTAAACCTTTCTTTTTGATATCTTGTTTTTGATATCTCTACCATGGAGAAAAAATTGTCCTATCTATGCCTCTTCTAATCTGCTGACCCCTCGGCCTTTGCTCCAGGGAAAACAAATCCAGCCTATCCATAACCAAATCCAGGCAAAATCCTGGTGATTCTCTTCTGCACTCTCTCCAGTGTAACCACATCCTTCCTATATTGAGGTTTCCTCTGATCCCTTCTGAATTTTTATTTGATGCCCTTTGATCCCTCCTTTGGTTTCTTCTTTGATCTACTCTCTTCTTCTTCCCCCCCCCCCCCCCCCACATGCCAGCCTATCATAGTTTCATTATCGTTGGTGAAGGTGCTACAGAAATGTAAGCTTTTCTTTGTCAGCCTGCATAAACAGAACTATAGTCTGATTTTGACCTCATGTTTATCTCTTTCTATATTACCCCCGTATTATCTGCCTGTCTCAGAATATAGCTTTTTCTTGATGTAATTAGGTAAGTGTTTCAGTATATGATGGGTTGAGGCAGTAGCTGATTTGCGTGATGTTATGGAAACAGCCGCAGCAGTGCTGGAGTGAGTGCGGGAAACTCAGCAACAATGTGGGTGTCCTTTTCAGTGCTACCAGAGCAATTTTCTGCTTGAACACCAAAGGACTCGCCCTGCTTAGAGACAAGAAGAAGAGAACTGAGAGGCAGTACCACTGAACGGAGCACATTGAAGATCTCAATTAATCCTTGACTCCATTCCACAGTTTACTATCCATCTCAATTTTGGCGTTATCCCAGCCCTGCCTTATCTCAATAAGAGGATGATATGGCAGCGACCCCAGAGGCTCAATTACTATCTTCAAGAAGGGAGATATCTATCTGATTGCCTTAATTAATGTGTGATCTCCCTACAAGGAGATTCAGCTGTCTTCCCCCACTGGCCCAAGAGCTCTACCGTGAGTTGCAATGTGGATTCGGTCCATCAAGCACTGCAAATTACATGAACTGTATCATTGGACGAATCCAAGAAAAATGCCGGGAGCATCAGCCATGCTTTCAACCTCTCAAAAGCTTTCAGCTCCTTCCACTGAGAGCAATCTTGGGGACTCCTCAAATGTGAGTTCTTCCAGCAGATTGTTTTCCAGGACAGAGAAAATGATTCACTACTGTTCTGTTCCTACTTGATCACTGCCCCTCTGCGTGTTTCAATACACAAATTGCAGACAACCTTGTCACGCTGAAGAAAAATCACCAACGCTCTGTCTGCGAAACCTTACAAATCATGTAGCAGGATGGGTAAACCAATGTCAGCTTGTCAACATCCCAAGCATCGAGGCTCTGATCACACTTAACCAGCTACATAGGTGGGCTACATAGTCTACATACCTGACACCAGACTCCCAAAACAAGACTGCACTGGGGGAGAGGAATAGTTGACTGAGTCCTGGTGCAGGTCTCAACCGGAAACATTGACATTTCCTCTCCCCCCACAGATGCTGCTCAACCACTGAGTTCTTCCAGCAGAGAAACAAAGGACTGCAGATGCTGGAATCTACATGGAAAAACATGATGATGCTGGAGGAACTCAGCAGGCCAGGCAGCATCTGTGGAGAAAACGTCTGCAACGTTTTGGGTCAGGTCCTTTCTTTAGGACTGAAGATAGGAAAAGGGGAAGCCCAATATATAGGAGAGAAAGGCCTTTGTTTCTCTAGTATTACTTCTCCACTGCAAAGTCTCTTCAAGGATGCCCACTTTGAAGAAGTTTTCTTCCTCTCTTTGGGAGTTTCATGAGTCCCTCTCTCAAACAATCCTTTCAGGTGAGACATTCACCTGCACCTCCCTTAATATCATTTACTACATTGGGTGATCCAAGTGTGGCCTCCTCTGCATTGGGCAGTCTGTTCTCAGCAAAGGCCTCCCCTTCGTACCTCAACGCCCCCACCTCAACGAATTCCGAGCCTGGCACAATGCCGAGCTCTTTTTCCTCCACCTCCGTCTCCGTGACACCTTCTTCAGTAAGAAGTCTTCTTTCCGCCTTTCGATGACCTGTTCTCCCGCTTCCAGCTCTCTTCTTCCCACTGGGCCTGTTACCTTCCCTGGACCAATTCAGAGCCGACTGTTGGCGCGACATCAGCCGTCTTGACTTTTCTGCTCCCCTCATCCGCTCCAACCTCCCCCCTTCTGAACGCTCTGCTCGCCACTCCCTCTGCACCAACCCTGACACTGTCGTCAAACCAGCCGACAAAGGTGGTGCCGTGGTAGTCTGGTGCACCGACCTCTACCTTGCAGAGGCCAGATACCAACTCCTGGACACTTCCTCCTACCTACCCCTGAACCATGATCCCACCGAGGACCACCCACACCATCACCTCAGGTGATTCCACCCCACCCCACCACCCCACCCCCACCACCCCCCCCTCAGCTACCAACATGATAGTCCTGCAACCTGGGACTGCTGGCTTGTATCTCCTCCCCCAAAATCCACAAGATGGACTGTCCCGGCAGATCTATTGTCTCCATGTGCTCTCGCCCCATTGGAGCTGATATCCTCGTACCTGGACACCTTCCTGTCCCACCCGGTCCAATCCCTTCCCATCTACATCCGTGACACATCACACACACTCCAACTCTTCCATAGTTCTCCGGCATGCACAACCTCATCTTCACTGAACGTCCAGTTCCTGTATGCCTCTATTCCCCATCATGACGGCCTCACCACATTCCACTTCTTTCTTGACCGGAGACAGAAGCAGTCCCCTTCCACTAACACTCTCTTCCACCAGGCTAAACTTGTTCTCACCCTAAACAACTTCACTTTCGATTCCTCTCATTTTCTACAGACCAAGGGTGTAACTATAGGCACTCGCATGGGCCCCAGCTATGCCTGCCTCTTCGTTGGCTACGTTGAACAGTCTCTGTTCCAAGCCTACTCTGGACCCATTGCTCAACTCTCTCTGCTATACTGATGACTGCATTGGTGCAACCTCTTGCACCCGTGCAGAACTTGACAGTTTCATAAATTTCAGCACAAATTTTCACCCTGCTCTCCAATTCACTTGGACTATCTCTGACACCTCTCTCTCCCCTTCCTCGATCTTTCCGTCTCCATCTTAGGAGATTCCTTATCCACTGATGCCCACAGCTACCTCGATTACAGCTCCTCCCACCCTGTCCCTTGCAAGGACACTATCCCTTTTTCTCAATTTCTCCGCCTCCGCTGCATCTGCTCCCATGATGAGGCTTTCCACTCCAGGACATCCGAGATGTCCAACTTCTTTTCTAACCGGGGCTTCCCCCCGACTGTGGTCGAGAGAGCTCGCACCCGTATCTCTGCCATTTCCCACACCTCTGATCTCACCCCCACCCCTCCCAGACCCAACAGGGATAGGGTCCCCCTTGTCCTCACATTTCATCCCACCAGCCTACGTATCCAACACATCATTCTCCGCCACTTCTGCCATCTCCAACGGGACCCCACCACCAAGCATATCTTCCCTTCCCTGCCCCTTTCTGCCTTTCGCAGGGACCGCTCTGTCCGTGACTCCCTAGTTCACTCCTCCACCACCCCACCACTCCCCCCCCATCCCGCTCCCACCCCGGGGACTTTCCACTGCCCCCGCTATAGGTGCAACCTCTGCCCTTACACCTCTGTCTAGGGACCCAAACAATCCTTTCAGGTGAGACATTCACCTGCACCTCCCTTAATATCATTTACTACATTGGGTGCTCCAAGTGTGGCCTCCTCTGCATTGGCGAGACCAAACGCAGACTAGGTGACCACGGAACACCAGCACTCGGTCCGTAACCATCATCTGCATCTCCCTACTGCCAGTTACTTCAACTCCCCCTCCCACCCCCAACCATGCCTCTTCTTCCCTTTCCTAGCCGATCTTTTTTTCTCCCCCCCCCCAACCCACTTTTCCTCCTTTGACCCATCCAGCAGATTGTTTTCCAAGACAGAGAGAGTGCTTCAGGGATGATCTCAAACGCTCCTTGAAGAAAATGTAACATTCTCACTGACTCCTGGGAATCCCTGCCCATGACCACTCAAAATGGAGGAGGGTCGATCCAGGAAGACACCTTGCTTCTTGAATCATCACAACAGGAGAATACGGAGTCCAAGCACAAATGTACTAAGGAGCACTTGTCTCCCAATGTAGCCCTACTGCCTCGATGTACTTCCGATTTGATATTCTTACACACACACACCTGTATGGGTGGCATGCAAAGCAAAGTTTTTCACTGTATCAAATGTATATGTGACAATAATAAACTAATTACCAATTACCCACCTCCAGTCCTGCCTTTTGGTACAGTCACATTAAACTCGTCAGTGAAAACAAATCATCCTTGAGACTAGGGACCCCACCCCCCCCCCCCCCCCCGTCCCCACCGAGAACAGAAAAAGGGGATAAGAGAACATGTTGTACAGTGGGATAGGGTGCAGGGCTTCTTTCTATATTAACATCATTGTTACCATCAATGGACGTGTGATGTTTGGAATTGAGAAATTGCAATTTTGTTTAAATAAAACTTGTGTTTTGAATTTTCTTTCTCTTTTTGCAGAAGCTAATTTCTTAGTTTGCTTTTTTAAATTTATTTTAGTCTAGAAGTATCTTAATATCTGTGCTATTAAACAGATTGAATGAGATGTTTCAGAGTTCAGTGACTAGCTGCTAGAACACTGATTTGGAGGCAGCAGTGGTTGTTAAATCAGGAGCCAGTCTCAATAAGCAGTTTGTGTCTGGTATTCTTAGGCAGTGCACAAGGTTGCATTTGAAATACAAGTGAGGTGTGGCCTCATTTCTTCTGCCTGCCTGCTGCCAAAGTTTGAGCACGGTGATAGTGTCTTTAACCTCGACTATGAGCTGTGATAGGTCAAGGCAAAGGCAAAAATAACAATGGTTCGTGGCACTAAAAAAACTTCTGGAGAAACTCAGTGAGTCAAGCAGCATCTTTTGGGGGGAGAGGAATTGTTAACCGAGTGCTGATGCAGGGCCTCAACCTGAAGTGTTGACATTTCCTCTCCCCTCACAGATGCTGCTCGACCTGCTGAGTTCCTCTGGCAGATTTTTGTTTTGCTCCAGATTCCAGCATCTAGTGATGTATGGCAGTTGGTGAACTGACACAGTAAGAGTGTTCTACTGAAACAAAGCTTGAAATTGACCCAAAATGGAGGTTTGATCTTGTGGACAAATTTGTGTGACTACATTTGAATACGTAAATCTACAAATGTGGCTGATATACGTTTCTGGCCTTCTGACTGTTGACTAATTTCAGTAGCCATGTTGGTCCAGTAATCTAAAACTGCATTATTTACTTTCTCTGTGAATGCATGCCACATGCCAAGCCTACTGTAATAAATATTCTAGCCGTTCTTCACAATATATCAGAATCAGGTTTATTATTACTGATGTGTCATGAAATTTGTTGTTCTGTGGCAACTGTACAGTGCAGGACATAAAATTACTATAAGTTACAAAAATAAATAAATAGTGCAAGAGAGGAATAACCATAGAACAGTATAGCACAATACAGGCCCTTTGGCCCACGATGTTGTGCCGACCTTTAAACCTTGCCTGAGACTATCTAACCCCTTCCTCCCACATATCCCCCTATTTTAAATTCCTCTATATGCTTATCTAACAATCTCTCGAATTTGACCAATGTACCTGCCTCCTCCACCACCCCAGGCAGCGCATTCCATGCCCCAACCACTCTCTGGGTAAAAAAAAAACTTCCCTCTGATATCTCCCTTGAACTTCCCACCCATTACTTTAAAGCCATGGTGCCAACAAAATAACAATTTGCATATTGCTTTCCAGATGTTGAAACTAAAGTGGTAATTGTTCTTTCTGTAATTACAGGAATCAAAAAAATACTTCAAGCGTAGTGACCTAGCTCGGAAGGAAGAGGAGAATTATTTGGAAAAATGTGGCTACAAGGTAATCCCTTCGCATTTATTTTACTGGACATCAGTTGTGAATGAACTTATCGTTATATCCATAAATGTTATGACCAAATACATTTCGGCAGTGAGATTGTATTGTGAGCACTTACAGTAAATCCTTTCCTGTGAAACTTGTGTCAATAGGTTGTAATGAGGAGCCGCCGACAAAGGTATGGGTCCAAAAGCACTTTTTGTTTTGTTTTGAGCTGCATGTGAGTCATGTAGCTGAGTGCATGAAAGCAACTGGTGAGTGAGCTGAGATTCTGTAGCTTGGCTTTGGGTTTTTGTGTTGGTTGATTACATTTGGCTGGCCCTTTTTCTTTTCAGTTATTGGAATAAAATGTCTTTCAGTTATCAACCGAATAACTGTGGTAATTTGCTCAAATACTTTGCATGCTCACCATTTACATTATAGATGACAGAGGTGTAGTGGTAGAAGTGTAGCTTCACATTAGATTACCAGGTAAACATAGTACGTTATGCTGTTACTTAAATTACTTTTTAAAGGCTATGTCATATGACAAAGGACATCATCGTGTTAGCATGCCTTACCTCTCAATTGTGGGGGCAGGATTGCGTTCACATTTCTTAGAGTTAGCTAAGGACAGGCTTGGCTTCCCCAGAGCAGAAGACAGAAGTTGGAAAACGTGTCACCTTGCAATTATACACATCTTTGTAAATAGTTACAGACTGGTATTGACAGAGGGTTAGAATTTTTTACTTGTGGAAAATTGCATAGATTTTATTGGTCTGGGTTTAAAAGGAAGAAGATTGATTGTAAATTATAGGGATGGAATAACTTTAATAGTAAAGAGTTTAGTTGTATAATTGTATACGAATCTTAAAAATGTGTACTAGTGGTTATGTAGGTAAGATTTGGACTAGTTTTCAATACAGATTATCCCAGGCAGGGCTGCAGAATAATGTGGTTTATTGGCTATCTGAAAGACAGCAGCCACCATAAATGTCAGAATATGAGTACATTAAACAGACATCATTGCATTAAACAGATGTACATCCCGTATCAGATGGAAATAGGTGTCAAGTGAGCAACAGGCAGCTCAGCTTTGGCAGCTTGCAGTAGAGGTGGTCCTCTTCTTGGTTATTGGCAGGGCAAGCAAGCTAATGTGATCTAAATGCACTCCTCAAATCCATCCAGTTGTAAGAAAGACAGACACCAAAATGGGCTTCATATAGCTCAGATGTTAGTCCCAAAGCTTGTCTGGATAATCCTGACGAATTTCCAAGGACATTAAGCCAAATAAGTGCTCTAAACAATCATCTGCCAGTTCTTATCAATTGACATGCCTGGTTCTTTGACCTAGGTCCCTGTTCCACCAATAAGGATCTCAAACTCCAGGGCCGTGGATCAAAGTACAAGCAGTCTGTAAATCAGTATATGTAGAGATGCATAAAATGGAACTGGTGTCCTCACTAACTATGACCTCTATCAGGCACTAATTATATTTGCAAGTTCTATCAATTATAAATTTATTCATTCTTTCTTGCTATAATACTAAATCTTACAGGTAAGTTTCTATTTAAACATCTGCTGGCCAATGCTAAAGTCAGTCAATTTAATAGAGCATATAGTGCTTTGCATTTTTTTTCTTGCACTTGGCTGCAAAAGAATAAAATGCTTATTGTTTATGTAGAACAGTGTTAATACCTTGTGCATGAAATGAATAGAGAAATGTGTGTATGTGTGCACGCACACACATTTGAAAAATGTTGTTAGTAAATGCAGTCAAAAGTTGTAGTGTGGTTTTACAGGTATGTCTGTGTGCCTGCCCAGCAAAGTCATTGACAGTTAAATGCTATTTTCCATTGGTGAAGGCATGGATATTGAGCATGGAACACAAGAAAATTTATTAAATTATCATAATTTATCACAGCAAATAATGGACTGCTATTGAAATTGTTTTTGGAATGTCCCGTGCAGAATGTGGGAGATGTTTATCTACATCCCCCTCCCTCACATGCTGCTGATCACGATTGAAGTGCTGGGGTCTGTTGCCAGCACTGGAGTGAGATCAGAGAAGCTTACGGCAGAAGATTAGACCATTTGGCCTATCATGTTAATGCTCACCAAAAAATAGATTTCAGGTTTTGATCCCACTTCCCCAGTTTTGTCCAAAGCCCTGTTGGTTGTGGCTCTTCAAGATCTCATCAGGTAATTTTTAAATGTGGTGAGTTTCTGCTTCTAACATCCTTCCAGGCAGTGAGTTCTGGACTTCCACCACTTACTGAGTGAAATTATATTTTTTCTCAATTCCCTTCTATATCTTCTAACAGTTAACTTAAATCCAGGACTCCTAGTTGCTGATGTCTCTGCTAATGAAAACAGGCCTTTTCCATTTACCTTCCCTACATCTCTCATTATGATATACTCCTGAACTCAATCTCCCCTCTGTCCCCTTTGTTCCACAGCCAGGACTCTCCTGAACTGGCAAGATCCTAGTAAATCTTCACTGTACCTGCTTTTCCAATTCATTCCTATATGTTTTAGTTGGATTATCTTGAGCCAATCTGTTCTCAGATTATACCCCATGCTCCCCTGTTTTACAAATATTACAGTTTCAAATTGGAAATTCGTGATAATATTTGACAGGCATGGTATAAATTGGATTTCATCACCTAAGTTGGTAATGAATTGGCAGAAAACCTGTCCAGTTAGAACCATAGAACACTACATCACAGAAAACAGGCCATTTGGCCCTTCTAGTCTGTGCCGAAACTTTATTCTGCTAGTCAAATTGACCTGCACCCAGTCCATAACCCTCCAGACCTCTCCTGTCCATGTTTCTATCCAATTTATTCTTAAGAGTGAGCCCACATTTACCACGTCAGACGGCAGCTCGTTCCACACTCCCACCACTCTCTGAGTGAAGATGTTCCCCCTAAACCTTTCCCCTTTCACCCTAAAGCCATGTCCTCTCGTATTAATCTCTCCTAATCTTGGTGGAAAGAGCCTACTCGCATTTACTCTGTCTATACCCCTCATAATTTTGTAAACCTCTATCAAATCTCCCCCTCATTCTTCTCCGCTCCAAGGAATAAAGTCCTAACCTGTTCAATCTTTCCCTGTAACTCAACTCCTGAAGACCCGGCAACATTCTAGTAAATCTTCTCTGCACTCTTTCAACCTTACTGATATCCTTCCTATAGTTAGGTGACCAGAACTGCACACAATACTCCAAATTTGGCCTCACCAATGTCTCATCCAACCTCACCACAAGATCCCAACTCCTGTAGGTTTGTCTTCTTTGGTTGAAAGCGTTCCTAGAGGTTTGATGAAGATGTGATTCATGATGGTGTAACATTTGATCTCATGAGTGTGAAGTGCTACTGGATTTGAGTACAGGAGCAAGAAAGTAATTATACAGGGCCTTGATGAGACCATACTTGTGTGTAGTTTTGCTTCCTTACTAAAGAAAAGAAAAATAATTGCCATTTAGGGAATGTAACAAAGGGACTGATTCCTGACATGGTAGGACTGCCATATGAAGAGAGATTGTCAGCTAGGTTTATAGTCACTAGGAAGTTGTTCAGAAGAATGAGAAGGGGAACAAATTCTGACAGGGCTAGACAGGCTAGATATGGGATGGATCTAGGGATTATAGTCTCAGGTTACAGTACAAGAAATTTAGGACTGAGATGGGGAAAAATTTCTTCACAGCGCGGTGAACCTGTGGAATTCATTATCAGAGGACTTTAAAGGCCAAGTTGTTGAATATTATTTAAGAAGAAGATATATAAACACGACGCAAAGGACTTAAGAGGTATGGGGAGAGTGTGGGTGGGAATTGTGGTATTGAGGTAGATGATCTGCTATGATCATTTGAATAGCAGAGCAAGTGCATTGGCCTATGCCTAACTTGTGAAGATCGGGTCTCCGAGCATTAACTACTTCTATTGTGGGCTTTGCTTAGCTCCAAATTTCAGGAGGCTACTTGTAAGTGGTGGAGTAGTGGACCTCCATGAGTGGGGCAAGAGAGGAGCCTGAGGCCATACAAGTAAAGGGGAACTGAGAAATTATAGGTGGAGATCTTCTGCACTGGTTCTCGCACTCTCTTCTATGAGAGAATTCAACCCTGATTAATTTATATTCCTTAGCAGATATGTATCCTATTCCATATTAGCCATTGGCAAAATATCCCACAATCTTGGTTATTATTCAGAATCGTGCTCTACCCTTCTCACATGGTTCTTGCTCTTTATCAGTAGAATTCCCATTCCACATTTGTTGCTGCTGTTCTTGGTTTTGTAGAGAACGTTAATGCCCCTTCCCCACATGTTGGCCCAATCTCTTCACTGTCTTTTTGCCACCTCCCCTTTCTCCTTTCTTCTGCGGGACCTATTCCCTGGTTTCTGTCTTCTCTCTTCATCACTCCCCTATTTTAGAGCTCATCGTCTACCAACCCCTCCGATCAAAGTTGGCAGTCTTAACTAGGTAGGTCTTCTGCAAGTTTGCATTGCCAATTTATTCCATGTCTGTGAAATATTATAAGGTATTCCTAATTTAAAACAATCTTCTTAAAATCTGGTGATGGTGTCCCTGAGATGCATTTCTGGGGTTACTAGTCATTTTGATGTATTCCCAAAATCCTGATGAGAGGTCATTGTTCTGAAATGTTACCACAAATTCTGCCAGACCTGCTTGGCACTTTTAGTATTTTCTATTTCAACTTTGCATCATCTGCAGTATTTTGCTTTTGAATAATTGAAACAGTTCCTGCTGTTTGTGGAGTGGGGTAGTCGTGGCATCATAGAGTCATGGAGCACAGGAAAGGGTCCTTTACCCACAATATCCTTGATAGTCAGTATCAGGTACCCATCTATACTAATCCCATTTTCCAGTACTTGGTCCATAGCCTTAGTGATTCAATTACTTGTCTAAATACTTAATTGTTCTGAGAGTCTCTGCCTCCGACATCCCCTCAGTCAGTGCATTCCAGATTCCAGCCATCTTCTGGTGAAAAAATTCTTCCTCTGATTGCCTCTAAAGCTTTCTTTTCCTTACCTTAAACCTGTTCCCTCTAGTCTTAGACATCTCTGCTATAGGAAAAAAGGTTCTTACCAGCTACCCTATCTATGCCCCTCATAATTTTGTGCACCTCAATCAGACTCCTCTTTGACCTTCCCTGCACCAAAATAAACTCAGCCTATCCAGTGTTTCCACATAGTTGAAACACTCCATCCCAGGCAACATCCTGGTGAATGTCATCTGCTCCCTCTTCAGTACAGTCATGTCCTTCCTATGGTATGGAGATTAGAACAGCACACAGTGGCCTAACCAGTTTTATACAGTTGCACCGTAATCTCCCTGCTTTTATATTCTATGTCCCAGTTCATGAAGGAAAGTATCCCAAATGCCTTTTTAACCACCTTACTGTGTTGCTACCTTCAGGGATCCTTGAATTTGTACACCAAGGTCATTTGTTCCTCAATACACCCTAGGGCCCTACCATTCATTGTGTGTGTCCTAGCATTATTAGTCTTTCCCAAACTGCTTACTAGGATTAGCTTCTATCTGCTGTTACTCTGTCCATCTTTATCTAACTCATCAATATCATCCTGTAATCTAGTTTCCTCACTATTAACAACACCCCCAATTTTCATGTCATCTGCAAACTTATAATACCCTCTACAGTCGTATTCAAAATATTAATGAATATTACAAAGAACAATTCCTGTGGTACACCACTGGTCTTGGGTTTTCAATCTCAAAAAAATTTCTCCATCATCAACCTCTGCTTCCTATTACTGCACCAAATGCACTGACCTAATCAATGCACTTTGTTACCTCTTTGCAAAATACGATCAAAGTGGTAAGACAGGATCTCCCCCCCTCCCCCCCCCCGAACAAAGCCATGGAGACTATATTTGATTAATCCCAATCTTTCCAAGTGCAGATTAATCCTGTCCATCAGAATTTTTTTCTAATAACTTCCCTACCACTAATGTGAGACTGTAATTATCTGATTTATCCTCGTTGCTCTTGTTGAATAAAAATATCACATTTGCTGTCCTCCAATCGTACTTTTCTTCATTTACCCAAATAATAGCAGCTCCATTTCCTGGGAAATATATTTTTCCTGTGTTTCACAAAGCAATATATAAAGTGACTTAATTGTGCTTCTGTGGTTACTGGTGTGAGGGTGTAAGTTACAGGTTGGTTCCTGCAGTAAAGCTTTAATGATGAATGCTGTCAATATACAGGTACAGTCGAAAACAAATGAACAAGATGATTCTTCATCATCACATCCAGTGCTTGAACTGGAGCTTGCAGAAGAGAAGCTACCAATGACCCTTTCCAGGCAAGAGGTACGTTTAAGTGCAGTAAATGGTTACTATGTACAGTAGATTTTCAAACCCTTCATTTTTAATCAGGATTTGTCTAATGTAGATAGTCAGTAAGGTGGGAAATGTTATTCAGTTTTGATCCAAATTGTCAAATAATAGCAGCTCTGTTTCCTTAGTTAATCTATTGGAGAGTACAGCAATAAAACCCTACTTTGTTAGGGAGAATAAAGATGGATGGGATCTTTTGGCCTTGAATGCACTGAAAAGGCTGTGTGAACAAAGCATCCTTTTAATAATTTGCACATTAACCAGCAACCTGTGGCAAGGAAGAGAGACCCCACAAATAACAAGGCTGGTTGATCCAACCTGCTCCTAGCTTTGTTTAAAGCAGTTATTGCCTTTAACCTCCACAAGTTTCATGGTTGTGGAATTTGGATATTATTTCCTCTTTAAATTTACTGCAGTACGTTTATTCCAATAATTAATTAAGTACCCTTTTAATGACACGTGTTAATGACTGCCAATCAACCTATCTGACCCCAAAAGTGATCAGTTATACATGGGGAGTTTCATTGCATGTGACAGGTTGTTAGAGATTTCAGAATTGTCAGCTTTGTCAAAAATAATTATTGCTATTCCTCTCAATATGCCTCTGGTGTTAACATTGAATTCACCCACTCTAATTCATCCCTTTCTCAATCATCTTCCTGTTTATCCTGATCTGGGGTAAGGAGATCAACTGTTGGTTCTCTTGTCCACCAAGCATTTAGATGATTTGTTGCCCCTACTGCACCATTAACCAGCTTGCACTTCAGATGCCCTTCAGGGCAAAACATTTTTGAGTTGAAGAATGCAGAGGTGAACCTAGATATGCATGAGGTGTCCTGCTCCTGCTAACTTTGACCTGTAGGAATTACAAGTGTTAGCTGTAACCTAGTCAGTAGCATTCTCATCTCAGAGTCATGTTCCACCTCAGTCTCAGACAATTGTGAAAATCTAGGCTGACACTGCAGTGCAATACCAAGGATGTACTGCAGTATCTTTTGGATGAAATGTTAGAAGCTTCTTACGTAGAACATAGAAAACCTACAGCACAATTCAGGCCCTTCGGCCCACAAAGCTGTGCTGAACATGTCCCTACCTTAGAAATTACTAGACTTACCCATTTCTCTAAGATCCATGTACCTATCCAAAAGTCCCTTAAAAGACCCTATCGTATCCGCCTCCACCACCATTGCTGGTAGCCCATTCCAAGTACTCACCACTCTCTGAGTAAAAAAACTTACCCCTGACATCTCCTCTATACCTACTCCCTAGCATCTTAAACCTGTGTCCCTTGTGGTAACCATTTCAGCCCTGGGGAAAAGCCTCTGACTATCCACACGATCAATGCCTCTCATCGTCTTATATACCCTCTCATCCTCCATGGCTCCAAGGAGAAAAGGCCGAGTTCCCTCAACCTGTTTTCATAAGGCATGCTCCCTAATCCAGGCAACATCCTTCCTGTAATGAGGCAACCAGAACTGAGCACAGTACTCCCAAGTGGGGTCTGACCAGGGTCCTATATAGCTGCAACATTCTTATGGCATTTTTTTCCAAGGAAGAATAGGAGAGTTTCCTGGCATCATGCCAATATTTATTCTTCATTCATTATCATGAAAACAAAAAATCTAATCATTATCACATTGCTGTTTATGGAAGGTTGTTTTGTATAAGTTGGCTGCTATCTTTTCTATATTACATCAATATAGACACTCCAGAAGTACTTCATTCAAAGTGCTTTGGAATGCCACGATAAACATATTTTTCAAATAGCTCACTTAGAGATTTTGGAGGGGTGAGTTTTGAAAGTAAATGTCCTTCTCTTTCATGTGTTTGGGATAGGATTGCAGTAGATGGTGCTGTTGTACCATACCAGATTTAAAGGTGGCTTGAAAGGAACAGTGCTATCTCGGTTAATTTAGCTTAGTTCCCTGAAGGGAAAGGAAAGCTCAGCACAGATGCTTGTCTCAAACAGGACGTTGCTTTGTCCCGAGGATTACATTGAAAGCTGCGGCTTTTGTATTTGATTTTCCTCTAGCAAATAGTTGGAGTCGGCATAATTATTTTTCCTTTCATTTCAGCACAGATTTTCGCCCATTCAGATAATGCCCAAAGAAGGGGTTGAGTGTAGCATTCCTGCGATTAATATCAAACCTTGTTTTCTTCCAAGGTAATTCGAAGGTTACGTGAGAGAGGAGAACCAATTCGACTGTTTGCTGAGACAGACTATGAAGCTTTCCAACGTCTTCGAAAAATAGAAATCCTAACTCCTGAAATTAATAAGGTAATGTTTCTTTTACAATGAGTTGTAAAGTCTTTCTATGAGTGGCATTTTATATTGAATTATGCCTACTACTTGAAACTAGAACATCATGCAGCTAGTTGAAGAATGTGGTAATTTATGGAATGGATAACAGATAACTAAATCGATAAAAGCACATTTTTTATTGTGGAATTTTAGATCTCTTTCTTTTTTAAGTTGTACAAATCACTGAAAGCCAACATGCTGGTGAAACAAGGGATTAGAGCAGCAAATGGTCATTTAGCCTTTATGAGACAATTTGAGTACAGGAGTAAGGACGTCTTACTACAGATGTGTAAGGCCTTGATGAGACTGCGTCTGGAGAATTTTGTGCAGTTCTGGTCTGCACAAAAGAAGGATATGCTAGCTATAGAGGGCGTGCAGCGAAGATTTATAAGGCTGGTCCCAGGAATAGCAGGTTGGCATACGAGGAGAGATTGTGTAGTCGAGGTCTGTATTGTTAAGAGTTTAAATGAATCAGAGGAAATTTGATTGAAACTTACAAAATTCTTACAGGGCTCAACAGGCTGGATGCAGAGAAGATGTTTCACTTAACTGAGGAATTTAGAGCCAGGAGTCACACTCGATAAGGGATGGGACATTTGGGGCTGACATGAGAAATTTACTCAAGAGGGTGGTGAATCTTTGGAATTCTCTACTGTGGAGGCTTGGTTCTGAGCCCGCCCCGGACACTCTCTCTTCTTCCCCCCTCCCTTCAGGCAGAAGGTACAAAAGCCTGAAAGCACATACCACCAGGCTTAAGGACAGCTTCTATCCCACAGTTATAAGACTATTGAGTGGCCCTCCCCCCCCCCCCCCCCCCCCCGTACGATGAGATGGACTCTTGACCTCACAATCTACCTCGTTACGGCCTTGCGCCTTATTGTCTGCCTGCACAGCACTTTCTCTGTAACTGTAACACTTTATTCTGCATTCTGTCATTGTTTTACCTTGTACTACATCAATGCACCAATGTGATGAATTGATCTGTATGGACGGCATAAGAACATAAAAACATAAGAAATAGGAGCAGAAGTCAGCCATCTGACCCATCGAGCCTGTTCTGCCATTCAATAAGATCATGGCTGATCTGGCCGTGGACTCAGATCCACCTACCTGCCTTTTCCCCATAACCCTTAACTCCCCTACTATGCAAAAATATATCTAACTGTGTCTTAAATATATGTAATGAGGTAGGCTCTACTGCTTCCCTGGGCAGAGAATTCCACAGATTCATTACTCTCTGGGAAAAGCAGTTCCTCCTCATCACTGTCCTAAATCTATTCCCCTGAATCGTGAAGCTATGTCCACTAGTTCTAGTCTCACCTACCAGTGGAAATAACCTTCCTGCCTCTATCTAATCTATCCTTTTCATAATTTTGTATGTTTCTATAAGATCATCTCTCATTCTTCTGAATTCCAGCGAGTATAGTCCCAGGCAACTCAATCTCTCCTCATAGGCTAACCTTCTCATCTCCGGAATCAACCTGGTCAACCTCATCTGCACCGCCTCCAAAGCCAGTATATCCTTCCTCTAGTAAGGAGACCAGAACTGCACGCGGTACTCCAGGTGCGGCCTCACCAGTACCCTGTACAGTTGCAGCATACCCTCCCTGCTCTTAAATTCAATTCTTCTAGCAATGAAGGCCAAGGTTCCATTTGCCTTCTTGATAACCTGTTCCACCTGCAAACCAACCTTCTGCAATTCACGCACAAGCTCTCCCAAGTCCCTCTGCACAACAGCATGCTGCAATCTTTCACCATTTAAAAAATAATCTGATCTTCTATTTTTCCTTCCAAAGTGGATGACCTCGTATTTACCAACATTGTACTCCATCTTGTAAGTAAACTCGCAAGACAAGTTTTTCACTGTACCTCAGTACATGTAACAATAATAAACCAATTTACCAATTTTTATTGAGTTTTTTTCATTCAATGGAAGTCAATAAAGTTCAGAATAGTTGGATAGCAAAGAACTCAAGGGATTTGAGGATAGGGCAGGGAAATGGTGCTGAGGCAGAAGGGAGTCATGATCTAGATAAAAAGCAGAGCCGGTTTGGCAGAGCTCTAACTGCATCACTAGAAGGCAGTGAACTATCACACACCATCGAACCTGTTGGAGCAAGGACTTGGCCTGGTAGAAATTAATGAAATGAGAATACATGATGGCAGAGCAAATGGCCTACCTCACTTCTGTTTCTTGTGCTCTTAAAAGCACAAGATCCGAATAATCAGTAAGGTAAAGAGGCAATCTAGTTGTCTCGAGTCTGCTATCTCGGAACCTAAAGAATAGGAGGAAATCCAGCAGGAGTTTGTTATTAACGTACAAGTTGTTTCTACTGAAGTAATTTGGAGAGATTGTCTTGTTTTTGTTGTATTTTACTTGTGTTTTTATTCCAGCTTCCCATTTCCCACTGCATTTTCATTTCCATTTCCATTTTCATTGCTCTGCTTCTCCTTTTTGCTTTTTTTACTTTCTGTTGCCGATTTCTATTTTTCAGATCATTGAACCACATGAAAAGTAAAACAACAGGAAGACTATACTTCTGAGTATTTGTCTCCCTCTTTTAAAATGCTCGTTCTCAGATTGTACCAGGGAAAAGATGAGAAATAAGAAGTAATGAGTCCGACAAATTGTTAAAAATATGGTTAATGTCATTGCTATCAAAATTGTGTGAATATGATTCATCTCCTGGTGGGTGTCCTGGATATCAGACCTCTGCACAGCACCAGGTCGTTTGTCTTTCAGCGTCTAGTGAATAGCTCAAGTTGCATCGTTAGAAGGTAATGAACTAGCACATGCCATTTGTCTTGCTGGAGCAAGGACTTGACCTGGGCATTTCCGGAATAAAGGAATGGAATGAAAATGCATATCCCCTGGGTGAATATACTTCTATCTGTATTGTTAGATTTTGAGGTTGGGGGCTGCCTCACCCAATAAGGCTCAAGCCATGCAAAGCTACCAGGGATAAGTACGTAAACTTTCCAAATACATGAGTGTACAAGAAACTGGAATGTGGTTTAGATACAACAGCAGTGGCAACTTGCATTTCTTTAGTGCCCTAGACATAGCAACATGTCTTAAGATGCTTCACAAGCGAGTTATCAAAGTTATGAAATTGCTGCACAAGGAGATGGCATCATAGGATTGTAATGACCCAGAAGGGGACTACTTGCCTCATTGAATATTTCTCAGCTCTTTGTACATCCAGTCAGATTTCCCCAAATCCTTGCAAATGATTTTCCCTTCTGTTATTTATTTGGTTGCCTTTTGAAAAGTGCAATTAAATCTGTATCTACAGAGCATTCTAGTATATGATAAGATTTCTTTATTAGTCACATGTACATCGAAACACACAGTGAAATACATCTTTAGCGTAGAGTGTTCTGAAGGCAGCCCACAAGTGTCACCACACTTCCGGCACCAACGTAGCATGCCCACAACTTCCTAACCTGTACGTCTTTGGAATGTGGGAGGAAACCAGAGCGCCCAGAGGAAACCCACGCAGACACGGGGAGAACATATAAACTCCTTACAGACAGTGTTGGGAATTGAACCCGGGTCACTGGCACTGTAAAGCGTTACGCTAACCGCTACACTGCCGTGCCTGCCCTTGCTGCATGAAAATGCTTTTCCACATGTCACCTCTGGACCTTTTGCCTATTTTCTACACCCTCTTTAAGACTTTAATGTCTTTTGTAAAGTGTGGTGATCTGAATAGGGTGAAATAGTCCAGAGATAGCCTAATCTATTATTTTTATAGAGGTTAGACATAACCTCCTCGATTATGCACTCAGTGCCTCTGTTTAAGAAGTCCATTGAGACAGTTGGCAAAAAGCTTGATCAAAGAGGTGAGTCTTAGAACCATTTAGAGAAGGAGGAAAGGTGCAAAGGTGGAGCAGTTTAGGGAGGGAATTTCAGAGTTGAAGGTCTTGGCAGCTGAAGGCATGTCTCCCAATGGTGGAATGATAAGTTTGGGAATCGTCAAGAAGCCAGATTTCAAGAAGCAAAGACACACCTCGGCAGATTGTTGTGCTGGAGGATGTAATAAGATGAGGAGAGGTCAGGCCATGGAGGAATGTACAAACGTGAGAATTTTAAGATCAATGCCTTGGATAACTAAGAGCTGGTGTGGGCCAGTGTGAACGCAGGGGGATGGGTGAATAGGACTCTGTGCGAATAATAACAGGTGCAACTAGGGAGGCTGGAGTGGGGAGTGGAATAGACAAGTCTGTAGGGAGCCAAAAGCATGGATAAAGCATAATTAAAACTTGTATAAATTACTTACAAATAACTTTGGTCAGTCTGCACCAGCTGTATTGTGCATGGTTCTGGTCTCCACACTATTGGAAGGATGTGGTAGAAATTGAGTAGAAGACATTCACCTGGACGTTGCCTAGAATGGAGGGCTTTACTTGTCAGGAGAGATTGGGTAGGCTGGGTTTATTCTCATTGGAACACAGGAGGCTGAGGGGTGACCTTGTAGCCGTTTATAAAATTATGAAGGGCGTAGGTAGGGTGTATAGAGTCTTTTTCCTAGGGTGGGTTTGTCTAAAACTAGAGGGCATAGGTTTAAGGTGAGAGGGGAGAAATTTAAGAGATCTGAGGGACAAGTTTTCACATACACGGTAGTGGTTATGTGGAACAAGCTGCCAGAGGAAGCAGTCGAGACAGATATAATTACAATGTTTAAAAGGCATTTGGACTGGTACTTAGATAGAAAAGGAATAGAAGGATATGGGCAAATAGGATTAGTGTAGGTAGGCATTGTGGTCGACATGGATGAGTTGGGCTGAAGGGCCTGTTTTTCTGCTGGACAGCTCCATGGCTATAACAGCAGCCTGGTGGTTGCGTGATGGTTATACTGAATGGGACAATTTTGAAACACAAGAAGGCCTACAGATGTTTGCAAAGAACAAGAGATTCAACCACTGAACAGGTTTGTTCTGTCTAGGAGGTACAGCTATCAAAAAACTCAAATGATCTGGTTCTTTATTCCCACAGGGTTTGAGGAATGACTTGAAAGCTGCTATGGATAAGATAGACCAGCAGTATTTGAATGAGATTGTGGCTGGACAAGAGCAAGGTGAAGAGGAGGAGCAAAATGACCTGAAAGTTCATGAAGAAAACACCACAATAGAGGAACTGGAGGTAAGAACTATTGATTTCTACCTTGCTCCTCAGGGTTATCTAATAAAGATCAACCAAGATTTTAGATCTTTCTGGAGACTCGAGACTGCAGATGCTGGAATCTGGAGCAAAAAGCAAACTGCTGAAGGAACTCAACTGGTCGTGCAGCTTCTGTAGAGGGAGATGGACAGTCAACATTTCAGGCCGAGACCAGATGAAACGTCGACTGTCCATTTCCCTCCATAGATGCTGCCTGACCCACTGAGTTCCTCCAGCAGTTTGTTTTTTCGCTCTTAAATCTTTCTAATCATTGGTTTTATTATTTAACATGGTTTTGCAGAGAGAATGGGAATTTGAAGCACAGAATGGTCAAACTTTACTCTGGTTAAATCTTATCTTTTTAAACTCATTTATGGGATCATGTGGGCATTGTTGTCAAGTCAGCATTTATTGACCATTCCAAATGCCTTTGAAAGTTGCTGGTGTGCCTTCATATTCACAGCCTGACTCTCATTGATTTTTTGGTAGCTCTTTGAACTTGCCAAAATCACTTTATACTTGTTGGGCAATGACAAACTACTGGTGCTCGTCACTTTCTCACTTTCCCATGATTTAAGCTGGCAGACGCTACAGAAGTTTTCTGCAGGTTGTTAGACTTTCGGACCTAGCTGGGGGCTGTCATATCTTTTCCTTCATCCCTCATCCCTGGAGAAAGAACGTGGCCTGAGTTGGAATTCTACACAGTCCAAAGCAATTATAATGATATTGCTGAGACTCTGACCAGCATGCTTTCTTGAGCAATAAAGATTTTCAGTCTGTAGTCTGAAAGAAAAATAAAATGCTGGAACTACTTGGCTTGTCAGAGAGCATTTGTACTGAGAGCAGCAGAGAGCAATCAGTTAATCAGATTAATGACAGTTTCCCTGCTCCAGGAACCAAGTATTCCCAGTATTTTCTGTTTTTACTGCCATGCAACAGAGATCAATATATTTTTGAATATTATCGATTTCTCTTTTGAATATAGTCATAGAGCACGGAAACAGGCCATTCAGCGCAACTCGTCCATGCCAACCAAGTTGCCTACCTGAGTGAGTCCCATTTGCCAGCGTTTGGCCCATATCCCTCTAAACCTTTCCTATCCATGTGCCTGTCTAAATGTCTTTTAAACACGGTAATTGTACCTGCCTCTGCCACTTCCTCTGGCAGCTCACTCCACCACCCACCACCCTGTGTGAAAGACTTTGCCCCTCAGATCCACCTTTAAGTCCTTCCCCTCTCACCTTTAAGTCCTTCCCCTCTAGTTTTAGACTCCCCTACCCTGGGAAAAAGACTGTATCTATGATCTATGACCCTCATGATTTTAGAGACCTCTGGTCATCCCTCAGTCTCCTTGGCTCTCAGTCTATCCAGTCTCTCCTTACAACTCAAGAATCAAGTGCAGGAATGCGCTGCTGAGGCAAAAGATCTGCTATTGAATGGTAGAGTAGACACAAGGGGCTGGATGGTCAATTCAGGCTTCTTTTCTGAAGCTCCATGACAGTATGTCCTCCTCCTCTGGTGTGTTGGTCTATGATTCTGGCAACCTCATCGATGTGCAAAGTATTTTTTTTATTTTCCATGTATCACCCGAACAATATTACATGATTCACAATCTAAAATACACAAAAAACCATAGACAGCAATTTAAAAAAAACATTTAGCAGCTACTAATAAGTTGGTAAATTGGTTTATTAATGTGACACATACCAAGGTACAGTGAAAAATTTTGTTTTGCATGCCACCCAAACAGATCATTTCATTATATCGGTACATTGAGGTAGTACGAGGGAAAAGCAACAGCAGAATGCAGAATAAAGTGTTACAGTTACAGAGAAAGTGCAGTGCAGGCAGACAATAAGGTGCAAGGCCATAACAAGGTAGATTGAGAGGTCAAGACTCAATCTTATCATAGCAGGGTACCATTCAAAAGTCTTATGAGAGTGGGATAGAAGCTGTCCTTGAGCCTGGTGGTACATGCTTTCAGGCTTTTGTATCTTCTGCCTGATGGGAGGGGGGAGAAGAGAATATCCAGGATGGGTGGGGTCTTTGATCATGTTGGCTGCTTTACCGAGGCAGCAAAGTGTGGACAGAGACTTACATGCCATAACGGGCTACAGGGCTTATATGCCATAACAGGCTACAAGATGAAGTCAGGCTGCATAGCTAACAACAGGGCATCCCTTACTGATGAACTTAACGCATTCTATGCGCATTTTGAACAAAAGGGAAGTGGATTGTCACCATCCACCCTGACAGCCACCAACACAGCTGAATCTGTGATCACAGTGGAGGACGTAAGATCAGTCTTCCAGAGAGTGAACACGAGGAAAGCACCTGACCCAGATGGAGTCCCGGGCTGCGTGCTCAGATCTTGTGCTGATCAGCTGGCAGAAGTATTTGCGGACATATTCAACCTCTCCCTGCTTCAATCTCAGGTTCCCTCCTGTTTTAAGAAGACCACTATCATCCCAGTACCAAAGAAAAGCAAGGTAACATGCCTCAATGACTACCGACTAGTGGCTCTGACATCCACCATCATGAAGTGCTTTGAGATGTTGGTCATGGCACACATCAACTCCAGCCTCCCAGACAACCTGGACCCATTGCAATTCGCCTATTGGCAAAACAGGTCTACAGCGGATGCCATCTCCCTGGTCCTACACTCAGCTCTGGAGCATCTGGACAGTAAAGACACCTATGTTAGACTATTGTTTATTGACTACAGCTCTGCCTTCAATACAATAATTCCAAGCAAACTCCGAGACCTAGGACTCAACACCTCCCTCTGTAACTGGATCTTTGACTTTCTAACAAACAGACCGCAATCAGTGAGGATAGGCAGCAATACCTCCAGCATGGTTATTCTCAACACTGGTGCCCCACAAGGCTGCATCCTCAGCCCTCTGCTCTACTCCCTATACATTCATGACTGCGTGGCCAGATTCTGCTCTAACTCCATCTACAAGTTTGCAGATGATACCACCGTCGTAGGCCGTGTCTCAAACAGCGATGAGTAGGAGTACAGGAAGGAGAGAGAGAGCTTAGTAGAATGGTGTCATGACAACAACCTTTCCCTCAATGTCAACAAAACAAAAGAGCTGGTGATTGACTTCAGGAAAGGGGGCGGTGTACATGCACTTGTCTACATCAATGGTGCTGAGGTCAAGAGGGTTGAGAGCTTCAAGTTCCTGGGAGTGAACATCACCAACAGCCTGTCCTGGTCAAATCACATGGATGCCACGGCCAAGAAAGCTCACCAGCACCTCTACTTCCTCAGGAGGCTAAAGAAATTTGGTTTGTCCCCTTTGACTCTCATCAACTTTTACCGATGCACCATAGGAAGCATCCTATCTGGATGTATCACGGCTTGGTACGGCAACTGCTCTGCCCAGGACCACAAGAAGCTGCAGAGAGTTGTGGACACAGCCTAGAGCATCACGGACACCAGCCTCCCCTCCTTGGACTCTGTCTTTACCTCTCGTTGTCTTGGTGTAGCAGCCAGCATAATCAAAGACCCCACCGACCCGGGACATTCTCTCTTCTGTCCTCTTCCATTGAGTAGAAGATACAGGAGCCTAAGGGCACGTACCACCAGACTTAAGGACAGCTTCTAGCCCACTGTGATAAGACTATTGAACGGTTCCCTTATACAATGAGATGGACTCTGACCTCACGATCTACCTTGTTGTGACCTTGCACCTTATTGCACTGCACTTTCTCTGTAGCTGTGACACTTTACTCTGTACTGTTATTGTTTTTGCCTGTACTACATCAATGCACTCAATGTAACTGCACTGTGTAATGAATTGACCTGTACGATCAGTTTGTAAGACAAGCTTTTCACTGTACCTTAGTACAAGTGACAATGATAAACCAATAAACCATGGAGGGGAAGCTGGTTTCCGTGATGTGCTGAGCTGTGTCCACAAGTCTCTGCAGTTTCTTGTAGTCTCGGGCAGAGCATTAGCCATGCCAAGCCATGATCCATCGGGATGGAATGCTTTCTGTGGTGCACCAATTAAAAATTGGTGAGGATCAACAGGGATATGTCAAATTTCTATAGCCTCCTGAGGAAGTAGTGGCACTAGTGAACTTTCTTGGCCGTGGCGTCTACGTGGTTGGACCAGGACAGGCTATTGGTGATGTGATTGATGATTGGAGTTGCTTTGTCATTTACATTAGCTGCTGTTAAGTGATTGATTTCCCATGTTCTAACACAGTAGTAATAATAGTTTGTTTTCCTATGCAGGCTTTGGGTGAGTCCTTGGGTCAGGGTGACGATTATAAAGACATGGACATTATAACCAAAGTTCTAAGGGTAAGATTACACATTTTGATTGTACGTTGATAAAATGCTTTTCTGTGACAGCGTTCAGTGAATTAGATCATTTACAAGTTGCTCCAGAGGTTCTGTGGGATGGAAATGTCCTCTTACTGGCTGTAGAAGTCCTGAGTGGTGTACTTGGACTGTCACAATAATGACTCTTTAAGTTAACGGGATAGATGATGTTTTGTTACAAGTTTTGGGGATTCCTCAGTCTTCAGCTATGGTGATTTTGTAAGGAGTCATGTGTTCCTTGGTGTGATTCTTACTGCCCAATCATACAATCAATATCATGCAGTTGTTCAAAAAAAAATTATAACGTGGAGGTCATTTGGCTCATTTTGTCGGTGCTAATCAAGAGTCAGAGTCTCTGCAATTTCTTTCCTTGCAATATATTTATTAGAAACTTTCCCCATTGCTGTAATCCACGAATGGAATGATGGTACCCCACCTTGTGAGCTGAACTTCTTGTCTTTCACACATGTTCTTGTACAGACCCTTCCCGTGTTTCCAAAGTCAGACTTCAAAACACGTTAATGAGCTGAGACCACAACCAATCCTCAAAGTGCTTCATTTTACTGATAGTAAGTGAACACACAGTAATATCACAATGTTCTCCAAGAACAGTAAACGTAATAATTGCTCCACAATGTTCCAAGTAAGCTTGCCTAACTTATTGAACATTTTGATTTGAGTATGCTCTGTACTTAAGCTGATTGATTTGCCTTGTTTGACCTGGTTATCTTCCCAAGCCCAGTTAGCTGGGCAGGTTGATTTTGACGGTATCTTTCTTTTTACATCATTTCCGTCTGACAACTAAAGCTGAGCTCCTGCAACTTAGCTCCAAACCCACGGTTAAAGACTTTTGCACTCCGTGACCTTTACTGCCTTAAGAACTAGAAGATTGGTTTGTCTGCTCTTAAATTATTCAGTTGTATTTTGCTAAGAATGAACGCTAGTAAGGCTTTTGACAAGGATCAGATAGGTTAAGGCACAAGGGATCCGAGGTGTGTTGCCAAACTGGATCCAAAATTTGCTTGGTGAAAGGAGGCCCAGCGTAATGGTGGATGGGTGCTTTTTTTAAACTGGAAATTTGTAACAATGCTGTACTGCAGAGATTAGCGCTGGGGCCTTTGTAATATATGTTGTTTGTAATATATAGGGCAGGCCCGATAGGGTAGTGGTTAGCATAATGCTATTACAGCGCCAGTGACCCGGGTTCAATTCCGGCCACTGTCTGTAAGGAGTTTGTATGTTCTCCCCATGTCTGCATGGGTTTCCTCTGGGTGCTCTGGTTTCCTCCCACATTCCAAAGATGTACGAGTTAGGAAGTTGTGGGCATGCTATGTCGGTGCCGGAAGTGTGGAGACACTTGCGGGCTGCCCCCAGAACACTCTACGCAAAAGATACATTTCACTGTGTGTTTTGATGTATATTATGATATCTTATCTTATAAACGACTTGATGAGAATATATGTAGTATGATCGGTAATTTTGTGGAAGACAGTCATAGATAATGAAATAAGGTTGTCTAAGGACGTGGGGACATAGATTAGCTGGAAGGTTGGGTGAAGCGGTGGCATTTGGAATTTAATCCAGACAAGTGTGAGGCAAATTGAATTTAATTTAGACAAAGTGTGTAGTGTACTTTGGGAGGTCAAATCCTAGGAGGACATATAGAGTAAATGGCAGGGACCTTAGGAATGTTGATGTACAGAGTGACCTTGGGATGTAAGTCCGTAGCTCCCTGAAAGTGGCAGCACAGATTGATAGGATAGTGAAAAAGGCATTTGATGAGCTTGCCTTCATAGGCCGAGGCATTGTGTGTAAGAGTTGGGATGTTGTGGTGTAGTTTTACAAAACATTGGTTAGACTGCACTTGGATTATTCTTTCTGATTCTAGTTGCCGTACTACAGGAATGATGTGGTAGGAATAGAGCAAGTGTAAAGGAGATTCACCAGGATGTTGCGTGGAATGGAGGGTACAGTTTTAGGAGGGAGGGGAGAAACTTAAAGGAGATTTGAGGGGTAAAATTTTCACACAGAGAGTGGTGGTTTCCTGGAACGACCTGCCAGAGGAGGTGGAAGAAGCAGATATAATTACAATGCTTAAAAGACATTTGGGCAGGTACTTGGATAGGAGGGGGTAGAGGGACGTGGGCCTAATGCAGGCAGATGGGATTAGCATAGATAGGAATCACAGTTGGCCTGGACGAGATGGGCTGTGAGAGCCCGTTTCTACAATTCTAGTGATTTGCTAGTTGTTAATGAAACCAATGATGAATTCTCCCGTGTATCTTTTCAGCACAGATTTTGTGCTGAGCTCTTAAATATATTTATCTCAAGAACAACGTTATAAATGGATCTGTTGTCTTAAGGCATCTTAACTGAGATTGTGTTGCTGTTATAAAATTTTGGGTTTCCTTAGCCTTCAGTTATGGCAATCTTGTAGGCACTCCTATTTTTCTTGGTGTGATTTTATTGACGATCAACACAGGCGCATGTCAAGGCTGCATGCTTAGCTCACTGCTCTACTCTCTCTACACTCGTGACTGTGTGGCCAGGCACAGCTCAAATGCCATCTATAAATTCGCTGATGACACCCCTGTTGTTGGCAGAATCTCAGATGGTGACGAGGAGGCGTACAGGAGTGAGATAGATCGGCTGGCTGAGTGGTGTCATAACAACAACCTCGCACTCGACGTCTGCAAGACCAAAGAACTGATTGTGGACTTCAGGAAGGGGAAGTCTGGAGAACACACACCAGTCCTCATTGAGGGGTCAGTGGTGGAAAGGGTGAGCAGCTTCAAGTTCCTAGGCATCAACACATCGATGCAATCACGAAGAAGGCACATCAGCAGCTCTACTTCATTAGGAGTTTGAGGAGATTTGGTACGCCACCAAAGCAAATTTTTACAGATGTACAGTGGAGAGCATTCTGACTGGTTGCATCACCGCCTGGTACGGAGGCTGCAATGTGCAGGATCAAAAGAGGCTGCGGAGGGTTGTAGACTCAGCCAGCTCCATCATGGGCACAACCCTCCCCACCATCGAGGACATCTTTAAGAGGTGGTGCCTCAAGCATCCATTACTAAGGACCCTCACCATCTTTGACATGCCCTCTTCATGTTACTACCATCAGGGAGGAGGTACAGGAGCCTGAAGTCCCACACTCAACGATTCAGGAACAGCTTCTTCCCCTCCGCCATCAGATTTCTGAATGGCCCATGAGCACTACCTCTTTATTCCTCTCTTGCACTATTTATCTATTGTTTTTGTAACTTTTTATGTCTTGCACTGTACTGCTGCTGCAAAACAACAAATTTCAGGCCATGTGTCAGTGATGATAAACCTGATTCTGATTCATATAATCAGTATTGTGGAATTGTAAAACAAAAATTACAAAACAGGAGGCTGCCATTTGGCTCATTGTGTCTGTGCCAATGAAGAGCCAGAGACTGGAGCAGAACCTGACTGAGAAACCCTAATGCTGACATACAAATTCAAGCTCCTTTCTACTTTGCAAAAATAATTATTTTAATCTAATTTCCTTTGTAAGGCACTCTAATCTACCTTTTCTCCTTTAGTTTCTTCTAGGTGTTTGGGCAAAAGATCTAAACGCAAGAGAGGATTATTTAAAGTGCAGTGTACAAGGTAAACTGGCTGGGGCAACTCACAAGCAGACGGAATCCTACTTAAAGCCTCTCTTCAGGAAACTTCGGAAAAAGGTAAGAAGCCTCTTCTGAAACTGCTGGAGTCTTTTCAGTTTATTTTAATATACAGGAGTAGTTTGCTGGGTGTGTGGACCAAGGTTAACGCACAGGATTGGTAATATTGTCTAGAATGAACTGATTCAGTTAACCCAATTGTAATGGAGGGGTACAAAAGCAGAATATTTTAGATTTTAGCAATTAAAATAAAAACAGAAAACACTGGTAATACTCAATAGATATGAGAACATTTGTGGAGTGAGAAATATTTAACATTGTGGCGACTCACCGTCTAGTCGGGCGAACCGGCTCGGCAGTCGGGTCGCGCGGTGTCGGAGCGACGAGGCCCAAGATGGCGGCGGGCCTCGTCTTTCCGAGCGACGGGGAGAACCCGCGCGCGGGAAAGTCCTGATGACGTAGGACTTACGTCATTGCCGGTTTTTTGGGCGGGAGTTTTTCTCCCTTAAAGGGCCCGCACAAGGCGGGAAAATAAACCAGTTCTGTTTGGCAACCCTCCGAGTAGAGTCTTGTTTTATTCCGCGGTAGCAACCGCTACATTGGTGACCCCGACGGTCCAAACGGCTTTTGGACCCGCGAAATGGACGACAGCGCAGCAGCCAACGCAGTGGCCCTCAAGCTGCCCACCTTTTGGACACTTCGGCCCAGCGTCTGGTTTGACCAGGCCGAAGCGCAATTCCACCTTCGGCAGATCACCTCCGACTCCACGAAGTACTACCATGTGGTTAGCTCTCTGGACCAGGAGACAGCCGCCCAGGTTGGAGACTTCATCCAGTCGCCTCCGGAGGAAGATAAGTACCCGGCTTTCAAAGATCTTTTGATCCGGACCTTCGGCCTCTCCCGTCGTGAGCGCGCCGCCCGCCTGCTTCATCTGGATGGCCTGGGGGACAGATCCCCATCCGCCCTAATGAATGAGATGCTGGCATTGGCCGAGGGACACAAGCCATGCCTGATGTTCGAACAGGCCTTCCTCGAACAGCTCCCTGATGACATCCACTTGTTGTTAGCTGATGCCGACTTCAGCAACCCCCGTGAGGTGGCCGCCCGGGCAGATGTCCTGTGGAGGGCCAAGCGCGAGAGCGGTTCGTCCGTCAGTCAAATCACCAGGCCGCGAGCCCAACGCCTGCCTCGCCCGGCCCCAGCAACCGAGCAGCCACGCCCCAGGAACGCAGACGACGACACGGGTGACCAGCTGTGCTTCTACCATCAGAGGTGGGGTGCGGAGGCCCGTCGATGCCGCCCACCCTGCAAGTCAGGGAAACGCCAGGGCCAGCCGCCGCTGATGGCTACGGCGGCTGGCCGCCGACAGAACCTCCTATTCGTTCAGGACAAGAAATCTGGACGGCGTTTCCTCGTTGGTACTGGAGCGGAGGTCAGTATTTTGCCCCCGACAGGCCGCGACACTCGTGACAGGCCACCAGGTCCTCTACTCAATGCCGCCAACGGTACAACGATACGGTCTTTCGGCACCCGTACGCTTCAATTACACTTTGGCGGCAGCCGTTTTACCTGGACCTTTACCCTTGCCACCGTCGCCCGACCACTCCTAGGCGCCGATTTCCTTCGGGCCCACAACCTGTTAGTCGACCTGCGAAGGAAGCGGTTAGTCCACTCTAGCACTCTCCGGACCTATCCCCTGGGAGAAATCAGCCCACCAGCCCCGCGCCTGGACTCCATTACCCTTTCTGGCGACGATTTCGCCAAGCTCCTAGCCGAATTCCCATCGATTTTGGCACCTTCGTTTACAAATTCTCGGCCCACACATGGGGTACGACACCACATCATTACCACAGGGCCACCCCTTCATGCCCGAGCACGACGATTACCTCCAGACAAGCTCCGCCTGGCAAAGGAAGAGTTCCGTCACATGGAGGAGCTGGGGATTGTTCGCAGGTCAGACAGCCCCTGGGCCTCCCCCCTGCACATGGTCCCCAAAGCCACCGGAGGGTGGAGGCCCTGCGGCGACTACCGCAGGCTGAATGACGCCACCACCCCGGACCGCTATCCCATCCCTCACATCCAGGACTTCGCAGCGACCTTACACGGGGCCCGCATCTTTTCCAAAGTGGACCTCGTTAGGGGATACCACCAAATCCCGGTCCATCCGGATGACGTCCCCAAAACTGCGATTATCACCCCATTCGGCCTGTTCGAATTCCTTCGGATGCCGTTTGGCCTTAAGAACGCCGCGCAGACCTTCCAGCGGCTGATGGACGCGGTAGGCCGAGACCTGGACTTCGTGTTCATTTACTTGGACGACATACTGATCGCCAGCCGTAACCGCCAGGAACACCTTTCCCACCTCCGCCAGCTGTATTCCCGCCTCCGCGATTTCGGCCTCACGATCAACCCGTCCAAGTGCCAATTTGGACTTGACTCTATCGATTTCCTCGGCCACAAAATCACCAGCGACGGGGCAACACCCCTACCCGCCAAGGTGGATGCTATCCGCCATTTTGCCCGCCCCGACACAGTCAAAGGCCTACAGGAATTCCTTGGGATGGTCAACTTTTACCATCGTTTCATCCCTGCAGCAGCCCGTATCATGTGCCCTCTGTTCTCGCTGCTGGCTGGTAAGGGCAAGGACATCACCTGGACTGACGAGGCTGCGGCTGCTTTCGTTAAGGCCAAAGACGCCCTGGCAGACGCCACGATGCTGGTACACCCTAGGACTGACGTCCCGACTGCCCTCACGGTAGACGCGTCCAACACCGCGGTGGGTGGGGTACTGGAACAGCTACTCGAAGGCCGCTGGCAACCCTTGGCATTTTTCAGCAAACACCTTAGACTGCCCGAACTGAAGTACAGCGCTTTTGATCGGGAACTTCTAGCGCTGTATCTGGCGGTCTGGCATTTCCGATACTTTCTAGAAGGCAGGCCTTTCACCGCTTTCACCGATCATAAGCCTCTGTCCTTTGCCTTCTCCAAAGTCTCCGATCCCTGGTCAGCTCGTCAGCAGAGACATTTATCCTACATTTCCGAGTTCACAACTGACATCCAACATGTCTCCGGAAAGGATAATGTCGTTGCTGATGCACTTTCCAGACCAACCATCCACAACCTATCCTTGGGTGTCGACTACACGGCCCTGGCTGACGCACAGCAAGCCGACGACGAAATGCCCAGCTACAGAACTGCAGTCTCGGGTCTGCAGCTCCGAGATTTCTTGGTTGGTCCAGGTCAGCGGACCCTACTTTGTGACGTTGCGACTGGTCAGCCCCGCCCTATTGTCCCTGCAGCCTGGCGGAGACGCGTTTTTGACTCGGTACATGGGTTGGCGCACCCATCCATCAGATCTACTGTCCGACTGGTCGCCAGCAAGTTTGTCTGGCATGGCCTGCGCAAACAGGTCAGTGAGTGGGCCAGGACTTGTCTGCACTGCCAGACGTCAAAAATCCAGTGACACACCAAGGTGCCACCACAGCAGTTCGAGCCTACCCGTAGGAGGTTTGACCACATACACGTCGACCTCGTGGGCCCTCTGCCGGTTTCAAGAGGAGCCCGGTACCTCCTTACCATCGTGGACCGGTTCACGAGGTGGCCTGAGGCAACCCCCCTGACTGACATCACAACTGATTCCTGCGCCCGAGCGCTGCTCACAACTTGGGTCTCACGTTTTGGCGTTCCGGCCCACATCACTTCAGACAGAGGCACCCAATTCACTTCCAGTCTCTGGGCTGCATTAGCGAACCTGCTAGGGACGCAGCTGCACACCACCACGGCCTACCATCCTCAATCAAACGGGTTGGTGGAACGTTTTCACCGCCATCTAAAATCGGCCTTGATGGCCCGCCTGAAGGGTCCTAACTGGGTTGACGAGCTGCCTTGGGTCCTGCTCGGCATACGCACTGCCCCCAAAGACGACCTCCGCACTTCGTCAGCTGAGCTTGTATACGGGGCGCCACTAGTTGTCCCTGGGATTTCATACCTGCCCTTCAGGACCAAGGGGAACAACCCCCAGCAGTTCTACAAAGACTGCGCGAGAAGCTCGGCGCCTTGGCCCCGATTCCCACCTCATGGCACGGTCAAGCCCCATCCTGCCAGCCCAAGGAACTACGGGACTGTAAGTTTGTTTTCGTTCGCAGGGGCACACCTCGGGCGCCATTGCAACGACCATATGAGGGACCGTTCCGAGTCATACGGAATAACGGATCCACTTTTATTTTGGACATTGGAGGCAGGGAACAGGTTTTCACGGCGGACCGCCTCAAACCGGCCCATTTGGATCTGCAACAGCCTGTCGAGGTGGCCACGCCACGACGCAGAGGCCGCCCCCCTAAGCGGCAGCTGGCACAGCCACGGACCTTGGGGACTGTCTCGCCGGTTCTGGGGGGGGTTGTGTGGCGACTCACCGTCTAGTCGGGCGAACCGGCTCGGCAGTCGGGTCGCGCGGTGTCGGAGCGACGAGGCCCAAGATGGCGGCGGGCCTCGTCTTTCCGAGCGACGGGGAGAACCCGCGTGCGGGAAAGTCCTGATGACGTAGGACTTACGTCATTGCCGGTTTTTTGGGCGGGAGTTTTTCTCCCTTAAAGGGCCCGCACAAGGCGGGAAAATAAACCAGTTCTGTTTGGCAACCCTCCGAGTAGAGTCTTGTTTTTTCCGCGGTAGCAACCGCTACAACATCTTATTTCAGTGACTTTTTATCAGTTTTGAACAGGTCAGCATTTTCAGTAACGGAAATGTAGAGCTGGACATTCGCCAGCAATGGAGATGAAAATGTTCGTAACAATTTTAACTTAATGGATTTTATTTGACTCTTTAAAGCTCTATGACCCTGACTATACCAAAAATCCATAATCCTTCGGCAGCTTGTCTTTCTCTCTCATGCTCTGCTTGTACTTCGCTGCAGAGCATGAGAAAACTGGCATTCATAATTAATAATTTTTTTTTCTGATTACTGACTTTTTTTTGGCATTGCACAGGCTATTACTGATGAGACTAGTCCTGATTAGTGCTGACATTAAATTGCTGTGGTTTCATGAAATATGATCCATTGGAAATCTTGAAATGAGAGTATATTTCTTTCTCTTCTTCCCCAGACTTTGCCACAGGACATCAAAGAATCTATAACTGATATTATCAAGTTCATGTTACAAAGAGAATATGTTAAGGTATATTGACACAATTATTTCACTATGTTCACAGAGTTGATAACTTCAAAGGAATAGGATCAACTTTGAAAGGTTGTTTGAAAGTTAAAAATCAATCTTCTTGTCAGAAATGTTTAGGCTTTGTGGAATACATTCTATTTATACTGGCAAAATTGTCTTGTCAGAAAATATGGATTTCTCATTTAAAGGCATATTAATGTTTGTTGGATCTGCAGGGGATCTTAAGTGAAGACCCACAATGATCCTGAGCTATCTAATTTAACATTACATTTCCATTAAGTGGTTATGCCATAAGCTTCCCTCTCCTCTTCCTCTTAAGCCTTATCCTGAGACTATGCTTCCTTATTCTAGTCTTTCTCAGCTTTACCTCCTCAACGCAATCATCCTTCATCCTTCTAAACCAATGAGCATTGGCCCAGTCTGCTCAATCTTTCCTCACAACTCCGGCCCTTCATCACAGGAACTTCCACTGCCCAATTTCCTAGGCAAATATCTTGCTGAACTAAGGTAAACCAAACATACACACAAAGTATCAGATGTGTTTATATCAAAAGCCCTGTACCATTGGAGTAGAAGCCCCTTCTCCTGTGCTTCAACCTCCTTGCAATAAAAGCCAAGGTAAATGTGGGCTCGCTCTTTATTCTTAAAACTTCAAAATTAGATAGATATATGGAGGGGAGAGGTCTGGAGGGTTATAGACCGAGTGCAGGTCAATGGGAATAGCGGAATAAAGTTTCAGTACAGACTAGAAGGGCCGAATGGCCTGTTTTCTGTGCTTGTAGTGTTAGAATCGTAGTCTGTACCGAAATATTATTCCGCTATTCCCATTGACCTGCACTTGGTCCGTAACCCTCCAGACCTCTCCCATCCGTGTATATATCCACGTTCTATGGTTCTAAGCACAGTGCATGGAACTAATTATTACTGTTGAACCCAGTTAGTACTGTGGGTCACCAGACCATTTACTAAAAACACGAATGCCTTTGTTAAGCTTGCTTAATAATGGAAAATTAACTGCTCAACTCTTATGTGGCCAATTTGCTGATTATATCAAGTTTATACAAATCATTTGTTTTTTCCCACAGGCGAATGATGCTTACCTTCAGATGGCCATTGGTAATGCACCCTGGCCTATTGGAGTCACCATGGTCGGTATTCACGCACGTACTGGCCGAGAAAAAATCTTTTCTAAACACGTGGCACATGTTTTAAACGATGAAACACAGCGAAAGTACATTCAGGTTGGTTTCAAAGCTCTAAATTTGGAGATCCACGCTGAGCTTTGAAAGATAATTGGCAATTTTTAATCTTCTATTTTGCTGTTATGATTTAGATCTTAAGTTAGAGTTTTACAACATGGAAGCGAGTGCTTCGCACACCGTCCACACCAACCATCAGGCATCCATTTACACTATTCCCTTTTTTTAACCATAAAGTCATATAGCATGGAAACAGGCCCTTCGGCCCAACCAGTCCATCCTGACCAGGATGCCCATCTAAGCATTTGCCCATGTTTGGCCCATATCCCTATCAACCTTTCCTATCTATGTACCTGTCCAAGTGCCTTCTAAGTGTTGTTATTGTACCTGCCTCAACCACTTCCTCTGGCAGATCATTCCATATACTGACCACCCACTGGGTGGAAAAAGTTGCCCCTTGGGTTCCTATTAAATCTCTTCCCTCTCACCCTAAACCTATGCCCTTGATTCCCCAGCCCTGGGGTAAAGACTGTGTGCATTCACCATGTTTATGCCCCTCATGACTTTATACATCTCTATAAGATCATCCTTCATTCCCCTACACTCCAATGAATAAAGTCCCAGCCTGTTCAACCTCTCTTCATAACTCCGTCCGTCTAGTCCCAGCAACATTCTCGTAAATCTCCTCTGCACTCTTTCCAGCTTAATGGCATCTTTCCTTATAGCAGGGTGACTAAAACTGAACACAATATTCCAAATGCAGCCTCACCAACATCTTGTACAACTGCACCATGACATACCAACTTCTATACTTAATGCCCTGACTGATGAAGGCTCCTCATTCGGCACATTCAATGGGAACACTCCCCCAGGTTCTACCACTCACCTACACACGAAGGACAATTTATAACGGCCAGTTAACCCACCAACCTGCACGTCTTTTGGACGGGGGAGGAAACTCACACAGAGACAGGGAGAACGTGGAAGCTCCGCACAGACAACATTGGAGGTCAGGATTGAACCCTGGTCACTGGAGCTGTGGGGCAGCAGTACCAGCTCTGCCACTTTATCGCCATATTTGCTTTTATACTTAACCCCCTCCCCCAGGGATGAAAATGTGAGCTATCTTCAGTTCAGGCGTTTCTGATGTCCCAAGGGGCTCTTGCATTCACCAACTCCTGCTAATATTAGTAATGTCCATCTTATGTCTAGTAATACACCAATATCACCCTTCTTACATTGTTTTCATTGGAACAGAGGAGCCGAGGGGAGAGTGAATTGCATCATAGGGGGATACAGCACAGAAACAGACCTCTGAACATCAATTACCCATTTACGTTAATGCTATATTAATCCCATTTTACATTCTCATCAACTCCCCCCCCCCCACCCCCAGGTGCTACCACTCAACCTGCTGAGTCCCTCCAGCATCTTGTTTGTTGCTCCAGGTTCCAGCACCTACAGTCTCTTGTGTCCCCCACACTACACTACTACTGCTTCACTTAGCAGAGAGGTGATTTAACTAAGGCAGCTGAGGTTTAAGTAATGGTAGATGATTAGAGAGAAGTTGAGTGAAAAAGTTTTAAGAGGCAAACTTGTTGAGGAAATGGGGCTCTCGAACCGGACAACGTAACGAAAGATCCCACCCAACCCAGACATTCTCTCTTCTCCCCTCTCCCATTGGGCAGAAGATACAAAAGTCTGAAAGCACGTACCACCAGGCTCAAGGACAGCTTCTATCCCACTCTTATAAGACTATTGAACCGTTCCCTAGTAAAAAGGAGTCTTGACCTCACAGTCTATTTTGTTGTGGCCTTGCACCTTATTGTCTGCCTGCACTGCACTTTCTCTGTAACTGTAACACTTCATTGTTTTCCTCAACGACCTGATGTAATGAATTGATCTGTACGGATGGCATGCAAAACAAAGTTTATCACTGTACCTTGGTACATGTGACAATAATGAACCAATTCACCAAGATTAGACAAGCCAGGTTTGCTTCCTATGGAGCAGACAACTCTTAATTAAGAACCTAGAACAATGATGAGTAACCTCGTAAATAGGCATGACCCAGTTCCCATAGCAGAGATGTCAGAAATGAGGGAGCATAGATTTTAAATTATTGGGAGAAGGATTAGAAGGGAGATCTTAAAAATATCACCCAGAGTGTAGCGATGGTCTGGAACTGACTGCCTGAAAGGAAGGTGGAATTAGAAAGCCTACTTGCATTCAAGAAGTACCTGTACAAGGATGGTTGGCATGAATGGGCCAAAGGGCCTGTTTTTGTGCTGTGCGGGTCAATGACAAGCACCTGTACAGCTATAACCTGTAGAGCTAGGGATTGAGACGTGGGATTAGAATAAATAGCTTTATTTTTGGGTATCATGGATATGATGGGCTGCATGGCCAGATTCCATGCCATAAATTTATTTCATTCTATAGCTTTCTTGCAAGTAAGATGCTTTATTTTCACTACTTTTCTAAACCAAAATTACTAATTTTATGCTGGTGATCCTCTGATCAGAAGCTTCAATTGGTCCAGTTGCCTACCGATTGGGCATAGCAGTCTACAAATAGTCTTGATTTGCGACAGAGATTGCTCATCAGTGGCCTTGGAGCAAACCAGGGAGCTGAACATGAAGGCTCATAAATGAAATGAGAAATCAGCCGGCTGTTGAAAGCAGTCAATATATTCTGTGAACAATGATAAGTAACAAATCTGGAATTTCAGTGTTTTGTAACCTGTGAAATTAAGAAGGCAAAATATGAAAAATTCATATGACTTTTGAAGTATTTGGTTTAATTATGAATAGCTTGTGAAAAGTAGAACTACATCATAGAGATCAATTGCTCAGAACAGGTACAAGAAACATTGGATGGAGAGACGAGACTGCAGATGCTGGAAATCTGGAGCAACACACAAGATGAGGAACTCAGTGGGTCAGGCAGCATCCGTGGAGGGAAACAGACAGTCGACATTTGGGGTTGAGACCCTTCATCAGAGCTGATGAATGGTCTTGAAACATTGACTGTCCATTTCCCTTCATAGATACGTACTGTATGGACTTATTTCTGATTGTTAAAGAACATTAGATTACAGTGTTCATGTCTGAAATGAACTCCTGGTGAATACCTGCAGTTCTGAACTGAGTACTGAATCTCCCCAATATAAAATATTAATACATTTATTACAAAATAAAATTGAGAAGCATTGGGGTTCTAAATTGAAAGATGATTACTTAATGCATTACGTATCATCTTTAAAACATTAAAACAGAATTCCAAGTTCCTTTTTTGAGAAATAAAACTATTTACATATCCAAGTTTGCCAGTGACATCAAAATAGGTGGAAGGGCTAATTGTGATTCTGCAATGGGACATAGATTGAGTGAGTTGGCAAAAACCTGGCAAATGGAATCTAATATGAGAAAGTGTTAAGATATGCAGTGTGAGGAATCACGAGGCAGATTATTATCTAAACTGAGAGCGACCGGAAACAAGTGAAGTTCAGAGGATCAAGGTGCTCTCGTGCATGTATCTCAAATGGTTAGCAGGCAGGTATTCAGGGGCCAAATGGCATATTGGCCTTTATTGTAAATGGATTAGAGTTTAGAATTAGAGATTTTTATTTTACAGTTATACAGGGTTTTGGTGCACAGCTTTGGTTCCCTTACCTTAGAGAGAATATAGCAGTGTTGGAGGCAGTCCAAAAGGGATTCACCAGGCTAATTCCTGGGATGAGAGGATTATCATATCAAGAGAGGTTAAATAGGTGGAATCTGTATTCCTTGGAGTTTAGAAGAACGAGGGTAGTCCTAAGGGGGGTTGACAAGGTAGATGTTGAGATGTTTCCGCCAGTGAAAGAACCATGAACAGTGGGACACAGCTACAAGATAAGGGGCAGTCATTTAAAACTGAGGTGTGTAGATATTTCTTCTAGCAGAGGGTGCTGAATTTCATGAAATGTCATTGTGAAAGTTGGACCATTAGAAGCATTTAGTGGAGGTAGATACGGTTTTGAAAGATTGGGAGATTGGTTGCTATGGGGGATCTGGCACAAAAGAGGATTTGAGGCCTGGATGGATCAGCCACAATTATAATGAATAGCAGGGCAGGCTTGAGGGGCCAGGTAAACTTCTCGTATTCTTTCATTTCAGACAACATATTGAGAGTTGTCCCAATTTAATTTTTCTTGTCAATGTCTTTTCTAGGGATTGAAGAGATTGATGACCATCTGTCAAAAGCATTTTCCCACGGACCCATCAAAGTGTGTAGAGTACAATGCTCTCTGATATGCTTGCTTCTGAATGGAATATATTACCTTCACCAGTAAGACAAACTTGAAGAGTCAGCGGTAAAATGAACTATGAAGAAAATTGTGTGCCTACACAAGTACTTTATACGTGACATTTCATTCTTCAGAAAAGCATCAAAACTTAAAATTTCTTGGCCCCTAAAATTGTTTAACATCTGTATTCAGTTCTCTTCAATTATCCTTCCAGTAATTCAAACCCTTTTTGAAAAGTCATGTGGGCAGAACTCACACAGTATCTTGGGGATGGTGAGGAGAAATTCTAATCAGGAGTAGGTTTGTATTGTATATGGTTAATAAATAGTCTCCATTTTTGTTAAGCTAGTTTTGACTAGATTGCAATTTTGGCACTCAGCTACTGTCTACTATTCTACTGCCTTGTTTGATAGCCTTTGTTATGTTGTAATATAAAAGATTTGGATGCACACTGTCCAAAAAAAAATTGTTTTGGATAAAGTTGCAATTATGGCAAATCATCCTGAATATCTATTTAACACTTCCACTGTTTCCATTTACAGTACATTTACAACTGTGGATTCCCAGAGTTGGGGAATCAAGAACTAGAGGGCATGGTTTAAGGTGAGAGGGGAAAGATTTAAAAGGAACTTGGGGCAACCTTTTTACACAAAGGGTGGTACGTATGAGGAACGAGCTGCCAGAGGAAGTGGTTGAGGCAGGTACAATAACAACTTTTAAAGGCAGTTGGGCAGGTACATGGATAGGAAAGGTTTAGAAGGTTATGGGCCAAACGCTGACAAATGGACCTGTTTGGATGGGGCATCTTGGTCGGCATGGACTAGTTGGGCTGAAGGGCCTGTTTCCCTGCTGTATGACTCTGATTTCTTGCTGATATTGTGGTTTACTTTGTTGGCACTTCAGCAGATTTAATTTTAAAGAGATGGTGTGGCTGTTTCTCTTCCTGGAGATAGGGAATGAAACCTGGTGCTTTGAATAAAGTCGCTGTCTAAAACAACTCTCAGGTGACAGTTGTGTGGCCAAAATTATTCATCTCCCATTATTTTCTCTTTCTTTTGGTCTCTCATGGATTTGACACCACTCCTGCCCTTCATATCTATACTCAGTCCTACTGCTGAATGTACGACAGTGTGATATTTATGGATGTCCTGATATATATTTCTTCCACTCGTCCTTCCCCATTGTTTGGCATTTGTTCATCATCTCACCTAATATTGGTTTTGGGCATTTGTTGGGGCATATCGCGTACATCACCATTCTTATAAAGACAATTGCTTAGTGCCAAGAATATTCCCTTCAGCATCTTCTGCTTATTCTGAACAGGAAAATTGTTACCCACCTTTCCTACTGACTGCTGCTGAGTTGCAGAGTCTGCAGATTCCTGTTGCTCATGGAGTTCTGATGCAGGATTTTGCCCTGAAATATCGACAGTCCTTTCCTCCCACAGATGCTGCCTGACCCACTGAGTTCCTCCAGCAGATAATTTGTTGCTCCAGATTCTAGTATCTGCAGCCTCTTGTGTCTTCATGTTGCTTTGCCTGTTTATACTGTAAAGGAAAATAAAACCACCTGTATCTGAAGGGAGTCCAGGTCAAGTTGGAAAGGAACAAATTAATTGTGTCACCTTGCTCTAAAGTATCATCAATCTTTCGTTTTTCATGCAAAAAAAAACAGTTGTCTCCTTTTTACTAATGGTTCCACATGGCAGACTGTGCTTTGTCACAATAAGAATGGAGCTGAAAATGAATTAAATAGCATTTAAAAAAAAATATTTTGTTGCATCAATCAGAAGTATATCAGAATCAGGTTTAGTATCACTAACGTGACAGACAAATTGTGGGCATCACAGAGTCATGGCTGAAAGAAGATCACAGCTGGGAACTAAACATGCAAGCATACACATCCTATTGAAAAGACAGGCAGGTGGGCAGAGGGGGTGGGGTGGCTCTGTTGGTTAAAAAAAAGAAATCAAATCCTTAGCAAGAAGTGACATTGGATCAGAAGACGTAGAATCCTTGTGGGTAGATAAATGAAACTGCAAGGGTAAAAAGACCCTGATGGGAGTTATATACAGGCCTCTGCATAGTGGCCAGGATGTGGGGTACAAATTACAACAGAGATGGAAGAGGCAGTGTCACGAACCAGCAACAAAAGAAACACACTGAGCATGATTTAGTGCTAAAACTATTTTATTAATCACTACTTATGATAATACGTAAAATAAAGGTAAAAATGTTAGTATGTTAGAATTCAAAAATGTTAACCCCAAAACTAAACTCATCGTGTGTGTGTGTGACAAAGTCCAAAACTCCCAGTTCCGGAATGGTTCTTAAAGTTCAGTTCCGCAAGCCATAAGGTGAAACATGAGCAAGGGCTTCTTCAACAACCACCGTTGTCTGAAGATAAGACGTAGACGTAGAAAAACATCGAGAGAGTACATACGAAATCCAAATGTTCCACGATGGAACCCAAACGACACTCCAGTGTTTACTCGGTAGTGACTTTTTCACCCCGAAAAGCATCCGAACCGTGGTCGTCCACACACAAATACCTGTTTCCTTCTACAGGTCAGCAACAAAGTGAACTCCACCGGATTACTTCCAACTTCCATACATGGATTTCATGGCAAACACAGTTATTGTTTCTCATCCATCGATAGAGAAAACAAGCAGGCTGGTGTGTCTCTCTCTCTCTCTCTCTCTCTCTCTCTCTCTCTCTCTCTCTCCCTCTCCCTCTCCCTCTCCCTCTCCTCTCCCTCTCCCTCTCTCTCTCTCTCTCTCTCTCCCTCTCCCTCTCTCCCTCTCTCTCTCCTATTTCTTCTAACTTCTTCAACAACGTCATTACGTCCCTCTCTCTCTCTTCTCTCTTCATTTCTTCTAATTCTTCAACAACGTCATTACGTCCTTATCTTCTATTGACGTAAGCACGCCCCACACACACTCTCTATCTTAAAGGGACTTTCACTGAGTCCGTAACAGGCATTAAGAAAGGTAATGTTACGGTATGCAGGTAGACTGGGAAAATCAGGTTGGATTTTGAGAAGGAATTTGTAGAATACCTATGAGATGGCTTTTTAGAGCAGCTTGTGGTCGAACACACTGGGGGGAAAGGCAATTCTGGATTTGGTGTTGTGCAATGAGCCGATTTGGTGTTGTGCAATGAGCCAGATTTGATTAGGGAGCTTGAGGTAAAGGAACCCTAAGGAGGCAGTGATCCTAATACGATAGAATTCACCCTGCAGTTTGAGAGGGAGAAGCTAAAATCAGATGCATCGGTGTTACAGTTGAGTAAAGGTGACTGCAGAGGCAGGAGAGAGGAGGTGGCCTAAGTTGATTGTAAGGGGACCCAGAAGGGATGACGGTAGAGCAGCAATGGCAGGAGTTTCTGGGAGTAATTGGGAACACACAGGATATTTTAAAGGGAAGATGAGCCAACGGTGGCTGGCAAGGGAAGTCAAAGACAGAGGGCATGCAGTATTGCAAAAATTAGTGGGAAGCTAGAGGATTGGGAAGCTTTTTAAAAAAAACAAGGCAACTAAAACAGCAATAAGGGGAGAAAAGATGAAATGTGGAGGTAAGCTAGCCAATAATAGAAGAGTACACCAAAAGTTTTTTCAAATATACTGTATAAAGAGTAAGAGGGAAGCAAGAGTGGACATTGGACCGCTGGAAAATGACACTGGAGGGTAGTAATGGGGAACAAAGAAATGGCGAGTGAACTGAACAAGTATTCTGCGTCACTGGAAGACACCAGCAACATGCCAGAAATTCGAGAGAGTTGGGGGGCAGAAGTGAGTATAGTCGCTATTACTAAGGAGAAGGTGCTGGGGAAGCTGAAAGGGCTGAAGGTAGATAAGTCACCTGGACCGGATGGACTACACCCCAGGGTTCTGAAAGAGGTAGCTGAGGAGATTGTGGAGGCGTTAGTAGTGATCTTTCAAGAATCACTAGAGTCAGGAATGGTTCTGGAGGGCTGGAAAATCACAAATGTTACTCCGCTCTTTAAGAAGGGAGGGAGGCAACAGACAGGAAATTACAGGCCAGTTAGCCTGACTTCAGTGGTTGGTAAGATGTTAGAGTCCATTTTTAAGAACGAGGTTTCAGGGTACTTGGAAGCTCATGATAAAATAGGCCGAAGTCAGCATGGTTTCCTTAAGGGGAGATCTTGCCTGACAAATCTATTGGAATTCTTTGAGGAAGTAACAGGCAGGATAGACAAGGGAGAGTCAGGGGATGTTGGTTACTTGGATTTTCAGAGGGCCTTTGACAAGGTGCTGCACATGAGGCTGCTAAACAAGATAGGAGCCCATGGTATTACAGGAAAGATGGATAGAAGATTGGCTGACTGGCAGAAGGCAAAGAGTGGGAATAAAGGGGGCCTTTTCTGGTTGGCTGCCGGTGACTAGTGGTGTTCCGCAGGGGTCAGTGTTGGGTCCGCTACTTTTCACATTATATGATCTGGATGACGAATTGATGGCTTTGTGGCTAAGTTTGCGGATGATACAGGGATCGGCGGAGGGGCAGGTAGTGTTGAGGAAATGGAGTCTGCAGAAGGACTAGGACAGGTTGCGAGAATGGGCAAGGAAGTGGCAGATGGATACAGCATAGGGAAATGTATGGTCATGCACTTTGGTAGAAGGAATAAAGGTGTAGACTATTTTCTAAACAGGAGAGATTCAGAAATTGGAGGTGCAAAGGGACTTGGAGTCCTAGTGCAGGATTCCCTGAAGGTTAACTTGCAGGTTGAGTCGGTAGTAAGGAAGGCAAATGCAATGTTAGCATTCATTTCGTGAGGACTAGAATATAAAAGCAAAGATGTAATGCTGAGGCTTTATAAGGCGTTGGTCAGTCCAACTTTGGAATATTGTGAGCAGTTTTGGGCCCCATATCTAAGGAAGGATGTGCTGGCATTGGAGAGATCCAGAGGAGGTTTACGAGGATGATCCTGGGGGTGAAAGGGTTAATGTATGAGGAGCATTTTATGTCTCTGGGCCTGTACTCGCTGGAGTTTAGGATGAGGGGGGATCTCATTGAAACCTAATGAATATTGAAAGGCCTGGATAGAGTGGACGTGGACAGGATGTTTCCAGCAGTGGGAGAGTCCAGGACCAGAGGGCACAGCCTCAGAATAGAAGGACGTCCCTTTAGAACCGAGATGAGGAATTTCTTCAGCCAGAGGGTGGTGAATCTGTGGAATTCATTGCCACAGACGGCTGTGGAGGCCAAGTCATTGAGTGTATTTAAAGTGGTGGTGATAGGTTCTTGATTAGTAAGGGTGTCAAAGGTTACATGGAGAAGGCAGGAGAATGGGGTTGAGAGGAAAATATAATTCAGCCATGACTGAATGACAGAACAGATTCAATGGGCCAAATGACCTAATTCTGCTCCTATGTCTTGTGGTCTAAAATACTGTAGCCACAGTGCAGGTATTTATGCATAGTAAGATCCCAGTAACCTCAGTGAGGTGGCTGACTTTTGGAGGTGTTTGTTGCGACAACAAATGCTGATTGCTGACCATCCACCCACAACCGTGCCGCAAAACTTTACGGGATTATTAACTTAGATTACATGCACTTGTCCTGGTGACGGACTTCAAAGGTATGTGTTGGACAGATGCATAGCCTATGTGCACCTTGCAGAGTGTGCACTGAAATATTATCTGCTGCCTTATGCTCAGTTTTAAATGTCTCGAGTATGCAAATGATGAGGAATTTTGAAAATTCTTTGATGAGGTGTTCTGTAAATTACAACCAAAAGTTTTGTTTTTTTCAACAGGAGGACATCTGTTCCAGAATCTACAACCAAAATTATTATCTTGATACACATTTTTATTTGGACTTGTAAAATCTCCTTCTTTGGTAGTCCCTCAGCTGGAGATAATCATGGTTTACATTTTGAAATATTTGAGGGAATTTCAGTTTTCATACATCAAATTAACTTTGTGGACCAGAGATGTGTTTAAGCAATAATTTCAGCAGAGTGCCATTAGAAACTTGCAGAACATTAAAATTCACAATCATCTGAGAGAAGAAATTCCTCCTCAGTCTCTTGTGGCTGACCCCTGAGTCACTGCACCTCATTCTGTTCGCCTCTACAACCCCCACTGCAACAGACTTGCCCAAGTTGAAAGACCAATCACAAGCAAAAATATTCATCTGTGTAGCTACCCTATTGAACCCCTTCATAATTTTAAAGACCTCCAACCCCGTTCTAAAAAAAATCTGCTGAAGTACAATTGTCAGACTGAAGTAAACACTAATGTTTAACTTTACGAATAAACTGTTTACTCTGAATTTGTATTCACCGACTAATCTGTGAGGAATCCCATTAACCATGAATAGTTAGGATCATAGAATCATAGAACAGTACATGCACAATACAGGCCCTTCGGCCCAAAATGTTGTGCCGACCTTTAAACCTCACCTAAGACTATCTAACCCCTTCCTCCATTTTAAATTCCTCCATATGCTTATCTAGCAATCTCTTGAATTTGACCAATGTACCTGCCTCCACCACCACCCCAGGCAGCGCATTCCATGCCCCAACCACTCTCTGGGCAAAAAAAACTTCCTCTGATATCTCCTTTGAACTTCCCACCCATTACTTTAAAGCCATGCCCTCTTGTATTGAGCGTTGGTGCCCTGGGAAAGAGGTGCTGGCTGTCTACTCTATTCCTCTTAATATTTTGTACACCTCTATCATGTCTCCTCTTATCCTCCTTCTCTCCAAAGAGTAAAGTCCTAGCTCCCTTAGTCTCTCCTCATAATGCATACTCTCTACACCAGGCAGCATCCTGGTAAATCTCCTCTGCACCCTTTCCAATTCTTCCACATCCTTCCTATAATGAGGCAACCAGAACTGGACACAGTACTCTTAAGTGTGGTCTAACCAGAGTTTTGTAGAGCTGCATCATTACCTCACGGCTCTTAAACTTGATCCCTCGACTTATGAAAGCTAACATCCCATCAGCTTTCTTAACTACCCTATCCACCTGTGAAGTGACTTTCAGGGATCTGTGGATATGAACCGCCAGATCCCTCTGCTCCTCTACACTGCCCAGTATCCTGCCATTAACTTTGTACTCTGCCTTGGAGTTAGTTACAAAGTTATGGCTCAGATACAAATAGCATCACTACATTGTAGCTTTTGGTATTGATACTCAGTTTTAATGACCAATTCAACAATTTAGTCTGAACAAGAAACAGAAAATTCCTCTCAAAGAATATGTTGCACCCAAAAGCAGGTTGCCTGCCAGGATATTCAGCTGCTTGTGTGATAGTGGTATCTCAGAAGTACATGTGGCTGACCATTACTATTCTGTGTCGATCCACTCACCAGCTACAGCTTGGTTGTTCACGTAGAACCATAGACAGATGAAGCACAGAAACCCTTTGGCTATTCAGTCTCTGCTCTCCATCAAGTACCATAGAACCATAGAACCATACAGCACAAAACAGGCCCTTCGGCCCACCATGTTGTGCCGTCCATCAAACCACCCTCACACTACCTAACCCCTTCCTTCCGCATATCCCCCCATCCCACACTCCTCCATATGCCTATCCAACAAGCTCTTGAACCTGTTCAATGTATCTGCCTCCACCACCACCCCAGGCAGTGCATTCCATGCACCAACCACTCTCTGGGTGAAAAACCTCCCCCTGACATCTCCCCTGAACCTCCCACCCAAAGCCATGCCCTCTCGTCTTGAGCATTGGTGCCCTGGGAAGGAGGCACTGACTGTCTACTCTATCTATTCCTCTCAGTATTTTATATACCTTTATCATGTCTCCTCTCATCCTCCTCCTTTCCAGTGAATAAAGCCCTAGCACCTTAAGCCTCTCCTCGTATTCAATACTCTCTAATCCAGGCAGCATCCTGGTAAATCTCCTCTGCACCCTCTCCAACGCCTCCACATCCTTCCTATAATGAGGCGACCAGAACTGAACACAGTACTCTAAGTGTGGCCGAACTAGAGTTTTGTAAAGCTGCATCATCACCTCGCGGCTCTTAAACTCAATCCCGCGATTTATGAAAGCCAACATCCCATTGGCCTTCTTAACTGCTCTTTCCACCTGTGAGGCAACTTTCAACGAACTGTGAATATGAACCCCCAGATCCCTCTGCTCCTCCACACTGCCAAGTACCTTGCCGTTTACCCTGTACTCTGCCCTGGAGTTTGTCCTTCCAAAGTGTACCACCTCACACTTCTCCGGATTGAACTCCATCTGCCACTTGTCAGCCCAGCTCTGCATCCTATCAATATCCCTCTGTAAGCTCCGACAGCCCTCCACACTATCCCAACGCTGCCTATCTTAGTGTCGTCCGCAAACTTACTAACCCAGCCCTCCACCCCCTCATCTAAGTCATCTATAAATATCACAAAAAGTAGAGGTCCCAGAACCGATCCCTGTGGGACACCACTAGTCACTGCCTTCCAATCCGAGGGCACTCCCTCCACCACAACCCTCTGCTTTCTACATGCAAGCCAATTCCTAATCCACACAGCCAAGCTTCCTTGGATCCCTTGGCCTCTGACCTTCTGAAGAAGCCTACCATGAGGAACCTTATCAAATGCCTTACTAAAATCCATGTAAACCACATCCACTGCACTGCCCTCATCAATCTTCCTGGTCACCTCCTCAAAGAACTCTATCAGGCTTGTGAGGCAAGATCTTCCCTTCACAAAGCCATGCTGGCTGTTCCTAATCAGTCCATGATTCTCAAGGTGTTCATGAATCCTATCCCTTAGAATCCTTTCTAACAGCTTACCCACCACAGACGTGAAACTCACCGGTCTATAATTCCCTGGCCTATCCCTATTACCTTTTTTGAACAAGGGGACAACATTCGCAACCCTCCAATCCTCTGGCACGTTTACACTAATCCTACACTAATCCCATTTTATTCTGCCGGCATATCCCATCAATCACCCCAGATTCTGCTGCTCACCTACACTCTATGGGCAATTTACAGTGGCCAATTAACCTACCACCCTGCATTTTTTTTGGATGTGGGTGGAAGGCCAGGCAGTCACAGGGAGAACGTGCAAACTCCCTACAGACAGCCCCCAAGGTCAGGATTAAACCCAGGCCACTGGAGCTGTGAGGCAGTGGTTCTACTCACTGCACCACTACGCTGCCCAGTTGTTGCTTTGAATTGCATCAGCATTTAATTTTTAAATCATTTTCTACCACTTATATTTACTCATTTATGGGCAGGCACGGTAGTGTAGCGGTTAGCATAACGCTTTACAGCACCCGCGACCTGGGTTCAATTCCGTCGCTGCCTGTAAGGAGTTTGTACGTTCTCCCCGTGTCTACGTGGGTTTCCTCTGGGTGCTCCGGTTTTCTCCCACATTCCAAAGATGTACAGGTTAGGAAGTTGTGGGCATGCTATGTTGGCGCCGGAAGCGTGGCGATACTTGCGGGCTGCCCCCAGAACACTCTACGCAAAAGGTGCATTTCACTGTGTGTTCCGATGTGCATGTGACTGTTCCGGACTCAGTGAAAGTCCCTTTAAGATAGAGAGTGTGTGTGTATGTGTGTGTGGGGCGTGCTTACGTCAATAGAAGATAAAGGACGTAATGACGTTGTTGAAGAGGTCACAAGAAGGAGAGAGAGAGAGAGAAAGGAGAGACACACAAGCCTGCTTGTTTTCTCTATCGATGGATGAGAAACTATAACTGTGTCTGCCACTGAAATCCATGTATGGAAGTTGGAAGTAATCCGGTGGAGTTCACTTTGTTGCTGACCTGTAGAAGGAAACAGGTATTTGTGTGTGGACGACCACGATTCGGATGCTTTTCGGGGTGAGGAAGTCACTACCGAGTAAACACTGAAGTGTCGTTTGGGTTCCATCGTGGAACATTTGGATTTCGTATGTACTCTCTCTATGTTTTTCTACGTCTACATCTTATCTTCAGACAACGGTGGTTGTTGAAGAAGCCCTTGCTCATGTTTCACCTTATGGCTTGCGGAACTGAACTTTAAGAACCATTCCGGAACTGGGAGTTTTGGACTTTGTCACACACACACACGACGAGTTTAGTTTTGGGGTTAACGTTCGAGGTTTAACATTTTTGAATTCTAACATACTAGCATTTTTACTTTTATTTTACGTATTATCATAAGTAGTGATTAATAAAATAGTTTTTAACACTAAATCATGCTCAGTGTGTTTCTTTTGTTGCTGGTTCGTGACATGACTAATAAAGAAATCTTATGTTTCTGATTCCTTGGCAGTCTGGAAGAATGGAATTTCAAACAGGAGATGGGTTGGATGTTAAAAGTAGATGTTGCACTCCAATGAAAGCTTAAAAGACTAAAGATATTTTTTATTTATTTCCGTAAATAGAATTAGTTCCACCTTGTTGAACAATGGTCAGAGTTCAGGACTGGATACTAGTCAGCTAAAATCTCATCCCAAATTGAACTTTTCCAGCTTTAAAAAAATGAGTTGCATTTGCAAAGCACCTGTTACATTTCAAAGTGCTTTACAGTCAATGAAGTAAAAATTGAAGTGTACTTACCATTGTAACATAAGAAAGGTGGTATCTGATACACATCCATTGAGCACGCAGCGACAACAGAAAGTGTCTTGGGATCTTTTACATCAGAGAAAGAAGACTTTGGTTTGAGACCTCGTTTGGTTGAGCATCTCTGAGTGTACAGCTGTCCCCATTACTGTGCTGAGCATCAGTTCTAAATTTTTGTGCTTAAATTTCTGCAACAAGACTTGAGCCATACAATTTTCAGACACAGAGGTAAAAGTTCTTTTTATGTATTAATTTTTCAGGATCTGGGAGTTGCAGGCAAGATCAGCATTTATTGCCCTTTGATCAAAGTAGTGGTGAACCACCTTCCTGAATTGCTGCAGCCCTTCAGTTGCTTCATGACTAGCACTGTGTGGGAAATATATAAAATGGAGAACAAATAGTAACAAAAAGCTTAAAATAACCTTCATAGGAAAAGTTGTCTCCGTAACAAAGGGGTAAAGTTGCCACTACGGGCTTGAGTGGTGACTGTTTTAATTTGCCACTGAAAGTCAAACAATCCAGGGCCGCCATCGAAGGGTACTGCAAACAGTAGCTGGAACAGGTCAATGTCAGGTGCACAAGTCCATGTGTGCACAGGTGCAATGAAAAACTTACTTGCAGCAGCATCACAGACACATAGCATCAGATAAGCAGCATTCACAAGAAAACATAAACACAAATTATACACAATTTTTACATTATGTTTTTACAGATTATGTTTTGGATCAAAAATAAATACTTCTGGCTGCACTTTATACACAAGTCATCAAATGCATTTCTGTACATTGAGGTATCAAAATTGCCAACACTATTTGACGCCTGTTACAGAACCTGGGCGGAGTTGATGGGAATTTGGGGAGAATAAAATGGGATTAGTTTGGGATTAAAACCAGAAAATGCTGGAAACTTTCCGCAGGTCAGGCAGCAACTGTAGAAAGTGAAACAGTTAACATCTCAAGTCCGGGACTCTGATGGGAAAGGGTTTTGGACTTAAAACGTTAACAGATGCTGTCTGACTTGTTTCAGTGTTTTCTGCTTTTATTTCAGATTGTCAGCATCTGCAGTTTGTTTTTGATTTTCATTTAGCTTAAGATCAGCGTAGGTGGATGCTTGATGGTGGGTGTGAACTTAGTGAGCCAAACAGCCTGTTTCTGTGCTGTGTGAATCTATGACCGTGAAAAACATTATTCACAATTAGGAAGGGTGAAAAATGTTCGGCTCCAAATAAATAAACATTACATTGGATTAATGCCCAAAGTGATGGATTAATTGGTTCAATGGTAACCAATTTCACTTAAAGTAAAATAAATAATCTTAATTACATAATGCAAACTAATTTTTCATCTTCCTGAAACTGTTAATATCTGTCACACACATGCAGTGTATTTGTTTAATGGTCCTTCAAGCCTACACACTTCATATCAATCCTTGACAGAGGTGAGCTGTTGCCACACTTCTTCCAAAGTTAGTGTTAGAGTTAGAGTGGGGAAATAACTTATCAGGCTGGTGAGTAGAACCAGTTATGCCAATTAAGACAGATTTAGTTTGAAGTTTTTATGGGCACTTTTTGCATTTAAGTGTTACATTTAGAGGTTGAAGAGAATGCAATACAAAACATGCTTGAGCTCATAGATATTGTAGAAAAAAGTGGAACTACTAAATTAACCTTTGATAAATGAGTTAATACCTAATGAAAACTGTCCCAAGTGACAATATACTACAGCAATTTATGGAATGAAGCCATTTAGAACGAGGATAGTCTGTAAAAAATGTTCTCACAGTATTTCTGTAACAATTTCCAGCTGCCTGTTGCGTTAGAAGCCAGAAGCAGTCACTAGATTGTCTTTGGATAAATTGTATTATGACAGCTGCATCCCATTATGAATCCATTTTCTTCATCAATTTATTGGTCAACTTGACACTTCAATTAAAGCTACACAGTAATGAAAAAGATCTATTTAAATTTCTAGATCAGCAGCATAAACGTTGCAGCTCTCTATTCCTGCACACACAAGAGAATTGCTTAAGGTGCTGGTGAACTCACAACGTCAGTCACATTCTGGTTTGGTGAAGTTTAATGAATTGTTAAGATGGCAAATGTGTTAACAATAGTTGGAAATTATTTAAGATTTCTTTAATAGTCAGATGTACATCAAAACACACAGTGAAATGTACCTTTTTGCGTTGTGTTCTGGGGGCAGCCCACAAGTGTCGCCACACTTCCGGCACCAACGTAGCACGCCCACAATTTCCTAACCCGTACGTCGTTGGAATGTGGGAGGAAACCGGAGCACCCGGAGGAAACCCACACAGACACGGGGAGAACGTACAAACTCCTTACAGACAGCAGCCAGATTTGAACCCGGGTCGCTGGTGCTGTAATAACGTTACGCTAACCGCTACACTACCGTCTAAGTCTAAGGAGCTTACATGAACAATTTTTACTATTGCTTTTCGTTTGGTTACATACAATTATCTGAATATGGTAAAGTGAATTTCAGATGAGGTGCAACTTCCATATTATGCCTCTTTGAAAGTAATCCGGGAATTAACCCAAGAATTGTACAAGGGATCAAGAATGTTATGAAGTGAAAGCTTTCACCCATCCCATGTAATGTTGACAGTTATTTTTCTAACACAAGGCAAAATAAATTGGTGGATGCTAAAATAAAGCAAAGACAAGCCTGCATTTCTAGAGCACCTTTCTTACCGTAAAACATCTTACAGCCAATTAACTACTTTTAGATTGTGTAGATCAAAAATCAGAAATTAAATAAAACTGCAGATGCTGGAAATCTGAAATAAAAACAGAAAATGTTCGACACACTCAGCCGATCAGGCAGCATCTGTGGAAAAAGAAACAGAGTTAACATTTCATGTCCAGAATCCTTCATCAGAAACCATAAAGAGTTTTCAAAATTAAAAAAAACATAAAAACGTCCAAAATAAATCCTGTCTTTATTGGCATGAATGGTTCTTACTCACCAGCTGAGTACATCACTTCCGCACCCAGCTAACCCTAGTTACAACCTTGTAAGAAGTGTGGGAGTGGCTTACCTGTCCTCTGTCAACTCTTACCTGTCATGAATTGATGAAAAGTGAGTAGGTTTGAAAGAGACTGAAACAAATACTCATACATGCGTAACACAGGGGTGGCACAGCTGGCAGAGCCACTGCCTCACAGCTCCAGAGACCCAGGTTCAATCCTGACCTCTGGTGCTGTCAGTGTGGAGTTTGCACGTTCTCCCTATGACCGCGTGGGTTTCCCCCAGGCGCTCTGATTTCCTCCCACATCCCAAAGGCGTGCTGGTTAGAAGGTTAATTGCCTGCTGTAATTGCCCCTAGGGTGCAGGTGAGGGGTAGAATCTGGGGGTAGTTGATGGGAATGTGTGGACATCACAGGTTTAAAAAGAAAGTTTGACAGATTTAAAATAAAAACAGAAAATGCTGGAAATACTCAGCAGGTCAGGCTGCATCTGTGGTAAGAGAAACAGATAAGATTTTGTTATTAGTCTCATGTACATCTAAGCACACAGTGAAATACATCTGCATAGAATGTTCTGGGGGCAGCCCGCAAGTGTTCCCACGCTTCCGGCGCCAAAATAGCACGCCCACAACTTCCTAACCTTTGGAATGTGGGAGGAAACCGGAGCACCCAGAGCAAGCACACACAGACATGGGGAGAACGTATAAACTCCTTACGGACAGTGGCCATAATTGAATCTGGGTCACTGGCACTGTAATAGCGTTACGCTAACCACTACACTACAAGAGTTAACATTCAGATTGAAGACTCTTCATCAGAACTGATTTTCACAAGCTTGACTGGTTACTTTCCTGCAGCATTACCTGTCTTGTGCTGCAGTTGCTGGTATTCCAACTCTCATTCCAAGAGAAGACTGTCTTGATTTAACTGAGGAATCCAGGAGAACCTCAAAGACCCACAGAGCAAGGGAATGGAACTAAAGTAGTTTTAATCAGCAAAGAGTTGGCAGAGAGAGTGATGACCTTCACCCATGATGTGAACATGCATGAAGATGAAAGTGAATATTTCCTGACTTTGAATACTATGAAAGAATGAGGTGATGTATTCAATGCCATTTGTTGTAATCACAGCATACTGATGTTGTAGTTACTGTAAATCCTTACAAGTATCATGTCTGAATCTCCCCTAGTTCTTTTAGAGCTCCATATTCTTGTATTTCTGGCTTTCTGTGCTCTTCTGAGTTTAATTGCTCCTTGCCTTCAGCTCCCTGGACCCTAATCTATAGAATTCCCTCCCTAAACCTCTGTGCCTCCCCACCTTTCACAGGGTACAGATGACAATCAAACTCTTTGACTAAAGTAAAAGATGCTTCAGACAAAATTTCACTCCCAGTTATACAGCTTGATCTTTACATTATATGACACAGGTCAAATGGTCTGCATGCATCCCTTGGTAACCAGGAAGCACATCATGAGGTCATTCCAAAATAGTCCAAGGAAAGGTAGACAGGCTGGTGTATGGCATGCGTGCCTTCATTGGCTGAGGCATTGAGTACAAAAGTTGGGACATTATGTTACAGTTGTACAAAACATTGGTGGGCTGAACTTGGAGTATTGTGTGCAGTTCTGGTCACCACACTACAGGAGGGAGACGATTAAACCAGAGGGGGTGCAGTAAAGATTCACAAGGGTGTTGCCGGGACTGGAGAGTTTGAGTTCTAAGAAGAGATTGGGTAGGCTGAGTCTGTTTTTCCTGGAGCGAAGGAGGCTGAGGGGTGAGATGAGAGAGGTATTTAAAATTATGAGAGGCATAGATAGGATAGAAAGCCAGAGTCTGTTTTCCATGGGAGGGGTGTCTAAAACTAGAAGGCATAGGTTTAACATGGAACATAGAACAGTATAACACAGGAACAGGCCCTTCGGCCCACGATGTCTGTGCCGAACATAATGCCAAATTAAACTAAACTTCTCTGCCTGCACGTGATCCACATCCCCCCATTCCCTGAATGTTCACATGCCCCGTAGAAATGCCTCTTAACTGCCACTACTGTATCTGCCTCCACCACCACCCCTGGCAGCCCGTTCTAGGCACCCACCGCTCTCTGTGTAAAAAACTTACCTCGCGCATCTCCTTTAAACTTTCCCCCTTCTCGCTTTAAAGCTATGTTTAAGGTTGGAGGGAAGAGATTTAAAAGGATCTGAGGGGTAAAAATTTCACACAGTTGGTATTTGGAACGAGCTGCCAGAGGAGGTGGTGGAGGCAGGAACTGTAACGACATTTAAGAGGTATCTGGGCAGGTACCAGAATGAGCAGGGCACAGAGGGATGTGGAATTAATGCAGGCAGGTGGGATTAGCATAGATACACATGATGGTCAGCATAGATGTGGTGGGCTGAAGGGCCTGTTTCAATGCTATACAACTCAATGGCTCTAAAAGGCTGCGTAGTGTCCAATATCATCCACACCTCACCACCGCGGACTCTGCAAAACCCTCCATTACACTGGAAGAAAATGTGAAGTAATGTCAGTGTCCTCTCATCCCCAAAACTGAGGCCTTAGTGGCACTCAATCCCTTGGACAGGCCATTTTCCTTGCATGGTTGCTCTATCCCAAACTCCATCATGGGCAAGATCACCACATAGACAGAGGAAGAGTCTCAATGGTGTTCTCAAAGTCTTGTGGGAAAATGCGATGTTCCAATTGACTCATGGTGTCATACAGCACAGAGACAGGCCCTTCGGCCCAACTGGTCCATGCCGACTGTGTTGCCCAACGAGCTGGTCCCATCTGCCTGCGTTTGGCCCATGGCCCACTAAACGTCTCCTGTCCATGGACTTATCTAGAGGGCTTTTAAATGTTGCAAATGTGCTCACCTCAACCACTATTTCTGGCAGCTCATTCCAAATACGCACCACCCTTTGTGTGAAGAAGCAGCCCTTGATGTGCCTTTTCAATCTCTCGCCTCTGATCTTAAATCTATGCCCTCTTGTTTTTAGCACCCCCCCTTCCCAGGAAAAACCAAGTCAATCCCCCTCATGATTTTATCTACCTCTATCAGGTCACCCCTCAATCTCCAGGGAATGAAGTCCTAGTTTACCTCTCCTTGTAACTCAGGCCCCTAAGTCCAGGCAACATCCTGGTAAATCTTTTCTGCGCTCTTTCTAGTTTAATAACATCTTTCCTGGAACAGGGTGACCTGAACTGTACTCCCAAGTGCGGCCTCACCTGGGGATCTTGGCCTCGGACCTCACAAAGTGGAGAAGGACCATTTGGGATGGGATTGATTACCTTGAGAACCATGCATTAGGAGCACACCAAAGCCCACTGCTGCCTGCCTTCTCGGACACTTCTGGTTCCCATATTAGACTGATTAGTCACCTCAGTTCCACAGGGTCATCCTCAACCTTGAGGGACCACATAAGACCAGTCCATGACCTGCACATTAAACAATCTGCTGGAGAAACTCAGCAGGTCGAGCAGCATCTGTGGGGGGAAAGAAACTTTTAAGTCCCACTGATATATTATAGAGGGAGAAGTTGTCTCCTTTATCTCTTCAATTTACTAACTTTTCATCAACTGGTGAATATTTCTGAGACAATCATTTCCTTTCAGAAGAAATGACTGTGTGGCCATAGATTGGCCGATGACACCATTGTTGTTGGCAGAATCTCAGGTGGTGATGTGGAGGAGTACAGGAGTGAGCAGCTCCATCACGGGCACAACCCTCCCCAGCATCCAGGACATCTTCAAGAGGCGGTGCCTCAAGAAGGCAGCATCCATCATTAAGGACCCTCACCATCCAGGACATGCCCTCTTCTCGTTACTACCTCGGGGAGGAGGTACAGGAGCCTGAAGACCCACACTCAACGATTCAGGAACAGCTTCTTCCCCTCCGCCATCAGATTCCTGAACAGTCCATGAACCCATGAACACTACCTCGTTATTCCTATTTTGCACTATTTATCTATTTTGTAATTTATAGTCATTTTCATGTCTTGCACTGTACTGCTGCTGCAAAACAACAAATTTCACGACAAATGTCAGTGATAAACCTGATTCTTATTCTGATTCTGATAGTGATGGTTTCCACCAACATCTTGCTGAAGGCACAGACAGGATACACTCCAGACAACTCTAAACAATCCTGGCGTAGGGCATTACATCACAACTTTAACTCACTCCATAAAACTTAACCCTTTGACCTGCCTCTCATCATTGGTCCTGATAGGTCTGTGGCTCGATGTCAGATTTTGCCAGCAACACCTCATCTTCCAGCTGAATGTGCTTCAGCCTAGCAGACTTAATTTTGAATTAAACAATTTCAGATAACTGTTTGTGTCAAAACTGGCTAGTTCTGCTCAAGGTTATCCATTTGGAATATTAACACCGTTGTTCTCTCTCCACATGAACTGCTGAATCTGCAGGACATTTTCTACACCCTGACCTGCCTTTCACAGCTTTTACGTGTCCCTTTGTTTTCAAGTTTGGTTTAGTTTGGTTTATTATTGTCACTTGTACCGAGGTCCAGTGAAAAACTTGTCTTGCAAACCGATCGTACAGGTCAATTCATTACACAGTGCAGTTACATTGGGTTAGTACAGAGTGCATTGATGTCGTACAGGTAAAAACAATAACAGTACAGAGTAAAGTGTCATAGCTACAGAGGAAGTGCAGTGCAATAAGGTGCAAGGTCACAACAAGGTAGATCGTGAGGTCAGAGTCCATCTCATTGTATAAGGGAACCGTTTAATAGTCATAATTTATGTTTTTCTTGTGATGTTATATGCCTGTGATGCATTTCGTTGCTCCTGTGCATACATGTACTTGTGCATATGACAATAAACTCCACTTTGACTTTACATACCTGTTCTTAATATTTTTAGTTCTGGTAGGACAAGGTATGCCTGCAGTTCCAGACAAGAATGACAACCATCACGCCTCAGCGTTGCTCATAAGATAGAAATATAATGGAAGCACAAACTGTTGATGGTGAGAGTTTGAAGCTTCTTTTCACATTGGGAATGACTTTCATTTCATTTATCTTTTGCCGATCACACAAAATGAACCGGGAGATCCACTCCCTACTGAAGTCAAGGACTGCAGCATTCAAATCAAGTGACCCTGACCCTTACAAGAAATCGAGATTCCAAGAGACAATACCAGTCCAAAATCGAGTCCCAGACCAGCCATCGGTTGTGGCAGGGCTTACATGCTGTAATGGGCTACAAGACAAAGTCAGGCAGCATCGCCGACAACAGCGCATCCCTTCGCAATGAGCTTAACGCATTCTACACACGTTTTGAACAGAAGGGGATTGGTTTGTCACCACCCACCCCGACAGCCTCCAATGCAACTGAACCCGTGGTCACCGTTGAGGATGTAAGCTCAGTCTTCTGGAGAGTGAACCCACGGTAAGCATCTGGCCCTGATGGTGTCCCTGGCCGTGTCCTCAGATATTGTGCTGATCAGCTGGCGGGAGTATTTGCAGACATAGTTAACTTCTCCCTGCTTCAATCTGAGGTTCCCATCTGTTTTAAGAAGACCACTATCATCCTGGTACCTAAGAAAAACAAGGTAACGCATCTTAATGACTACCGATCAGTGGCTCTGACATCCACCATCATGAAGTGCTTCGAGAGGCTGGTCATGGCACACATCAACTCCAGCCTCCTAGAAAACCTTAACCCACTGCAATTCTCCTACCGCTGAAACAGATCTACAGCGGATGCCATCTCTCTGGCCCTACACTCAGCTCTGGAACATCTGGACAGTAAAGAGACCCACGTTAGATTATTGTTTATTGACTACAGCTCTGCCTTCAATACTATAATTCCAAGCAAACTCATCACCAAACTCCCAAGACCTGGGACTCAACACCTCCTTCTGCAACTGGATCCTTGACTTTCTAACAAACAGACTGCAATCAGTGGGGATAGTAGCAATACCTCCGGTACGATTATTCTCAACACTGGTGTACCACAAGGCTGAGTCCTCAGCCCTCTACTCTATTCCTTGTACACTCATGACTGCATGGCCAGATTGTGCTCTAACTCCATCTACAAGTTTGCCGATGATACCACAGTAGTGGACTGTATCTCAAATAACAATGAGTCGGAGTACAGGAAGGAGATAGAGAGCTTCGTGACATGGTGTCATGATAAGAGCCTTTCCCTCAATGTCAGGAAAACAAAAGAGCTGGTCATTGACTTCTGGAAGGGGGTGGTGTACATGCACCTGTCTACATCAATGGTGCTGAGTTCAAGAGGGTTGAGAGCTTCAAGTTCCTAGGAGTGAACATCACCAATAGCCTGTCCTGGTCCAACCATGTAGACACCATGGCCAAGAAAGCTCACCAGTGCCTCTAATTTCTCAGGAGGCTGAAGAAATTTGGCATGTCCCCTTTGACACTCACCAACTTTTATCAATGCACATAGAAAAGCATCCTATCTGGATGCATCATGGCTTGGTATGGCAACTGCTCTGTCCAGGACCACAAGAAACTGCAAGAGTTGTGGGCACAGCTCAGCACATCACAGAAACCAGCCTCCCCTCCAAGGACTCTGTCTACACTTCTCGCTGCCTCTGTGAAGCAGCCAACATAATCAAAGACCCCACCCACCCCAGACATTCTCCTCTTCTCCCCCCTCCCATCAGGCAGAAGATACAGGAGCCCTGAGGGCACATACCACCAGGCTCAAGGACGGCTTCTATCCCATGGTGAGTGCAATTGAACAGTTCCCTTATACAATAAGATGGACTCTTGACTTTACAATCTACCTCGTTATGACCTTGCACCTTATTGTCTACCTGCACTGCAACTTTCTCTGTAGCTGTGACACTTTATATTCTGTTGTTGTTTTACTCTGTACTACCTCAATGCACTGTGTAATGAATTGATCTGTAGTATGGTATGCAAGACAAGTTTTTCACTGTACCTTGGTACAAGTGACAATAAGAAACCAATACCAATAATAACCAATAACTTCTTATCCCAGTAATTGTGCCAGTTCACGGTTTTATACCCTTTGCCTCTGCATATCTGAAAATAAACCCTACTTCTAAACAAAGTTAGTTTGACAGGAGGGTATTCCAGGATCAAAATCATAAATGGCTATAAAATAAAAGTTAATGCCACCAATTGAAATAGACTTCCTCTTAAAGAGAGATTCGGTAAATCAAGAATATCATGTTTAGAGTCAAAATGATCCCCAAACGTTGATTTTGCTGAGTTTGTATAGATACATTTACACTCGTGGAACCAACCCACGTGAATTTTGGCTGCCAACCTCAGATTAAAGCAAAATTTTTCAGGTAGATAAATAATCTTTGCAAGGGCACAGCCAGGCAGTTGTTGATGTGATTGTGTGGGTGCACTGGTGATTAATCCATGGCTGGTTCTAGCTACTTTAGAAATTGTGTGGATCTGATCATTATTCTGCCTCGGCAATCAAAATAACTTTTCCAGAGGTTCAAACTAACAAGCAACGCGATAAAAATCAGGACCAAGGCTTAAATCAAACGTTAGTATTAGCATCATTAGAAAAATAAATAGGAAGTTGTGTGTGATGGTGGAGGATTGTACTATTTTGGGACTCCTTACAGTGAAGGTCATTGGTGTGGAATTTGCCATGAACCAGTCAGATTTATGCGCTGATTCCCCACATGTAAGTTCTATTTTTGATCTTGAGAGCAAAACTGATTTTACCAAAAGAGAGATGGGAGAGTTACGTTGATTTCAGCACAGGGTACTCATGGAGTTAGAGACATGGAGTCATAGAGGAATACAGCACGGATACAGGCCCTTCGGCCCAACCACTCCATGCCGGCCACGGCGCCCACCCAGCTAATCCCAATTTCCTGCGTTTGGACCATATCCCTCCAAGCCCCGCCCCTCCATGTACCTATCCAAGTGCTTCTTAAATGACACTATTGTACCTGCCTCACCCACTTCCTCTGGCAGCTCGTTCCATACACTCACTACCCTCTGTGTGAAGAAGTTGCCCCTCAGGTCCCTTTTAAATCTTTCCCCTCCCACCATAATCCTATGCCCTCTAGCTTTGGACTCCCCTACCCTGGGGAAAAGACTGTTACCGTCCACCATATCTCTGCCTCTCATAATTTTAAACACCTCTATAAGGTTGCCCTTCATTCTCCTACATTCCAAGGAATAAAGACCTAGCCTGGTCAACCTCTCCCTATAACTCAGGCCCTTGAGTGCTGGCAACATCCTCGTAAATATTCTCTGTACTCTTTCCAGTTTAACCAAGTTCATAGGTCATGGAATATTATTGGAAAAATCTCATCACTCACTCAGTGTTAGCCAGGTTAATGCACTAGAATGAAATGAGAAAAGGAAAAGGGACTAAACTGGATAAAAATCATCAATTTTCTCAATCTGAGCCTGTCTTTTTAAATGTATTTATGGGATGAGCGTTTTGCTGGCAAAATCAGCATTTGTTCCCTGTCCCTAGTTGCCCTTGAGGAGGTGGTAGTGACCTCCCTTCTTCAATTGCTTCTGTCCATGTTCTTAAGGTGCTCTCACAGTGTCCTGGGGAGGGAGTCCCAGGATTTAGACCCAGTGACACCAAATGACCTGTGGTATATTTCCAAGTACAACTTGGAGAGAAATCTGAATGAGTTGGAATTTTCCCCTGAACCTGAAACTCTTGGTATTGGAATTGGTTTATTATTGTCACTTGTACCAAGGTACAGCGAAAAACCTGTCTTACATACCGATTGTACAGATCAATTCATTACACAGTGCAGTTACATTGAGTTAGTACAGACTGCATTGATGTAGTACAGGTAAAAACAATAACAGTACAGAGTAAAGTGTCACAGCTACAGAGAAAGTGCAGTGCAATAAGGTGCAAGGTCACAACAAGGCAAATCGTAAGGTCAGAGTCCATCTCATTGTATAAGGGAACCGTTCAATAGTCTTATCACAGTGGGGTAGAAGCTGTCCTTAAGTCTGGTGGTACGTGCCCTCAGGCTCCTGTATTTTCTACCTGATGGAGGGGGAGAGAAGAGAGAATGACCAGGGTGGGTGGGGTCTTTGATTGTGTTGGCTGTTTCACCAAAACAGCGAGAGGTAAAGACAGGTAAAGCGGGAGGCTGGTGTCCGTGATGCGCTGGGCTGTGTCCACAACTCTCTGCAGTTTCTTGCAGTCCTGGGCAGAACAGATGCCGTACCAAGCCATGATACATTCAGATAGGATGCTTTCTATGGTGCATTGATAAAAGTTAGTGAGTCAAAGGGGACAAACCGAATTTCTTTAGCCTCCTGAGGAAGTAGAGGCGCTGGTGAGCTTTCTTGGCTGAGGCATCTACGTGATTTGACCAGGACAGGCTATTGGTGATGTTCACTCCCAGGAACTCAACCCTCCTGAACTCAGCACCATTGATGCAGACAGGTGCATGTTCACCGCCCCCTTTCCTGGTCAATGACCGATGACCAATGATGATCTTAAGAACACCACAAGAAAGTAGGAGCAGGAGTAGGCCACTCGGCCTCTCAAGCCTGTCCCACCATTCGATGTGATCGTGGCTGATCTGCCCCAGGTAACTCCTCTTCTGTGCCAGATCCAATAACTCTCTTACCCAATCTTTCAAAAACGTATCTGCCTCCTCTTTAAATACCCCAAGTGATCCGGCCTCCACCACCCTCAAGGGTAGAGATTTCCAGAGGTTCACCACCCTCTGCACCTGCAGCTTCGTTCATTCCCTTACATTACAGGACTCTGAGCTTCACCTAAATTCAATTTATATTCACCTAGAGTCTGGTTAGGCCGCATTTAGAGTATCGCAGGCAATTCTGGTCACCTCACTGTCAGAAGAAAGGATGTTGAGGCTTTAGAGAGGGTGCAGAGGAGGTTTACTAGGATGCTGCCTGGATTAGAGGGCATGTGCTATCAGGAGAGGCTGGACAAACTTGGGCTCTTTTCTCTGAACGGCGGAGGCTGAGGGGTGATCTGTTGGAAGTGTATAAAATTATGAGGGGCATAGATAGGGTGGACAAGCAATATCTTGTTCCCATTATTGAGCGATCCAATACCAGAGGGCATGCAATTAAGGTGAGAGGGGGTAGGTTCAGAACAGACGTGAGGGGTATGTTTTCACTGAGAGAGCGGTGGATGCCTGGAATGCGTTGCCTGATAAGGTGGTGGAGGCAAAATCATTGGGGGCTTTTAAAAGAGGGGCTTGGATGGGCACATGAATGAGAGGAAAATGGAGGGATATGAGCATTCTGTAGGTAGGAGGGAGTAGCTATGTCGCCACAATATTATGGGCTGAAGGGCCTGTTCTGTACTGTACTGTTCTATGTTCTATGAGTCATACAGCATGGAAACAGGCCCTTCAGCCCAACTGGTCCATGCTGACCAAGATGCTCATCCGAGCTAGTCCCATTTGCCTGCATTGGGTCCATATCCCTATAAACCTTCCCTATCCATGTACATGTCCAAATGTCTTTTAGAAGTTGTTCTTGTACCTGCCTCAACCACTTGCTCTGGCAGCTCGTTCCATATACTGACCACCCTCTGTGTGAAAAAATGTTGCCCCTCAGGTTCCTATTAAATCTTCCCCCTCTCACCTTAAACCTGTGCCCTCTAGTTCTTGATTCCCCAATCCTGGGAAAAAGATTGAGTGCATTCACCCTGTCTATGCCCCTCATGATCTTATACACGGCTATAAGATCGTCCCTCAGTCTCCTGTGCTCTCAGGAAAAAAGTCCCAGCCTGTCCAACCTCTCCCTATAACTCAGTCCCTCGAGTCCTGGCCTGACAGGGTGGTCCTGCTTGTAAATCTTTTCTGCACTCTTTCCACTTTAATAACATCTTCCCTACAGCACGGTGACCAAAACTGAGGGCAACTGAACTAAAATCAGTCATAAACAGCAACTTCTCTCAGAAAGACCCTTGGCACATTCCTATTTAGGCTCATTCCGATATTGAATTCCAGATCAAGGGTCTTGGCCTGAAATGTCAACTGCCCATTTCCCTCCACGGATGCTGCCTGACCCACTGAGTTCCTCCAGCAGCTCGTGTGATGCTCCAGATTCCAGCATCTGTAGCTCTAGTGTCTCCATCTTGCATATTCCTTCATTCGACTCCTTAACTTTTCCATCTCGGGAGGGCATGCATTTATGGTGAGAGGGGTATGCAGGGCAAGTTTTTTACACAGATAGGTGCCTGGAACAGACTGCCAGGGGTAGTGGTGGAAGCAGATGCGATAGTGCCATTTAAGAGGCTGTTAGATAGATACGGCTACTTCCATTGTGCAGAAGATACAAAAGCTTGAAAACATGCACCACCAGGCTCAAGAACAGCTTCTGTTTCGCTGTTATAAGACTCTTGTACGATAAAGATGAACTCTTGTGCTCCACCTCGTTGTGACCTTGCACCTTATTGTCTGCCTGCACTGCACTTTCTCTGCATTCTGCAGTCTGTTACTGTTTTCCCTTGTACTACCTCAACATACTGTTGTAATGAAACCATCTGTATGGATGGCATGCAAAACAAAGTTTTTCACTGTACCTCGGTACATGTGACAATAATAAACCAATTACCAAATATGCTGGGAGTGGAGGGATGTGGATCATGTGCAGGTAGAGAAGATTTAGTTTAATTCGGCATGGTAGTCAGCACAGACATGGTGGGCTGAAGGGCCTGTTCCTGCGTTGCACAGTTTAGTAGGTGCTGTTGAAGTAGTTCAGCCAATTCTGCACAGCTTTGCAAGACCTGCCCATTTGACAGGACCCCTGACCTTTGAAACTGTGCAATCTCAAAAAGACTTAAATATGTAAAGAATCTTTATTCCAGAGATATTATTCTATTTCCTAAAACCTGTTTTTCGGTAACTATTCCTAGTTCTAATGTAAGACCATCAACTTGAAACGTTAACTGTTTCTTTTCCCAAACGCTCTCCGAACAGCAGATTTTCAGAATCCATAGTATTTCACTGTTGTATCATGCCAGACTTTCACATAAGCACCAGAGGGAGCTTGTGTTTCAAGGGTTGATATTGAAAGAATGTTTTTTTTATTCGCACAGACTTCAGAGTGGGAACACTATTATGTTTTCATAAGCCTGTATTCCATTGAAGTGTGGGCAGTGTAATTGGCACCAATTAGAGGGAGGCTGATACAACCTCATACTCACAGTTACCAACAATCCCAACAAGCTTAACCCTTTCTTACCAATCTCTACTGAATTAAACTCTGCAAGGCTTCCATTGTAGGCAGTCTCTCCCAGCTCTGGTCGCCTGTTCAGTACATCGGAGCAATGTTTCTGGGTCAAAGTAATCCAGAATGTCCAGGAACATAGAACATAGAACAGTGCAGCACAATACAGGCCCTTCGGTCCACAATGTTGTGCCGACCTTTAAACCTCTTATAAGAAGAGTCAGTGCTGTCAGAAGATACAGGAGCCTGAGGGCACCTACCACCAAGCTCAAGGATAGCTTCTACCCCATAGTGATAAGACTATTGAACAGCATCAACCTCATATGATAAGATGGGCTCTTGACATCACAATCTACCTTGTTATGATCTTGCACCTTATTGTCTACCTGCAATGCACTTCCCCATAGCTGTGACACTTTACTCTGTATTCTGTTATCGTTTTTACCCTGTACTACCTCAATGCACTGTGTAATGAATTGATCTGTACGAACGGTATGCAAGACAAGTTTTTCACTGTACCTTGGTACAAGTGACAACAATAAACCAATTCCAATACCAATACCAATACCAAATCCATGTGTTAACAGTATCCATGATGTTCATAAATCTTTTCTTAAAATAAGGACTTCTGTGCAAAGTCAGAATCAGAATTATTATAAATTTTAAACTTTAAAACTTTATACATCAAGGTAACAGGCTTTTCCTGCCCAACGAGCCTGTGCCACCCAATTACACCCATGTTAACCTACTAACCCATACGTCTTTGGAGTATGGGAGGAAACCAGAGCACCCGGAGGAAACCCACGCAGTCACGGGGAGAACGTACAAACTCTTTATAGACAGCGGCGGGAATTGAACCCTGATTGCTGGCACTGTAATAACGTTACGCTAACCACTACACTACCATGCTGCCCTGATACATGACTGACACATGTCACTTATCATTGACATATGACGTGACACTTGTTGGTTTGCAGCAGCAGTACAGTGCAAGGCATAAAAATCGAGAAATTGCAAAAAAAAATTGTTCAAACAAAAGGAGTAACGAGGCAGTGTTTGTGGGTTCATGGACCGTTCAGAAATCTGATGGCAGAGGGGAAGAAGCTGTTCCTGAATCATTGAGTGTGGGTCTTCAGGCTCCTGTACCTCCTCCCCGATGGTGGTAACGAGACAATTTTCAATTATTTTGCTCACTGGATTAAAAGCAAGAAATAGGAGCGGTGGTGGACTAAAAGAAGACCTGATAGAGGTTTATAAGATTATGAGAGGCAGGGATAGGGTAGAAAGTCAGAATCTTTTTCCCAGGGTAGAAATGTCGAGTACTAGAGGACACGCATTTAAGGTGAGAGGGGGAAAGTTTAAAGGAGATGTGCGGTGCAAGTTTTTTAACACGGGTGCTTGAAATGTGCTGCCGGGGTAGTGGTGGAAGCAGATAGAGGCTGTTAGACAGAACAGGTAGGGAATGGAGGGATTTGGATCGTGCAGACAGACGGGATTAATTTAATTCGGCATTGTGGTCAGCACAGACATTGTGGGCTGAAGGGCCTATTCCTGTGTTGTATTTTTCTATGTTCTATGTAAAAGAGCCTTTAAGACTATGCCACCATTCAGTTAGACCATGTCTTAACTCCTACACTTCCCCATCTTACCCCCACGTCCTCAGATTCCCTCAAGGCTCAAGGGCAGCTTCTATCCCGCTGTTATAAGACTATTGAACGGTCCCCTAGTACGATAAGATGGACTTTTGACCTCACAATCTACCTCGTTATGACCTTGCACCTTATTGTCTGCCTGCACTGCACTTTCTCTGTAACTGGAACACCTTATTCTGCATTCTGTTATTGTTTTCCCTTGTACTACCTCAATGCACTGATGTGATGAAATAATCTGTATGGGTGGCATGCAAAACAAAATTTTTCACTGTACCTCAGTACATGTGACAATAATAAACCAATTCGATAACGGAAAATGTACTCAAGACCTGAGCATCCATGTGTCTAAAAGGGTTTGTCTTCATCTTAGTCCAAAATGGTCGCCCCCTTCACCTGCTGTGCCTCTGGTTCGAGCTTGGGAAACAACCTCCCACTTCATAGCCTGAAACCCCTTTCAGAATGTTATGTTTCAGTAAGATCTAAGTTCCAGAGAATGAAAGCCAACTTTCGGCACGCTGGGGGAACTGTGATCAAAATCCACTGGCCAGGATACAGCTCACATCTGACAAAACTTACTTGCGTGTTCACAAACACAAAATCTTCCAGGTTGTTATGGAAAACGTAGTACAATCAAACCGCAGAATGTAATTGTTTCTTTCTTTGTTACATTTACAAGTTGTAAGGTCTTGCAGTTTTATTAATGCACCTGAAATGAGTTAAAACAAGCATTTTAAATGTGTTTGTTTCACCATCAATGAATAGAGTCACACAGCTTGGAAACAAACCATTCGGCCCAACTGGTCCATGCCGACCAAGATGCCCATCTGACCTAGTTCCATTTGCCACCGTTTGGCCCATATCCCTCTAAACCTTTCCTATCCGTGCACCTGTCCAAGTGTCTTTTAAATGTTGTTAATGTACCTACCTCAACCACTTCCTCTGACAGCTCGTTCCATATACGGACCACCCTCTGCGCGAGTAAGTTGCCCTTCAGGCTCCTATCAAATCTCTCCCCTCTACCTTAAACTTATGCCCTCTCGTTCTAGATTCCCCAACACTAAAATAAAGACCCTGCATTCACCTTACCTACTTCTAAAGTAACCCCATTTGAAAAAAACAGAAAATGGTTTAAAACACTATTGTGGTTCATTGAATAATTTAACTGGTGCATGAGTAAGTTATGAAATACATAAAATATTATGGACAGGACATGCCGATTAGTTCCTCTACGCATCGGCTGGTTGAGAGGTGTCACAACAACAACCTAGCACTCAACATCAGCAAGACCAAGGAATTGATTGTGAACTTCAGGAAGGGGAAGTCGGGAGAACACACACCAGTCCTCATTGAGGGGTCAGTGATGGAAAGGGTGAGCAGCTTCCTGGGCGTTTTGGAGGATCTATCCTGAGCCTAACACATTGATGCAATCGCGACGAAGGCACATCAGCAGCTCTACTTCATCAGGAGTTTGAGGAGATTCGGTATGCCACTGAAGACTCTTACAAATTTCTATAGATGTACGGTGGAAAGCATTCTGACTGGTTGCATCACTGCCTGGTATGGAGGTTCCAATGCGCAGGATCGCAAGAGGCTGCAGAGGGTTGTAGACTCAGCCAGCTCCATCACGGGCACAACCCTCCCCACCATCAAGGACATCTTCAAGAGGTGGTGCCTCAAGAAGGCGGCATCCATCACTAAGGACCCTCACCACCCGGGACATGCCCTCTTCTTGTTACTACCATCGGGGAGGAGGTACAGGAGCCTGAAGACCCACACTCAACAATTCAGGAACAGCTTCTTCCCCTCCGCCATCAGATTTCTGAACAGTCCATGAACCCTTGAACACTACCTCGTTATTCCTTTCTTTTGCAGTTTATTTATTTTTTAAATTAATATTAATTTTACATCTTTGCACTGTACTGCTGCTACAAAACAACAGATTTCTTAGTGATAATAAATCTGATTCCGATTCTAATTCTTTCCCCTGCTACCCTCTTGGTTCTAATGTATAGAAGTTTTTGGAATTCTCTTTAATTCTGCCTTTCAATAACTTTAAGGCCAATAGATATCTGGTAACTAAGGGATGAACGGTTACCTCAGGTAGATGGGAAACTGGAATTAAATTTTGCAGTCAGATTAGCCATGGTTATATATTCCCATAGTCCCTCTGGTAAAGGAAATGTGCTCTTCCTATTTACTCCATCCAGCTCACTGCCTTTTACAGCACCAACGACCCGGGTTCAATTCCCACCACTGTCTGAAAGGAGTCTGTACATTCTCCCCGTGTCTGCGTGGGTTTCCTCCGGGTGCTCCGGTTTCCTCCCACATTCCAAAGACATACGGGTTAGGAAGTTGTGGGCATGCTATGCTGGTGCTGGAAGTGTGGCGACACTTGTAGGCTGCCCCCAGCACACTCTACACAAAAGATACATTTCAATGTGTGTTTCGGTGTACATGTGACTAATAAAGCTATCTTATCTATTTTTATACACCTCAATTAAATCTCCCCTCAGCCTCCTCTATTCCAAAGAAAGCAGTTTTCCAGAGACACAAGAGACTTCAGATGCTGGAATCTGGAAGAACACCAAGCTGCTGGAGGAGCTTATGGAACATAAGCGCAGGGACATCACTCTGGAACTGTACAGTGTTAGCATGGTCTCAGCTTAAGCAGTGCATACAGTTCCGGTCACCACAATGCAGGAAAGGTGATTGCGCCGGAGGGGATGTAGTGAGGTGTAGGATGTTGCCAGGACTGGAAAACCATAGCAAAACACAACATGTTGGAGGAACTCAGCAGGTCAGGCAGCATCTGTGGAAGGAAATGGACAGTCGACCAAGTGGAGGGTCTCGATTGAGCCAGATCTCAAGCAATGGTGTGACAGAGTACAGAAAGGAGACAGAGCACCTAGTGGCATGGCAACCTCTTCCTCGCTGCCTGAAAGGTGATGGAGGCAGAAGCCCTCACCTGTGTGGTTGAGTCTTAGAAGTGCAGGTGAAGACTTGGGAAGAAGAATTCAGTTACATGGTCTTTCTTTGGCTAGTACAGGCACGATGGGCCGAATGGCTCTGTGGTAATCTTACAACGGTGGTCCCTTTTGTCACCATGATTTTTCCATTGGTTCTGCTGTCTGCCATACACAGTATCAGATCTGTATAACAAACAGATATTACAAAGTGTGGAACTGGGAGTAGAAAAATAATCTTCCCTGCAATGGGTGGCAAGAGGGAACATGATGGATAGTTCTCACCACTTCTGTCTCACTTTCTGCAAAGCGCAGGAAGTGTAAAAGTAAAACCATGTGAAATACAGACCGTGGCCCAACAAAGGTACGTCTGTCAGACACTAATGTGCACTGCAGTCAGAGAAGGAACTCTTCACTGGGAGTTCTCAGACTTGACCTCCCCTGTGAAGGCCAATGAAGACAGGTGAACATTTTACAGCTTCAGAACAAGGCACCAGTGTGAGGCCATTTAAGTGTTTTTAAGCACTCATTAGTTTTATAGTCTTAGTATTTATTAGGAAAACTGAACCCAATAGCGGTTAGCGTGACGCTATTACAGGCACCAAGTGATCGGGGTTCAATTCCGGTCGCGTTCTCCCCGTGTCTGCGTGGGTTTCCTCCGGGTGCTCCGGTTTCCTCCCACATTCCAAAGATGTGCGGTTAGTGGGGTTAACATGGGTGTAACTGGGTGTCGCGGGCTCACTGGGCCGGAAGGGCCTGTTACCGTGCTGTAGGAAATAAAAGTTTTAAAGTATTTTGTGACTTCTAAAACCTCATGGATGTCACAATCCTCGGTTGAAGATATCGTTAGCTTTTGCCACTTTATTTTGGAAATCACAGAACAGAAAGAGGCTGTTCAGCCCAATAGACTGTGATGTTCTTTCGAAGTTAGAACACAGAACACAGAACAGTACAGCACAGGAACAGGCCCTTTGGCCTATAATGTCTGTGCCGAACATGATGCCAAATTAAACTAAATCCCTTCTGCCTGCACGTGATCCACATCTCTCCATTCCCTGCGTATTCATGTGCTATCTAACAGCCTCTTAAACGCCACTGTCGTATCTGCATCCACCACCACCTCTGGCAGCGCATTCCAGGGACCTACCACTCTCGGTGTAAAAAACCTGCCCCACACATCTCCTTTAAACTTACTCTTTCACCTTAAATGCATGCCCTCTAGTATTTGACATTTCTATTTCCACTTATTTTTCTACTTGTCAGCTCTTTCTTCCTCAAAAGTTTTCTTTTCCTCCTGAGTATTTATCCAGTTCCTGACTGAGTCCACCGTACTACTGGGGATGGCATTCCAAATCCTCACCACATGCTGCCTGGAAATGATCATTCTCATGTCACCCCTCATTTCCATTGCCAGGACGTATTAAGTTCATTTAATGGGACATTCATATCTTTATGTGGCTTTCAAATGCAGGCAAGATGAATTATCCACCAGAATTCTGGATGCTCAGCTCAATCCAGAGGTTGCGTTTAATGCTTCAGTTAACACCAGCACTTCTTTCCTTAATCTTCCTGAGATGATCCAGGTATATTTAACTGCAATCCCTCTCCAGCTGTTTCAGTTGTTACAGATGTTACAGTTTCTGTGTAGGATTATGCAGGATGTACAGCACTTCGGGCAATTTGGTTCACTTGTCCATGTCTGTCTTTATCCCAACTGAAGCCTCCTCTCATCTAAATCTCTCAGTGTGACCACCTATTCTCATCTCCTGCCTTGCCCACCCTCCCCTTAGTGCATCAACACCATTCTCCTCAACTCCTCCACTAGGAACTGGCTGTCACATCCTCACTGCTCAAATTCCTCCTGAACTCCCTATTGGATTTCTTGATAACTCTCATATTCCGGTCTCTAGTTAAACTAGAGGAAACATGGTCTCTGTACCCACTCGATCACAACCCTCCTTAATCTTGCCGTCTAATCCTTTATACTTCTTACAAGGAGAAGAGACCCGGTCTCTTTCTGAGACAATGTCATCGATTCATTCACTGAAGCATACAAAGCAATGGACCTTGCACTCAGTGGCCGCAAGACAAAGTCCCACCATCAAACTCCCCGGCTGCACCACACTGCCCCGCTATATTCTGCATTCTGTTTTCTTTTTAACTACCCTGACGTACTTATGTACGGAATGATCTGTCTGGACGGCACGCATACAAAAGCTTCTCACTGTATCTCGGTACACATGACCATAATAAAACAATCTCTCACTGCTGTTTCTAGATCTCCTCCCTGATAGCACTGTGGGAGTACCTTCACTAATAAGATCGCAGTAGTTCTATCAACTTAATTCTTAATGGGTTTGGGAGGCTGGATGCATAAGATAAGATAAGATCTTTATTAGTCACATGTACATCGAAACACACAGTGAAATACAGCTTTTGCGTAGTGATTTTGGGGGGCAGCCCACAAGTGTTGCCACACTTCCGGCGCCAACATAGCATGCCCACAACTTCCTAACCTGTAGGTCTTTGGGATGTGGGAGGAAACCGGAACACCTGGAGGAAACCCACACAGACACGGGGAGAACGTACAAACTCCTTACAGACAGTGGCCGGATTTGAACCCGGGTCGCTGGCGCTGTAAAACATTGTGCTAACCATTATGCTACCATGATGCAGGGAGAATGACGAGTCTTGGACCATGAGTGACAGAATGAGGACGTTTAGGAGAATGGAGAGGTTTCTTCACACAGATCACTGGAACTCTGCTCCAGTGAGTGCTTTCAAAGCAGAGATCAACAGCTATCTGGATATTGAGGGAATTGGGGGATATGGGGATAGCGAAGGAAATGGCACGATGTGGAGCAGCCACGATGTTAATGAACGGAGGAGCAGGTTTGAGGGGCTGGATTGTCCATTCCTGCTCCTAGTTCTTATGTTGAGGTGGTTTACTCCATATTCTCAAGGGGAATCAGGAACTGGCAATGAACGTCGGCCTTGCCACTGCTGCCTACATCCTGAAAAGAATAAACATTTTAAAAAATGATGAAATAGAAGCTGATAAAATCCTTGCATGATTCACTAATTTGTAACCCAATGCTTAGGATAATTATTAATCTACATGGTGGGAAGATTACTGAATTTGACAAGAAAATAAAATATTCCATGAACATTAATGTCAAATGGGCTTTAGATGTCAATGAGAGTGATATTTAGGTATTACCAGTGTTATAAGTTATGAGGGACGTCTCACTTCCATTCCAAGACAGCAAACTCTTTCATTATGCTGAGGGAGACTAACTTGCAACACCAAACTGGACCCACAAGGAGCAGATGTTGAGAGAAAAAATGCCTGTCATTGAGTCACAGAAACAGGCCCTCCGGCCCACCACATCCATGCCGACCTTTTGCCCATCTACACTTATCCCATTTGCCCGCATTAGGACATATCCTTGCATGCCTTGCCTATTTAAGTGTCTGTCTAAATGCCTCCTAACCATTGTTATTGTAGCATGGATGACCCTTTACAAATATCTCTCCAAATAGGAGATTCATGAGAAACAAAGGACTGCAGATGCTGAATCTAGATGAAGACACGATGACGCTGGAGGAACTCAGCAGGCCAGGCAGCATCCGTGGAGAAAAGCAGGCGGTCAACGTTTCGGGTCAGGACCCCACCACCAAGCATATCTTCCCTCCCCACCCATCCTGGGAAGGTTCTCTCTGTGACTCCCTCGTTCACTATCCATCCCTCCCACCCATCCTGTTCCACCCCAGGGGACTTCCACTGCCCCCGCCATAGGTGCATCACCTGCCCCGACACCACCTCCATCCCCTCCATCCAGGGACCCAGACAGTCCTGTCAGGTGAGACAGAGATTCACCTGCACCTCTCTTAATATCATCGACAGCATTCGGTGCTCCGAGTGTGGCCTCCTTTACATCGGTGAGACCAAATGCAGACTAGGTGACTGTTTTGCAGAACACCTGCGCTCCGTCCGTAACCGCGATCTGCATCTCCCCGCTGCCGGTCACTTCAACTCCCCCTCCCACACTATCACTGAAATGTCAGTCCTCGGCCTCCTCCACTGCCAGGAGAATTCCAAGCACAAACTGGAGGAACAGCACCTCATTGTCCGTCTCGGAACTTGCAGCCTGACGGCAACGAACATTGATTCTTCGACATTAGGTAACCCCCATCCCCCTTCCCCACACCCCACCCCCACCACGTTTCTTCTCTTCTTCCCTTTCCGAGCCTCTTTCCCCTCTCTCTCCTTCCCTGTGACCCATCCCCCGGTGGATCTGCTCTCCCCTCCTCCCCCACACCTGCCCATCACTATCTCTTACCTGCATCTACCTATCACCACCCTGTGCCCACCCCACCTCCCCTCTTTTGTCCACCTATCACTGCTCTGCTTTTCCCTCCTATATATTGGGCTTCCCCTTTTCCTATCTTCAGTCCTGAAGAAAGGTCCTGACCCGAAACGTTGACCGCCTGCTTTTCTCCACGGATGCTGCCTGGCCACTGAGTTCCTCCAGCGTCATCGTGTTTTTCAGGAGTTTCACTGATATTTAACTGGTTGCTCTTAAAGTGTAATTTTGTGCATTTTGTTCAGTAGTGTGACTGTTGCGCTTCAGTGTTTCCAAACAAGTTCAGTCAAGCCATAAACCTTTTGTAAACTGCAGGATAGTGTAGCGGTTAGCGTAATGCTTAACATGCCAGCAACCCGGGTTCAATTCCTGCCACTGTCTGTAAGGAGTTAGTATGTTCTCCCCGTGTCTGTGTGGGTTTCCTCTGGGTGCTCCGGTTTCCTGCCACGTTCCAAAGACGTACGGGTTAGGAAGTTGTGGACATGCTATGTTGGTGCCGGAAGTGTGGTGACACTTGCGGGCTGCCCCCAGAACACTCTATGCAAAAGATGCATTTCACTGTGTGTTTCGATGTACGTGACCAATAAAGATCTTATCTTATCTCTTATCTTAGGATCCTGCCAACCAATGTATGAGGAGTTTAGACTAAATCACATTGCTTGAATTCCAACCCTATCCTATTCAAATGAAAATGAGGAAGATGTGGTAAAATCGTTGCTCAGTTGTCTCCTCGGGAGGAGAAGATGCTTTTGTGAAGTGTAATCGTCTCGTTGATGCAGCTAGCAGAGCAGTCTTCACCAACCCTCGTTCGATCCTGACCTCCGGTGGAGTGTGGAGTTTGCACATTCTTCCTGTGAGCGCGTGGGTTTCTCTTGGGTTCCCACATCCCAAGGATGTGCGGGTCGGTAGGTTAATCAGCCACTGTAAATTGCCTCCTGAGTGGGTGGGTGGGAGGAGAATAGGTTACAGGGAAATAACGGGGCAAGTGACTGATGGATTCGTTCTGAGAGCTGGCAGTGTGTTGGGGCGGGGCGGCAGTGGTTAGATTGTGTGGGAGGGAAATTGCAACTAGCGCGAGGGGACTTGTGGGATCAGGGATCCAACTACAGATTGGGGTGTTCTGGGGTCATTCACAGTAGGGCCCTGGGACTGGTTGTAGGACAGAGGGAGTACAGATACATACCTCCCTGAAAGTGGCGTCACCGGTAGACAGGGTGGTGAAGAATACATTGGCACGCTGGCCTTCATCAGTCAGGGCATTGTAGGAGTTGGGACGTTATGTTGCAGTTGTGCAAGTCATTGGTGAGGCCGCACCTGGAGTACCGAGTACAGTTTTGGTCACCCCGTTACAGGGAAGCGTTACTAAGCTAGAAAGAGTGCAAAGAAAATTATGAGGATGTTGCCAGGAATCGAGGGCCTGAGTTATAGGGAGAGGTTGGGCAGGCTGCGACTTCATTCATTGGAAGGTAAAACTCTAAGGGGTGACTTTATAGAGGTGTACAAATCATGTGGGGCATAGATAGAGTGAACGTACAGTCTTTTTCCCAGGGAAAGGGAATCATAAACTAGGGGGCAGAGGTTTAAAAGTGAGAGGGGAAAGATTTAAAAGGGACCTGAGGGGCAACTTCTTCACACAGAGGGTGGTGAGTGTATGGAACGAGCTGCCAGAGGGAAGTGGTTGAGGCAGGTAGAAGAATAACATTTAAAAGGCACTTGGACAGGTAACATGGATAGGAAAAGTTTTGAGGGATAGGGGCCAAACACATGCAAATGGGACTAGCTTAGATGGGAATCTTGGTCGGCATGGACGAGTTGGGCCGAAGGGCCTGTTTCTGTGCTGTATCACTCTATGATTGTATTTCAGTTGGGGAGGAGGTCATAAATTGTAGACAAATAGTCTCTTTACCTTGCAGGGCTCCCAGTTGGTGTATTGGATGTTGAGAGTGTGATACCCAGGAATGACCAATGACTGTGATACCCCTTGCTCAAAATGCATCCAATCTCCGTGCTCCCCCCATTCCCAAAATTCCCTTCACTCCAATTTGGCAACCTCTGTTGCTCTGCCCTAACACACTGCCCCCTTCAGTAGATCAGTTGGTCCCAACTAACTTCCACCTCTCTCCCCCAACCCCAAGCCTCACTTCCCTGCTCCCATCCCCAGTCTCCCACCCTCCAGTCTTCCTTCCCCCACACTTCCCACTGGATGAGTTCCAAGTTCCCTAGCCACTCCAAAAGGAACGTTGCCCAGGGAATGATGTCACTCTGTACACCCCTGACAGAGGTCACATCAGGGTCAGAGGAGTAACTCATGGTGGACAATCCCAGCTGAGTTTCCAAATTACTTAAAAAATGGCCATTATCGTTTTTTTAAAAATATCAATTTTTAGCTGTATAACCTTGAAAAATGTGGCATTAATTAAATTTCCAGATATTTAAGTTGACAAGGGTATGTAGTCAACAAGTAGCACCGCTGGTAGAGGTGTTGCCTCGTAGTTCCAGCGACCCAGGTTCGATCCTGAACTCCGGCGCTACCTGTGTGGAGTTTGCACCTTCTCCCTGTGACCGTGTGAGTTTCCTCTGGGTGCTCCGGTTTCCTCCCATGTCCCAATGACATGCGGGTTGGTGGGTCAACTGGCCGCTGCAAGTCACCCCTCATGTGGAGGTGAGTGGAGGAATCTGGGGGGGAGCTGATGGGAATGTGGGGATAATGAAATGGGATTAGTGTAAATGGATGGCCGATGGTCAGTACAGACTCAGTGGGCCGAAGGACCTGTTTCCCCGCTGTATGACTCTAAGTGATGCAGCCAGTCTCCCCACAGTGAATATTGCAATAAGCAGTGTGATGTTCAGCTGATTAACCAGACTTGACTGTGTTGTTGGAGGGAATTTAGGACAAGGAATTGGAAGAGTGGCCTTCAACCAAGGGATGATGTTATTAGGATTTCATCAGAACAGGGAGCTGGAACTTTGCTAACAGTCTTGTCAGAGGAGAAACGTTTCTGACCTCCCAACTCCAAGACAGTGGTAGGAACTCACAGCTGATCAGGAGCCGCCCAAAGTGTGTACCCTGAGTCTGTTCCCCAACACAAGTGCCACACTCTTGTAACATACAGTAATAATTTATTTTGTTAATTTCAAGAGCCACCAAATTCATTATCTTGAAAATGCTTCATTTCGGAATTGTCGACAACACTTCTGCAAAATGTAAAGGTACTATACAAATTCTTAATACAAAACGAATAAATTAATAGCAGAATTTCACAATTCTGCACTTTCTACGCCATACATAATCCTCTTTCATTAAAAATCGAACAAAAGCCAGAGGGGTAAAAAAAAAAGACATTTTACATGCTCTTTTAGGATCTACAGTCATTTCAGGCCGCAATCTACTGAATTTATTTTAACTACATTGCTTAATTTACACAAACTTGTAATAAAACTATTGACATTTATAGATTTTAAACCCTACACCTATTCTAGTGGTAACTGTCTGTTGGGTTAGCACTGAATGTGACTGTCTATGTCCAAACTAAACTAATACTGATTTATAAAACATATTGGAACTTAACATTTTCCACAATGGTACTGAAACTGAGAATTAGAAAAAAAATTCACCCCACAATAAATGTACGGTGGCATCTGAGAACATTGGCCTCTCTTTTAAACTCAACACAAATCCCTCTTAGCCCTCTCCAAAAACAAACAGTGGTGTCTGGTTTTCTGAAGCGATCCATTCTTGCTCAGGGACCACACACAATGGTTCTGCCTCAGTCCCGATGTTCGGTTCACCTTCCTCTCCCACCCTGCTCAAACAGGAAACCCTCCACCATTCAGAAAACGCAGAAGAGAGAGCTCTTGTGTCTGCAACGGCCACCGAGCTGAGAAATCTGGAGCACACACGCACTCTGCCTGCCAGACTTTTCAGCACTAAATTATTTCTGATGAGTACTTCATGGGAAAATATTTTTTAAAAATTTTGTGAGGCCTTCCAAGGGTTGATAACTCTCTTCCCCTAAATCAGCTAAAGTCTTTGAAGAGAATGTGTGACTGGTAAGATGATTTTCATCTTGAATTGGGACTGATATTGTACCATAAATATCAAATTTTCTCCCAATTCAGAAATATACAGATTATGTGTGCTTTATCTCCCATTGATCATATTTCTATGCATCAGTGACGGCTCATACAGTCTCCATGTGGGCCATCCATGAATACATTTTATAACAGTGTTGGTTAACTAGAGGAAAGGTTTTTCCTACAACCCTGGCACTTGTTAACATGAAGAATGCATCTTTTAGATAGTTCACAGGGTCTGTCAGAATCATCAATGTGACACCATTGGCAACGTACTGGGGTCAAATTCATCTTCTGTCACTGGGTGTGAAATAGTGCTGGGAAATCGAACCTTGTACTTGCTGCTGCTTAGCTGCCTCTGTTCCAGTTGGGCAGATGACCGTAACCAGTGTTCGATATTTGCCCACTTGTTTACTTAACAGGTAACCAATGGACAACGTCTGTCCAATTTGTTCTCTTCAGCTTAAAGTTGGTCTTTGGTAAAATTCAAGTAAACATTAAGCTCCATTAAAATTCTTAAGCATTTTGTTATTAAACTTTCGGCATTATTTTCCCACCAGAGATCGAAACAAAAGTCATACACAGGCTTCATGATGGGAGATCTGGTGTGTATGATCTGCAATCTGACTTCAAACTGTAAAAAACCTTTTAATTCTTGACCAGTGGTTACCTGAGAGACAGACAGAGAGAGAGAGAGAGCACAGTTGTGGTACTTTAATGAGGATTCACTTTAGCTTAGCTCGTTGATTTCCTTTGTGAATGTGCTTGGAGCTGGGTTTGCTGGTCCCTAGCTGTGCATAGAGTAAGGCAGTGACAAAGGACAGTGGATGGGCTCGACACTTGAACTTTGAGCTGAGGTCATTGGTCAGACTAGAGTTCCAGGTTTAGCACTGTCGCTTCCATACCACTGGACGTCTGCTAATTCTGAATAGAGGGACCTGTCCATGTAGCAAGTGTCCTGGTAGGCCTGAAAGAAAAGAACACCAGAGTCAGCCAAACCCATCGTTAAATATTTAGCAAACCCTCACTGTCCATGCAAAGTCGCACATTATTAAAGTATACTTCACTAGAGTATCACTCTAGTGACTCTATCAGTCACACAGCATGGAAACAGGCCCTTTGGCCCAACTCGTCCATGCTGACCAAGATGGCCCTGGTCAACCACGGAGATGCCACGGCCAAGAAAGCTCACCAGCGCCTCTACTTCCTCAGGAGGCTGAAGAACTTGTCATGTCCTCTTGGACACTCACCGACTTTTATTGATTCAGCATAGAAAGCATCCTATCTGGATGCATCACGGCTTGGTACGGCAACTGCTCTGCCCAGGACCGCAATAAACTGCAGAGAGTTGTGGACACAGCTCAGCACATCACAGAAACCAGCCTCCCCTCTGTGGACTCTGTCTATGCCTCTTGCTACCTTGGTGAAGCAGCCAACATAATCAAAGACCCCACCCACCCGGGTCATTCTCTCCTCCCCTCTCCCATCAGGCAGAAGATACAGGAGCCTGAGGGCACGTACCACCAGGCTCAAGGACATCTTCTATCCCACTGTGATAAGACTATTGAACGTTCCCTTATATATTAGGGTGGACTCTTAACCTCACAATCTACCTTGTTATGACCTTGCACTTATTGTCTACCTGCACTAGCACTTCCCTGTAGCTGTGACACTTTATTCTGTATTCTGTTATTGTTTTTATCCTACTAGCAACACTATGACCACTTTGCTCACTTTGCACTTAAATGGACTTTGTTTTCTTAGTTTTTTTTGTTCTAATTGTGTTCTTTCTTGTAAAAATTGTGTATAATTTGTTTAATTCATGCTTTTCTTGTGAATGTTGCTTATCTGATGCTCTGTGCCCGTGATGCTGCTGCAAGTAAGTTTTTCATTGCACCTGTGCACATGTGGACTTGTGCATCTGACAATAAACTTGACTTTGACTTTGGTATGGTAACTGCTCTTACCATGTACCACCAGGCTCAAGGACAGCTTCTATCCTGTCGTTATAAGACTATTGAATGGTCCCTTGTACGATAAAATGGATTCTTGACCTCAACAATCTACCTCGTTATGGCCTTGCACCTTATTGTCTGCCTGCACTGCACTTTCTCTGTTGCTGTAACACGATATTCTGCATTCTGTTATTGCTTTTCCTAGTACTACCTCAATGCACTGATGTGATGAAATGATCTGTATGGATGGCACGCAAAACAAAGTTTTTCACTGGACCTCAGTACACGTGACAATAATAAACCAATTTACCAATTTGTACCTGCCACCACCTCAGTAGCATCAGTGATGCTAGTTATGTTGTGTCTGTTTGTCTAACTGTAGCAGCACAGGATAAGGGGAGTGTAGTGATTAGTTCACTCCACTGCCAGCCAGAAATCTGGACCACTGACATAGAGAGATGGGTTCAAATCCAACTGAGGCAGATGGAGAATTTACCTTTGAGTAATCGTATCAATCTGGGATTTAGTCACAGAGACATCAGCCATGAAACTACCAATTGTTTTGAAATCCCATCTAATTTGGGGAGGAAATCTGCTTGCCCCATCTGACTCCAAGATCACCAATGTGGTTGAATCTTCAAACCTCAGGGGTAATTAGGGATGGGCAATATATGCTGGCACTGCCAGTGATGTTTCTATGAATGAATAAAAAGTTATTCATATTTTGGATAAACTACGCTGCTTTCTACTTTGTTTGAAGAAAGAAAACTGTTTGCTACAAAGGTAAACTTAGATATGCATCCTATCTGGATGCATACACGGCTTGGTAGCGGCAACTGCTCTGCCAGGGACCGCAAGAAACTGCAGAGAGTTGTGGACACAGCCCAGAGCATCACGGAAACCAGCCTCCCCTCCATGGACTCTGTCTACACTTCTCGCTGCCTTGGTAAAGCAGACAACATAATCAAGAACACACCCACCCCGGACTTTCTCTCTTCTCCTCCCTCCCATTGGGAAGAAGATACAAAAACCTGAAAGCACGTACCACCAGGCTCAAGGACAGCTTCTATCCCGCTGTTATAAGACTATTGAACGGTCCCCTAGTACGATTAGATGGACTTTTGACCTCACAATGTACCTCGTTATGACCTTGCACCTTATTGTCTGCCTGCACTGCACTTTCTCTGTAACTGTAACACTTTGTTCTGCATTCTGATATTGTTTTACCCTGTACTACCTCAATGCACTGATGTAAGAAATGATCTGTATGATCGGTATGCAGGACAAATTTTTCACTGTACCTCGTACAAGTGACAATAATAAACCAATTCCTAATTCCTAAGAAAGAAAACTGTTTGCTACAAAGGAACAGCTTAGAGGCACCGATATGTTACGGCACGACTGTTATTCAGCCCATCTTGTGCATGCTAGCTCCTTGTACAGCAATCCTGTCAGTCCCACAGCCTTGTTCTCTATCCACAATTTGACAAATTATTCTCTCCCAAGTGCCTGTCCAATTCCCCTTCAAGGGCTGACTAATTTTGTTTCCAACACCCTCACGGGAAGTGTGTTCCAGATGGAGTTATACAGCACGGAAGCAGGCCCTGCGGTCCATCAACCTTCCACTTGAACCGTTCTTCCATTAATCCCATTTTATTCCCCCCACATTCCCATCAACTCCCTCCAGATCCCACCTCTCACCCACACACGCAGGACAATTTACAGCGGCCAATTAACCCACCAACCCCGCACGTCGTTGGGATGTGGGAGGAAACCGGAGCACCCGAGGCAAACCCACACAGACACAGGGGGAACGTGCAAACTCCACACAGACAGCGCCCGAGGTCAGGTTCGAACCCTGGATCTTTACTCTTTGTGTAAGACTTCTTTTGACCATCACTTAAACCCAAGTCCCCTGGTCCTCGATCTGTCACCAATGGGAACAGCCTCTCCTCAATCTACCTTGTCATAGCACCTTCAGGATGTTTCATACAGTCATTGAGTCATGTGTGAAACAGGTTGTTCGGCCCATCAAGTCTGCACTAGCAAGCACACCATTTACATCAACCCCATTTCATCCTCTCCCCAGGTCCTGCCACTCACCTACACACCAGGTTCCAATTCTTTCAAAAAGACAGTAATTAAGCAGAAAATTCTCGAAAATACATGGGAGATGAAGCAGCATCTGTGGAGCGAGAAACGGTATCTGATGGAAGACTGACCTGTAGTGTTGGCTCTGTTCCATTCTCCACAGATGCTGGATGACGTATTGAGTATTTCCAATACCCTCTTTAATTTCAGATTTACAGCAACTGTCGTGTTCTGTATCCCACAGCTCAAGCACTTGTGTCCCTCTCTCCTCCCTCAGCTCCTTCCATCTAAGACCCCACCCACCTGGGACATTCTCTCTTCTCTCCTCTTCCATTGGGTAGAAGGTACAGGAGCCTGAGGGCACGTACCACCAGACTTAAGGACAGCTTCTACCCCACTGTGATAAGACTATTGAATGGTTCCCTTATACAGTGAGATGGACTATGACCTCACGATCTACCTGACCTTGCACCCTATTGCACTGCACTTTCTCTGTAGCTGTGACACTTTACTCTGCACTGTTATTGTTTTCACCTGTACTACATCAATGCACTCTGTACTAACTCAAAGTAACTGCACTGTGTAATGAATTGACCTGTACAAACGGTTTGTTCGACAAGCTTTTCAAGTGACAATAATAAACCAATACCAATCTACTCCTCCTCCAGACAGATCAGCTGGGATTAACGTGTCTTTCCCACCCTCAGTGAGCACCAGCACATCTCCCGCTGTCGCTCTGCAACAGATATCCCCTTTTGTTCTCTCCCTCCTTTCTCTGTTTCTGGAAATAAAAACGCACCTGTTTTCTAACAATTCCAGTTCTGGTGAAAAGCCATCAATCTGAAACTTTAACGATTTCTCTCTCCACAGACGCTCCTGACCTGCTGAGTATTCCCAGCATCTTCTGTTTTTATTTCAATTTTCTCTCTTTCCCTTACATTCTGGTTTCTTGTTGGGTTACACAGTCCCCAAGCTGCTTGGCTTCAGACACTGATTATTACAAAAAGCATCAGTGTTAACATCATTGTCGACATACCCACTTTTGTGTGGAGAAAACTCAAACAGCAGAACAAATGTCTGAGCGAAACATCAACTGCTAAAAAAGCAAACTGTAAGAACAGGAGGCCACTCCCCTCCCCCTCCCACCAGGCAGAAGATACAAAAGCCTGAAAGCACGTACCACCAGGCTCAAGGACAGTTTCTATCCCGCTGTTATAAGACTACTGAACGATTCCCTAGTACAAGATGGATTCTTGACCTCACAATCTACCTCGTTATAACCTTGCACCTTATTGTCTGCCTGCACTGCACTTTCTCTGTAGCTGTAACACTTTATTCTGCACTCTGTTACTGTTTTCCCTTGTACTACCTCAATGCACTGTTGTAATGAATTGATCTGTATGGATGGCATGCAGAACAAAGTTTTTCACTGTACCTCGGTACAAGTGACAATAATAAACCAATTTACCATTTAGCCCCTCGAGCCTGTTCTGACGTTCAATGGCTGATTTATGGCCCAACTTCATAGGCCTACCTTTTCCCCAAAATAACTTCATATCCTTTGTTTAGCAACCAGCTCTCAGTCTCAAATTTAAAATGAACAACCGATGCGGAATCGTAATTGTTTGTGGGTTTCCGAATTCCTCCTTCTCTCAGTGTGCTGGTGTGTTTCCCAACTGAATGTGTAGACTCTGACCCCTACCTCCCCAATCACGCTGTGTCACCTCTCTCTGTAACTTCAGAGTCCAGGTATCATTCTGATGACACTCCAAGCAGTGGGTTCAGAACTGTCCCCATAACACCACACTGCAAACATTTGTTCCAAAACCTTTGGAGGGGCTAGGAGCATAAAGCCTCTGATACAGTTATACAGCACAGAAACCTTCGACCCACCATGTCCATACTGATCATTGTACTTATCTCTACTAGTCCCATTCCCCCACATTTGATCTGTAGCCTTCTATGTCTTCGCAATTCAAGTCTAGATGCTTTTGAATGTTGTGAGAGTCTCTGCCTCCACCATCTCCTTGGACAGTGGGTTCCAGATTCCAACAACTCTCTGAGTGAAACAATTCCCCCTCAGATGCCTCTAAATCTCCTTCCTCCCACATTCCAAAGACGTACGGGTTAGGGAGTTGTGGGCATGCTACGTTGGTGCTGGAAGCGTGGTGACACTTGCGGGCTGCCCCCAGAACACTCTACGCAAAAGGTGCATTTCGCTGTGTGTTTGGATGTACATGTGACTAATAAAGATATCTCATCTCAGCTCTCGTCTCATAAACCTCTGCCCTCCTGTTTTAGATAGTGAGTAAAAGATTCTTACGATCTCCCTTATCTACCCCCCCCCTCATAATTTTGTACACATGAAACCGTGCACTGTCGTGTCAATTTTATCTCAACAGAGGTTTGATTTTGATGAGGAGTTTACTTAAGTAATGCCACAGCATATCACAAAGGGAATACACAGAGAAGGGTATGGTGAGGGATGTATACCACAAAGCTCATCTTTACCGTACCTCTACTTTACTGGGCTTTGGTGAGTTGGCGAAAGAGTCTGCTCATCGTGAAGTGTGCTGTTTTCTGTTGTTTCTCTACAGGAGAGCAGGCAAAAGGGGACCAAGTAAGATTGAATATTAGTGAAAAAGAAGAAAGTGAGGAAAAGGTTAGTCAGACCCTGGGGTTAGGAGGTTAATACAAAACGTGCAGGTGACATAATTCTTTTAGTGTTGAAATGATCAAGAACTAGTACAGTAATGTAACTTCGTGTTACACTAAGTCAGACTTCTCACATTCTGCTTAGGTTTTTAACTTGCATGCACAATAGAACACTGAACACAAACAAGAAGATTATAAAACACAAAATGCAAGATAATGTCACATTTCCCTCACTCACTCTCACCCCAACTATTTAATGCAAGAGCACGGGGGCACAGAGGAGGCTACAACAGTCCAGGGCATTGGTGAGACAGCACAGATTTGGTCTCCTCACCTAAAGAAGGATATACTTGCCTTCAGAGAACATTCACAAGTTGACAGAAGGGTTGTTTTACAAGCAAAGAGTGAGCTGATTTGATCTATACACACCGGAACTTAGAAGAATTAGGGGGTGGATCTGATTAAAACAAGATTCTGAGGGGATATGCCTGGATGGATGCTGAGACGATGTTTCAAACTCAGGGGGCAAAAGCTTGAGAACACGGACCACCAGGCTCAAGGACAGCCTCTATCCTGCTGTTATCAGACTTTTGAATGGGCCTCTCATCTGATAAAAATGAACTCTTGATCTCCCAATCTACGTTGTCTTGGCCTTTGCACTTTATTTGTTGACCTACACTGCACTTTGTAACACGATATTCTGTATTCTGTTTTCCTTTTCTACTACCTCGATGTACTTATGTATGGAATGATCTGTCTGGATGGCACGCAGACAAAAGCTTTTCACTGTATTTCAGTACCTGTGACAATAATAAACCAATTAGCAATTACCATCTAAACCTGTTCTACACAAGAGATCTACAGAGTTGAGCCAGTGAATATGGAATGACAGAACCCTGCAGCACAGAAACAGGCCCTTCGGCCCACCCTGTCCATGCTGATCTTCAAGTACCCATCTACACTATCCTATCTTCCAGCACTTATAATCAAAGACCCCACATTCTCTCTTCTCCCCCCTCCCATTGGGCAGAAGATACAAAAGCCAGGCTCAAGGACAGCTTCTACCCCGCTGTTATAAGACTATTGAACTGTCCCCTAGTACGATAAGATGGACCTTGACCTCACAATCTACCTCGTCACGGCCCTTGCACCTTATTGTCTGCCTGCACTGCACTTTCTCTGTAACTGTAACACTTTATTCTGCATTCTGTTATTGTTTTACCCTGTACTACTTCAATGCACTGTTGTAATGAATTCATGGGCAATATAGTGGGAGAAGAAATTCCTTCTCCCCTCAGTTGCCAACGTCTGACTCTGCGTTCCAGACTATGGTTACTATGGCTACTGATGGAGGAGCGGGAGAACAGAGGAAGCAAGAGAATGTGGGAAGCAGAGAGTCTCCTGGTGAAGGAAAAGCCAATGGTGGTAATTTGGCATAAGACCAGAAAACAGCAAAAATGTGTCAACATCTCGGAGGATCAATCCTGGGTCTGACATGAAGAAGGCACACCTGCGGCTCTACTTTGTTAGGAGTTTGAGGAGATTCGGTATGTCAACAAAGACTCTTGCAAATTTCTATAGCTGTACAGTAGAGAGCATTCTGACTGGTTGCATCACCGCCTGGTACAAAGCCTCCAATGCGCAGGATCACAAGAAGCTGCAGAGGGTTGTAGACTCAGCCAGCTCCATCACGGGCACATCTTCAAGAGGCAGTGCCTCAAGAAGGCGGCATCCATCACTAAGGACCCTCACCATCCGGGACATGCCCTCTTCTCGTTACTACCATCGGGGAGGAGGTACAGGAGCCTGTAGACCCACATTCAATGATTCAGGAACAGCTTCTTCCCCTCTGCCATCAGGTATCTGAATGGTCCATGAACCCATGAACACTACCTCGTTATTCCTCTTGTTTGGCACTATTTATTCATTTTGTAATTTGCAGTAATTTTATATCTTTGCACTGTACTGTTGTCAGTAAACTGAAGTATAACTCAGACGATACCTGTTCACAGGCTGTTGTCAGAAGATTCCCTTATCTAACCAGTTAGACCAGTTTGCAGTATAAAGGAAGAGGATGAGGACAGAGGACAGGTTCGTTACTTCATTTTACTTGCCTTGCTTGCTGGTACAAGCTGACACTATCTGACCTATACGTTAATGGACATCTAAGAAAGCAGCTGTCAGCGTAAGATTTGCGCCTCATTATCATCTCCAGATCTAACGGGGGTGGGGGTTAAATTTTACCTTTCCCTGGAGATCACCATGACAGCAGGTGGGTTGAGTTCATGATGTAGGCCTGGATCATGGACACACTCCTTGGACACTGGCATACATTTGCAAGGTTATTTTCCCAGAAATGAATGACCCACTTTGCACTTGTCCTATTCTATTTTCTCAGTCGTAGTGTTTAATTATAGTCACACAGCACAGAAAGAGGTCTTTTGGCCCAACTCAGTTCTGTCAAACCGAACGCCAACTCACAAAAAGGTGGTTAGAAATAAATAGAAGTTACCTCACCATCATTTAATTATGCAGAAACAAAACAATGTGTAACCTTGATCCCTGACGGTAACTATTGTAAGTTATCTAACTCTCCTGAGAGAGCTGTCACCATACATCCATTGTCCGTTTGTTGGGCCTATTCTCAAGTTAAATAACAATGGAGAATGAAGACTACTTAGCACAATGCCTTTGATGTGATAACGATGGGGGAAGGACAATTAAGAGTAAAACCGTGATATGTCCCCTGCTTTGGGAACTTGGCTGTGTACGGTTTTGTTTGCCAGGAGTGGAAGCTTTGATCTTGTATGAAGACAATAGGCTTTGTCTGCAGACGACTGGACTCACCCACTCTGCCAGGACACAATGTGGTGAGGGCTGTGTGATGGGGAAGTAATGGCCAATTCAGCAGGTTGCGTTGTGCTTCTTTGACTGCGAGGTGAAGCTGCTCGAGACAGGAGAAAAAAGCACAATGTAAGGTCAGACAGAGATCCACACAGACAATGCAAAACTTCTGATAAAGCCTGACTCATCGGTTATATTTAGGATTAAGGCATTAGATTCAGCATTAACCTCACAAAGGAAGTTCCAAACTGTTCTGCAGGACTGCTTTTCCGAAGTCAATGCCATTGTGTTGTAGTGAGCCTGCATTCACTGTGAGTGTACCCTGGGGTCACACTGAATGTCTGCTGCCTCTGGACTGTCCTGTCAGGAACTTGACCATTTCTGCTCCTGAAAATTCACTCCCATTTTGTGTCCTGGAGTCTTACAGTACGGAGGCAGGCCCTTCGGCCCAACTGGTCCATGCTGACCAAGATGCCCCATCCAAACTAGTCCCATTGGCCCATAACCTTCTAAACCTTTCCAATCCATGTACCTGCCCAACTGTCTTCTAAAAGTTGTTATTGTACTTTCCTCAACCACTTCCTCTGGCAGCTCATTCCACATAGCTACCACTTTTTGTGTGAAAAAGTTGCCCCTCAAGTTCCTCTTAAATCTCTCCCCTCTCACCTTAAACCTATGCCCTCTAGTTCTTAATTGCCCAACCCTGGGAAAAAGACAGAGTGCATTCACCCTGTCTATGCCCCTCATGAGTTTATACACCTCTATAAGATCACCTCTCAGTCTCCTACACTGAAAGGAATAAAGTCCTAACATCCAACCACTCAATCCCTCAAGTCCCAGCAACATCTTTGTAAATATTTTCTGCAATCTTTCCAGTTTAATAACATCTTTTCTGTTGGTATTGGAATTGGTTTATTATTGTCACTTGTACTGAGGTACAGTGAAAAACTTGTCTTGCATACCGATCGTACAGATCAATTCATTACACAGTGCAGTTACATTGGGTTAGTACAGAGTGCATTGATGTAGTACAGGTAAAAACAATAACAGTACAGAGTAAAGTGTCACAGCTACAGAGAAAGTGCAGTGCAATAAGGTGCAAGGTCACAACAAGGCAGATCGTGAGGTCATAGTCCATCTCATTGTATAAGGGAACCGTTCAATAGTCTTATCACTGTGGGGTAGAAGCTGTCCTTAAGTCTGGTGGTACGTGCCCTCAGGCTCCTGTGTCTTCTACCCGATGGAAGAGGAGAGAAGAGAGAATGTCCCGGGTGGGTGGGGTCTTTGATTATGCTGGCTGCTACACCAAGTCAACGAGAGGTAAAGACAGAGTCCAAGGAGGGGAGACTGGTGTCCGTAATGCGCTGGGCTGTGTCCACAACTCTCTGCAGCTTCTTGCGATCTTGGGCAGAGCAGTTGCCGTACCAAGCCGTGATACATCCAGACAGGATGCTTTCTATGGTGCATCGGTAAAAGTTGGTGAGAGTCAAAGGGGACAAACTGAATTTCTTTAGCCTCCTTCTATGACAGGGTAATCAAAATTGAACACAATATCCAAGTGCGGCCTCACCAGCGCCCTGTACAACTGCAACATAACATCCCAACTTCCATACTCAGTGCCCTTACTGATGAAGGCCAGCGTGCCAAATACCTCTTCACAACCTGTCGATTTCCTGAATTGTACATTTTTATTCTAATTTACTTTGTATCTTTGACCCTTCTGTTATTCTTCATGAAGTTCTTCAGAATTATACACTGAACAAATCATTATTTATCACAGTTTCTGAAAATTCTGTTTCCAGTGGATTTTCCTTTTCACCTCTTATCGCTAAATTATTGGAATTCACCGCAGTGCACACGATCCGAAGTTTGATGCTGAGGTTCATTGCTCACACTGCTTCGGGCTGAGTTACTGTGAACACGTCCCACTCATGGAGGGGAGAAACAGGGGCTCTCAATAAAGCTGCTTAGTAAAGAAATTTGCTAATTTATGGAGAGCCCTGCACAGTCTAAGGATGGCCCGATGTACTTTACAGCCAATGAACTTACTTTCTGAAATGCAAGCACTGTTATATTGTGGGAAGTGGACTGCCAGATTGTGTCCTGCAAACTCATTTTGCCTTCATGGTTTGACTGACTTTCGTCCAACTGGATTCATTCCATGGTCACATTACAGACATATCAAGAAACTGCAGAGAGTTGTGGACACAGTCCAGCACACCACGGAAACCAGCCTCCCCTCCATGGACTCTGTCTTTACCTCTCGCTGCCTTGGTGAAGCAGCCAGCATAATCAAAGACCCCACCCACCCGGGTCATTCTCTCTTCTCCCCTCTTCCATCAGGCAGAAGATACAGGAGCCTGAGGGCACGTACCACCAGGCTCAAGGACAGCTTCTATCCCACTGTGATAAGACTATTGAACGGTTCCCTAGTACGATGAGATGGACTCTTGATCTCACAATCTACTCTGTTATGACCTTGCTCCTTATTGTCTACCTGCACTGCACTTCCCTGTAGCTGTGACACTTTACTCTGTATTCTGTTATTGTTTTTACCCTGTACTGCCTCAATGCACTGTGTAATGAATTGATCTGTATGAATGGTATGCAAGACAAGTTTTTCACTGTACCTCGGTACGTGACAATAATAAACCAATTCCAATACCAATACCATCTCTGTCTCTCTCTCACACACACACACGCACGCACGCACGCACACACACACACACACACAATGTAGGCAAGGGAAAACGGGGTTTAGAAGGAGCCATGTTTAACTTTCCCTTTTTGTTGTGAAGTGCTCCCAACAGTGAGGTTAGTGAGAAAACTACAAGGAACAGAAGCAGGGGTAGGCCATTCAGCCCTTCATGCCTGCTCCAGCATTCAATGCTGATGTGTTACCTCAGCACCACTGCCCTGCATCGCTTGATTCCCTTAATATCTAGAAATCTATCATTTTCCATCTTGGGTCAAGAATCCCACAGCCTCCAGGTGAAAAAAATTCCCCTCATCTCATTCCTGACCGACTGAGCTCCTAGTTTCAGGAGGTGATCCGCAGGGAGACATCCTATAGCTTTAGACCAATACACATTAAGTGCTGGAGGAACTCAGCAGGTCAGGCAGCATCCGTGGAGGGAAATAAACAGTCAATGTCTCAGGCCGACACCCTTCATCAGGACTGATTGAGTCTCGGCCCGAGACGTCGACTGTTCATTTCCCTCTATGGATGCTGCCTGACCTGCTGAGTTCCTCCAGCGCTTTTTGTGTATTGCTCCAGATTTCAGCACCTGCAGAATTTTTTGTGTCTCCCTATAGCTCTGGATGCCATGTTCCAGCCATACAAGCCCTTGGTGAGAGCAAACTTGGAGTACGATGTGCAGTTCTGCTCGTCCAACCACAGGAAGGATGTCCTTCAACTGGAAAAGGTGCAGGAAAGATTCACAAGGATGTTGCCGGGACTGGAGGGCTTGAGTTACAAGGAGAGACTGGATGGGCTGGGACTGTTTTCCCCAGAGTAAAGGAGGCTGAGGGGTGACCTTACAGAGGTTTATAAAATGATGAGAGGCACAGATAGGGTGTAGTGGTCACGATCTTTTTCTTAAGGTAGGGGTGTCTAAAACTAGAGGGTGTAGGTCTAAGGTGAGGGGGGAGAAGATTTAAAAGGGGACCTGAGGGGCAAGTTTTCACACAGAGGGTGGTGGGTGTGTGGAACGAGCTGCCAGAGGAAGTGGTAGAGGCGGGTACAATTACAACGTTTAAAATACATTTAGACAAGTACATGGATAGGAGGGGTTCAGAGGGATATTGGCCAAACGCAGGCAAATGGGAGTAACTCAGGTAGGCACCTTAGTCGACATGGAGAAGTTGGGCCGAAGGGCCTGTTTCCGTGCTGAGATGTACAGCACAGAACCAGGCCCTTCGGCCCACTGTGTCTATGCCGACCACCGTGCCTACCTATAGCAATCCCACCTGCCTGCATTAATTCCACATCCCTCTCTGCCCTGCTCATTCAAGTACCTGTCCAGATGCCTCGTAAATGTTGTTCCTGTTCCTGCCTCCACCTGCTCCTCTGGCAGCTCATTCCAGACACCAACTACACTCTGTGTGAAAAATTTACCCCTCAGATCCCCTTTAAACCTCCTCCCTCCCACCTTAAACTTCTGCCCTCTAGTTTTTGACACACCTACCATGGGAAACAGACTCTGGCTATCTACCTGGCAGTCATTTGGATCTACATTAGTCTTTCGACTATAACCCAGTTACTTTTTAGTCACTACCCAACAAACCTCAGAGAAGGAAATACATCGAGAGCACTGCATCAACTCTAACCATTACAGCGGTGCAATGGAGCAGATAACATACAGCTTCTCTGCATTACAAGGGGTGCCAGCAGTTTCTGATGTACAAGCGATATCTTTTCAATGCTGCACTGAAGAAGTGTGAAAGTGATGTGGTGTATTTGGCGTTGTATGACTGCATTGATCTAACACCAGGCTGTTCCAGCAAGTAGAATGAGCAACGTTCTTTATCCCCACACCGCCGAGATCCAACCAATAGTGTAGACCTTGCACCTTATTGTCTGCTTGCACTGCACTTTCTCTGTATCTGTGACACTTTACTCTGCATTCTGTATTGTTTTACCCTGTACTACCTCAATGCACTGTGTGATGAAATGATCTGTATGCAAGACAAGTTTTTCACTGTACCTCGGTATAATTGACAATAATAAAACAATTCAATTCAATTCCAAGAGATAAGCTTCTTCAACCTGTTACAGAGAACACATCTCCTCATCTATGCTGCTGGTTTTTAAGTACGTCACTAAAGACAAGCCAGGTGCACATCCCCGGCTCTATGTCCTGGAACTCCCTCCCGAGCAGCAATGTGGGGACACTTTCCGTGTGGCTTTCCCCCAAAGACTCCGGTTTCCTCCCACATCGTAAAGATATGCCCATGGGCTAATTGGCTGCTGCAAATGACTACAAAGTGTGGGTGAATGGCAAAAAGGAGCATGTGTGAGAGAGAGAATAAGTTGCAGGGCTCGAGGGAAACATGGAGAGGGGGAATGGGAATGCTGGGAGCTGGCAAGGGGCCAATGAGCCAAATGAATTTCCTTCTGTGTTGTTGCAAGATAGAAAGGCAGCTTCTCGAATTTCCCATCACACCCAGTAAGTATTACTGCACTGTGATCTCTGGAGGGCCATAGGGTTGTACAGCACAGAAACAGGCCCTTTGGCCCACCGTGTCCATGCCGACTTGTTTGCCCATTCACTCTAATCCCAGTTGCCTGCATTAGGGCTGTATCCTTCTATGCCTTGCCGATCTAAGTGTCTATCTAAATGCCTCTGATAGGGAGTATGTTGTATCTGATCCTACCAGGTCCTCTGGCAGTGTATTTCAGATATCAACCACTCCCTGTGTAAAACAAACGCCCTTTAAAACTCCTTCCCCTCACCTCAAGCCTACACCCTCCTGTTTTCCATAAAGCCCTACCACCATCACCCTCCTTCCTTACTACACTCGCAAAAACTACCTCGATTTTCACCTGTCCTTATATCTCAGAGTCACTGAGAGATACGGCAACGAAACAGGCCCTTCAGCCCACTGAATCCCTGCAGACCGTGAACCACCCATTTTCTCTAATCCCATTTCATTCTCCCCACATTTGCATCAACTCCCCCCAGATTCTACCCCTCACCTACAGACGAGGGGCAACTTAGCGGCCAATTAACACACCAACCCGCACGTCTTTGGGATGAGATTGTAAGACCGTAAGATATAGGAGCAGTATTAGACCAATCGGCCCATCGAACCTGCTCTGTGATTCAATCGTGACTGTTTTATTTCAACCCCATTCTCCTGCCTTCTCCTTGTAACCCCTTTACCAATCAAGAACATCAATTTCTGCCTTAAATACACCCAACAACTTGGCCTCCAACACCCTCTTTGGCAATAATTCCACAGATTCACCACCCTCATCTCAGTTCTAAAGGGACGTCCCTTTATTCTGAGGCTGTGCCCTTGGATCCCAGACTCTCCCACTGACGGGAACATCCTCTCCACGTCCACTCTATCCAGGGAGGACTCTGGAGCACCCGGGGGAAACCCACCCGGTCACAGGGAGAATATGCAAACACCACACAGACAGGACCAGAGGTCAGGATTGAACCTGGTTCTCAGAAGCTGTGAGGCAGCATTTCCATGAGCTGTCCTAACCTCTCCCTGCATGGGTCAATGTTTCAATGCTGCTGTAGTTGGGACAATTTTCTAGTTAAAGGCATTTTATAAATATGAGCTAGCTTCGCAGAAAAAAAGCAGCAGGTAGTGTATTGAATTCTCTGACAGGACAAAGGAAATGCCATTGACTATTGTTGACTGCAAACTCTGGTTTCCTTGTTTTATGTTTTAGTCACACTTCAGTCAAGTAGCACGGAATGCAGTGAATGCCAGATCTGGTTGCATGCAACATTTCACTCCGCCCCTGCGTTCACCAGAACAGACTCACGAGAATGTCTCCGGGACTGGAGGGGTTGAATTACAAGGAGGGACTGCCTAAACTGGGGCTGTTTCCCCTGGAGTGAAGGAGGCTGAGGGGTGACCTTATGGAGGTTTATTAACTCATGAGGTGTATAGATAAGGTGGATGGTCACAGCCTTTCTCCCAGGGCAGGGGAGTCTAAAACTAGAGGGCACAGCTTTAAGGTGAGGGGGGGAAAGATTTAAAGGGGACCTGGGGGGCAAGTTTCTCACACAGAGGGAGGTGGGTGTGTGGAATGAGCTGCCGAGGAAGTGGTAAAGGCGGGTATAATTACTGTGTTTAAAAGACAGTTGGACAGGTACATGGATAGGAGAGGTTTAGTGGGATATGAACCAAACGCGGGCTAATGGGACCAGCTCAGGTAGGCATTTGGTCAGTATGGATGTTTCTGTTCTGTATAACTCTGTGACCACTGAACCCAGAGGTGTTTTGTAATATGCTGAACCGAGGGAAGTGTGTACTTCACATCTGGCCCCTCTGCTTTATGTCACCCACATCTGGCACAGTCCTATTCATTGGTCATCTGCCTGCATTAAAAGGCTAAGTTTAATTCAGTGTTATATTTTTATTTGTTTCACTGTATATTTATGTTTTAACTAACACTAACACACGTGTTTCTATGAATGTATTGTTTTTAAAGAATCTTTGAAATAATTTTTAAGCTTCTAAAAATTTAGAGTCTGAGAGCACCACAGCACAGAAACAGACCCTTCGGCCCATCTAGTCCATGCTGATCTGATCTTCTGCATAGTCCCATCTAACTGCATCCGGACCCTATCCCTCCAAACCCCTCCCATCCATGTACCCATCCAAGCTTCTCTTAAATGTTACAATTGAACCTGCATCCACCACTTCCGCTGGCAGCTCGTTCCACACTCGCACCACCCTCTGAGTGAAGAAGTTCCCTCTCAGATTCCCCTTACATATCTCACCTTTCACCCTAAACCTAAGACCTCTCGTTCTAGTCTCACCCAACCTGAGGGGAAAAAGCCTGCATGCATTCACCATGTCTATACCCCTCATAATTTTGTATACTGCCATAAGATCTCCCTTCATTCTCCTGAGCTCCAGAGAATAAAGTCCTAACCTATCCCTCTAACTCGGGTCCTCAAGTCCCGGCAACATCCGTGTAAATTTTCTCTGCACTGCACACAATACTCCAAATTCGGCTTCACTGATATCTTGTACAACTTCAACATAACATCTCATCTCCTGTACTCAATGCCCTGATTTATGAAGACCAAAGTGCCAAAAGCTCTCTTTATGACCCTTTCTACCTGTGATGCCACTTTCAGGGACTTCGACAGTTCAGGAGCAGGGCAGAGGTGTCAGAGTGGGGTCAGGGACAGGGCGTCAGGATCTGACTCCTAAGGTCTGGTCTCCAGTTACAGTCTGATGAGTGATAGGAGCCACACGGCCACGGAAGGTCGCTGTGGGAGCAAGGTCCGAGTGTGGGCAGTTGGTCAGAGAGGGGACAAAGTGGTCTACAGAGCATCTGCTCAATAAGCTGGCCACAACCCCGTCCGTCCACAACGTTGCAGAAGTGAGGTTGTACAGATGTTCAAAGCAGATGCAGGGAGCAACCCTGAGAGTCACTCCCTCATTGGTCACAGTACACCAATCCCATTTTATTCTCCCCACATTCCCACCAACTCCCCCCACAACCCCCCCCCCCCCAAGATTCCACCCCTCACCTACACATTAGGAGCAATGTACAGCAGTCAATTAACCTACTAACCTGCACATTGTTGGGATGTGGGAGGAAACCGGAACGCCTGGAGGAAACCCACGTGGTCACAGGGAGAACGTGCAAACTCCACACAGACAGCACCAGAGGTCGGGATCGAACCCGGGTCTCTGGAGCTGTGAGGCAGCGGCTCTGCCAGCTGTGCTAGTGAGCTGCCCACTCACAATCACTGTTTATTGTTCACTGAACAGAATCAAGTTTCAGAAGGAGATCACTCTACGCTGCAAGGAATATTTGTGCGACTGAGGGTGAATTTTTGCTGCACTTCTTACTACACTGCCCAGGATGTACTCAGTCAGCACCGGATCCTTTGTCCAATCCTACACAGCAGTAACATCAGCTTGCTTCTGGACATTCCAAATGGTAGCACCTACAACCAACAATGGTCCTGAGCTACACAGGGAGATATTGGGCAGGTGACAAACCACGTGGTCAAATGGGCCCATCTGAGATGAGGAGCAAGAGTCGGAGAGGGTAGTACTGAGGGAGGGTCACACTGTGGGAGGGGGCGGTACTGAGGGAGGGTCACACTGTGGGAGGGGGCGGTACTGAGGGAGGGTCACACTGTGGGAGGGGCAGTACTGAGGGAGGGTCACACTGTGGGAGGGGCAGTACTGAGGGAGGGTCACACGGTGGGAGGGGGCGGTACTGAGGGAGGGTCACACTGTGGGAGGGGCAGTACTGAGGGAGGGTCACACTGTGGGAGGGGGCGGTACTGAGGGAGGGTCACACTGTGGGAGGGGCAGTACTGAGGGAGGGTCACACTGTGGGAGGGGCAGTACTGAGGGAGGGTCACACTGTGGGAGGGGGCGGTACTGAGGGAGGGTCACACTGTGGGTGGGGCAGTACTGAGGGAGGGTCACACTGTGGGAGGGGGCGGTACTGAGGGAGGGTCACACTGTGGGAGGGGGCGGTACTGAGGGAGGGTCACTGTGGGAGGGGCAGTACTGATGGAGGGTCACACTGTGGGGGGCAGTACTGAGGGAGGGTCACTGTGGGAGGGGCAGTACTGAGGGAGGGTCACACTGTGGGAGGGGCGGTACTGAGGGAGGGTCACACTGTGGGAGGGGGGGTACTGAGGGAGGGTCACACGGTGGGAGGGGCGGGTACTGAGGGAGGGTCACACTGTGGGAGGGGGCGGTACTGAGGGAGGGTCACACTGTGGGAGGGGCGGTACTGAGGGAGGGTCACACTGTGGGAGGGGGTGGTACTGAGGGAGGGTCACACTGTGGGAGGGGTGGTACTGAGGGAGGGTCACACTGTGGGGGGGGTGGTACTGAGGGAGGGTCACACTGTGGGAGGGGCGGTACTGAGGGAGGGTCACACTGTGGGAGGGGGCGGTACTGAGGGAGGGTCACACTGTGGGAGGGGGCGGTACTGAGGGAGGGTCACACTGTGGGAGGGGGCGGTACTGAGGGAGGGTCACACTGTGGGAGGGGCAGTACTGAGGGAGGGTCACACTGTGGGAGGGGGCGGTACTGAGGGAGGGTCACACTGTGGGAGGGGCAGTACTGAGGGAGGGTCACACTGTGGGAGGGGGCGGTACTGAGGGAGGGTCACACTGTGGGAGGGGCAGTACTGAGGGAGGGTCACACTGTGGGAGGGGCAGTACTGAGGGAGGGTCACACTGTGGGAGGGGGCGGTACTGAGGGAGGGTCACACTGTGGGAGGGGCAGTACTGAGGGAGGGTCACACTGTGGGAGGGGGCGGTACTGAGGGAGGGTCACACTGTGGGAGGGGGCGGTACTGAGGGAGGGTCACTGTGGGAGGGGCAGTACTGATGGAGGGTCACACTGTGGGGGGCAGTACTGAGGGAGGGTCACTGTGGGAGGGGCAGTACTGAGGGAGGGTCACACTGTGGGAGGGGGGGTACTGAGGGAGGGTCACACTGTGGGAGGGGCGGTACTGAGGGAGGGTCACACTGTGGGAGGGGCGGTACTGAGGGAGGGTCACACTGTGGGAGGGGGCGGTACTGAGGGAGGGTCACACTGTGGGAGGGGCGGTACTGAGGGAGGGTCACACTGTGGGAGGGGGTGGTACTGAGGGAGGGTCACACTGTGGGAGGGGTGGTACTGAGGGAGGGTCACACTGTGGGGGGGGTGGTACTGAGGGAGGGTCACACTGTGGGAGGGGCGGTACTGAGGGAGGGTCACACTGTGGGAGGGGGCGGTACTGAGGGAGGGTCACACTGTGGGAGGGGGCGGTACTGAGGGAGGGTCACACTGTGGGAGGGGGCGGTACTGAGGGAGGGTCACACTGTGGGAGGGGCAGTACTGAGGGAGGGTCACACTGTGGGAGGGGGCGGTACTGAGGGAGGGTCACACTGTGGGAGGGGCAGTACTGAGGGAGGGTCACACTGTGGGAGGGGGCGGTACTGAGGGAGGGTCACACTGTGGGAGGGGCAGTACTGAGGGAGGGTCACACTGTGGGATGGGTGGCACAGAGACAGTGCTGCACTGTCCAGGTGCCATTAGACTGAAGCCCTCCTGACATCTCACATGGACGTTGCAAATGCCGTGACACTTTTTCACACATCGTGACTCTGACTACACTTCAATAGTTCTCCTCGGGCTGTGTTGTGCTGGGACGAACTGTGAAAGGTAACTGGAACGTGTTCTGGACTTTACCAGTTTGTCTGAGGGTTGGGAAGTGAATTGTGTGAAACTCACAACGTACACCGACCAACGTCTAACTCTCCCTGCCTTCTGGCACACAGAATGCTTGAGAGAAATGAGGATATAAAGTGAATGAACAACAAATATTTAACGGAATCCTAAATCCAAAATGTCATCAATGGAACAATTTATGTTATCCAGCCCAACCGGAGCTTCCCTGCACCACCTGCTGAGGGTGGGAGGGAGGAGCAGAAGAAATGTCGCCAAACTTTATATTTTGCTGACATTAAATCACTTAGTGTGGGAAATGTTGTAAACTCGGAGCAGAATGTCATTGAAAGTTGCAGGATGTGTCTGGGAAGAAATGAGGGAAAGGATCATGTGGCATTTTCTTCAAAATGAAACCAAGAGAAATTCCAATTTCTATTTGTGTTTTATGTTGACCTTTGACAGAATCTGTCTCTTGGTTTTATTGCATCAGCTCTGTGGAAATACCAGTTGACTGTGTTGTCCTTTCTTGTTATTTCTCCTCTCGCCTTCGAGAATTGCTTAAAAACACTTTTGTGGTCCACACTCTCCTCCGTCAGAGAGACGTCGAGAGATCAATGTTCCTTCTCTGTTCTTGCCACTGACATCTCTTTAGAACATAGAACAGTACAGCACAGAACAGGCCCTTCGGCCCACAGTGTTGTGCTGACATAGCTACTCCCTCCTACCTACAGAATGCCCATCTCCCTCCATTTTCCTCTCATTCATGTGCCCATCCAAGCCCCTCTTAAAAGCCCCCAATGAATTTGCCTCCACCACCCTATCAGGCAACACATTTCAGGAATCCACCACTCTCTCAGTAAAAAACTTACCCCTCACGTCTGTTCCGAACCTACCCCCTCTCACCTTAAATGCATGCCCTCTGGTATTGGATCGCTCAATAATGGGAAAAAGATATTGCTTGTCCACCCTATCTATGCCCCTCATAATTTTATACACTTCCAACAGATCACCCCTCAGCCTCCGTCGCTCCAGAGAAAAGAGCCCAAGTTTGTCCAGCCTCTCCTGATAGCACATGCCCTCTAATCCAGGCAGTATCCTAGTAAACCTCCTCTGCACCTTCTCTAAAGCCTCGACGTCCTTCCTACAGTGAGGTGACCAGAATTACACGCAATACTCTAAATGTGGCCTAACCAGAGTTCTGGACGCTGACTGGTTGTCGTGGATTGAAGTACTTGCTGCCAATACCTTCACACTGTGATTAAGAGGCGGTCACACCACACTGGGATTTTGCTATTCCCCTGCCACTAAGAGATAGAGTCATAGAAACACCATGGGAAGAGGCCATTCAGCCCAACTTGTACACACCAACCGGTGGCCACCATTCTGCATTAAGCCCATTGCTCATTACTTGGTCTACGGACCTCTAAACCTAAGTGATTCAAGTGCTCATCTAGAGGCTTCTTAAATGCTGTCAGCGACTCAGCTTCATCCACTCTCTCAGGCAATGCGTTCCAGGTACAAAGTTCTGCAGGATATAGAACAGTCGGAAATTTGGGCGGAGAAATGGCAGAGGGGGAAAGCTTAAATGAGATTTACGGGGCAAGTTTTTTTTACACAGAGAGTGGTGGGTGCCTGGAATGTGCTGCCAGAGGAGCTGGTGGAAACAGATAAGATAATGGTATTTAAGAGGCATTTAGACAGACGCATGAACAGGCAGGGAATGGAGGGATACAGACCAAGGGGCAGGCAGATAAGATCGTGGTTGGAACAGACATTGTGGGCATAAGGGCCTGTTCCTGTGCTGTACTGTTCTATGTTCTATGACAGTGTAGCACTCCCTCAGTACTGCACTGGAGAGTTGGCCTGGAGTGTTTGTGCTCACGACCTCTGAGGCCACAGACTTTGGAAAGGGAATGAGCTGGAAATCCCAGGTACTATATCAACAAAAGGATCACTTCGTTCTTGAATGGCTTCTCCTCAAGATCCCTTGATCCCCTCTTCTGCTCGATGATGGGCCACCATTATTGCACCTCCCAACACGACAGCCAATGGTCAAAGTGCGTCATGATGGCCACAGTTCCCCACAGTGCCCTGTTACTGCTGACCATTGTCACTAATTGCAGGGCACTGCACAATCCCTTCACCTCTGATGTAAAACCCTGCAGCAGAATTACATACAACATGGAACTGTACTGTACGGGAACAGGCCTTTCGGCCCACAATGTCTGTGCCGAGCACGATGCCAAATTAAACTAATCCCTTCTGCCTGCACGTGATCCATATCCCTCCAGTCTTTGCATCTTCATGTGCCAGTCTAAAAGCCTCTTGAACACCATGACTGTACTCATCCTCTGGCAGAACATTCCAGGTACCCACCACTCTCTTTTGTAAAAACTTGCCTCCTTAAGCTTTCCCCCTCTTAAAACTATGCCCTCTAGTATTTGACATTTCTACCCCTGGAAAAAGATTCTGGCTGTTTACCTTATCTATGCCTCTCATAACTTTATAAACTTCTATCAGATCTCCCCTCAGCTTCCAACACTCCAGAGAAAACAATCCAAGTTTGTCCAACCTCTACTGATAGCTAATACTCTCTAATCCAGGCAGCATCCTGGTGAACCTCTCCAAAGCCTCCACAGCTTTCCTGTAATGGGGGCGACCAGAAGTGCACACAATACTCCAAGTGTGGCCTAACCAGAGTTTTATACAACTGCATTGTGTAAACTCACAGCACAGCAGGAGACAATGAGGGCTGTTGTGTCCTTTCTGGATGTTATGGAACTGCCGAAACTAATCCCACTTCAGGAAGTGCTCATTCAGGCATTTTTAAAACAAATGTTGGGATGTACCAGGCAATGGGAGCTTTTATTGATCATCCCCAAATGCTCCTGAACTGAAGAGGTGGTTAAAAGTGTCACCTTTTGTGGTTGGTCTGGAGTCACATATAGGCCCAACTGGGTAAGATCGACAGATTTCCGTCCCCAAACACCATGAGTGGACCCAACAGGTTTTACAACAATCCGGCAGCTTCACAGTTACCATACTTTTCCTTAAAATTCCAGATTTATTTAATTACTTCATCTTAAATTCCCCGGCTGCTACTGTGGCATTTGAACTCTTGTCACTGGATCAGTGGTTCAGACTAGTAACTGAACCATGACGCTACTGTGCCCCATAAATGTGGTTAGGGTTTCTGCCTCAGTGAGATCCAAACTCCCACAGACTGGAAAACAAGTTCCTCAACTGCCCTCTAATCCATCTACCAGTTATCATCAAGGACCCCCACCATCCAGGTCATGCCCTCTTCTCGCTGCTACCATCGGGCAGGAGGTACAGAAGCCTGAAGTCCCACACCACCAGGTTCAGGAACAGCTACTTCCCTACAACCATTAGGTTCTTGAACCGACCTGCACAACCCTAACCCTACCTCAGCAACGGAACACTACGGACCACCTCTTGCACTGCCGTGGACTGGTCTCTGATTGCGCCTTTTCTTTGCACTAAGGTCTTGTTTTTGCACAGTGTTTTCTCTCTCTCTCTTCAGTCTTGTATAATTTATGAATAATTTATGTTCTGTGTGTTGTCTGTACCTACCTGCCTGTGATGCTGCTGCAAGCAAGTTTTTCATTGTACCTGTACTTCACCGTACTTGTGCACATGTCAATAAACTCAACTCAGCTTGCTCCCTAGTTATCAACCTCTCTGTTTAGGGAAATAAGTCCCTGTCCAAATCTCTCATTACTTTCTTAGGCTTGTGACGATGATCAATACCAGCATGGCTCTCCTAACCCAGCTGCTGTCTTTAAATACCTTCTATTTCAAGTCAAGTCAAGTCAAGTTTATTGTAATGTGTGCACAGGTGCAATGAAAAACTTACTTGCAGCAGCATCACAGGCACAGAGCATCAGAGACACAACATTCACAAGGAAAACTGAACATAAATTATACAAAATTATACAAGAATGAACTTAATGAAAACAAAGTCCACTGTAGTGCAAAGGGTCATAGTGTTGATATACTGAGAGTACAGCCGAGATCAATGATCCCTGCCATCTTGAATGCTTCTGAGACCTGGACTACCTATCGCAGGCACCTCAAGCCACTGGAGAGATGCTACCAATGCACCTTTGTAAAACCCTCCAAATTCAACAGAAGGGTAAATCAGCATCCTCTTTCCGGATCAATGTCCCCAATATCGAGGCTTAATTACACTTAGTAGGACAGGTTATGCCGCTTACGAGTCCGAAACCAGACTCCCCAAACAGACACTCTGTTCCAATCGGGAAGATATTACCAGGCAGGCAAAGGAAAGGGATCAGGATGTGCTCAAAGCTTCCTTGGAGAAATGCAACGCCCCCACTGACTCCTGGAACCCCTGGCCCATGACCAACCCAGAGTGGGGGAGGAGCATTTGGGAAGGTGTCGAGAACCTCGCGGCTGTGCATCGGGAGTGCACAGGGGAAGCCGTGGAAGGAGAACATCATCTCACAAACTACCCACCCAACTGCCCCATCAGGAACCCCCCTGCCCCATCTGTGGAAGGGTCTATGGTTCCTACATCGGCCTCATCAGCCAACTTTGAACTCACAGAGCTGGACCGATCGGGCAGGACGATGGTGCAGCTGGTAGAGCCGCTGCCTCACAGCTCCAGAGACTAGGGGTCAATCCTGAGCTCCGGTGCTGACTATGTGGAGCTTGCATGTTCTGCCTGAGACTGTGACGGTTTTCCCCAGGTGCTCTGATTTCTTCCCACATCCCAAAAACGTCTGGGTCAGTACGTTATAGAACATAAAAACAGTACAGAACAGGAATAGGCCCTTTGGCACACAATGTTGTACTGAATTAATTAATCTAATGATACCTGATTAAACTAATCCCTTCTGCCAGCACATGTCCATAACCCTCCATTCTCTGCATATTCATCAAGAGACTCTTAAACGCCTCTATCGTATCTGCCTCCACCACCACCCCTGGCAGCACATTCCAGGCATCCACCACTCTCTGTGTAAAAAACTCGCCCCGCACATCTTCTATGAACTTTCCCCCTCTCACCTTAAATGCATGCCCTCTGGTATTAGACATTTCGACCCTGGGAGGAAGATATCAGCTGTCCACTCTTATCTATGCCTCTTTATAATCTCCTATCAGGTCTCCCCTCAGCCTCCGAAGCTCCAGAGAAAACTACCCAGGTCTGTCCAACCTCTCCTCATAGCTCATGCCCTCTAATCCAGGCAGCATCCTGGTGAACCTCTTCTGCACCCTCTCCAAAGCCTCCACATCCTTCCTATAATGGGTGACCAGAACTGAATGCAATACTCCAGATGTGGCCTAACCAGAGTTTATTAAAGTTGCAATGTAACTTCCTGACTCTTAAATTCAGTGCCTCGACTAATAAAGGTGAGCATGCCGTACGCCTTCCTTACCACCCTAGCAGCTCACGTGGCCACTTTCAGGTTAATTTGCCTCTGTAAATTGCCTCCTAACGTGCAGGTGCCACACCCTTAGCACGTAAATTGCACATGAAAATCACAATGATGCTGGAGGAACTCAGCAGGCCAGGCAGCATCCGTGGAGAAAAGCAGGCGGTCAACGTTTCGGGTCAGGACCCTTCTTCAGGACTGAAGATAGGAAAAGGGGAAGCCCGATATATAGGAGGGAAAAGCAGAGCAGTGATAGGTGGACAAAAGAGGGGAGGTGGGGTGGGCACAGGGTGGTGATAGGTCGATGCAGGTAAGAGACAGTGATAGGCAGGTGTGGGGGAGGAGGGGAGAGCAGATCCACCGGGGGACGGGGCAAAGGTAAGGAGGGAAAAAAGGTGGGGTAGAAAAAAGAGAGAGAGGCTAAGAAAGGGAAGAAGAGGCCTGGTGGGGGGGGGGTGTGTGGGGAAGGGGGGGGGTGGGGATGACCTAAAGTGGGAGAATTCAATGTTCATGCCATTACGCTGCAAGGTTCCAAGACGGACAATGAGGTGCTGTTCCTCCAGTTTGCGCTTGGGATTCTCCTGGCAGTGGAGGAGGCTGAGGACTGACATATCAGTGATAGTGTGGGAGGGGGAGTTGAAGTGACCAGCAGCAGGGAGATGCAGATCGCGGTTACGGACAGAGCGCAGGTGATCTGCGAAACGGTCACCTAGTCTGCGTTTGGTCTCAGCGATGTAGAGGAGGCCACACTTGGAGCACCGAATGCAGGGGAGGTGCAGGTGAATCTGTCTCGCCTGAAAGGGTGGGAGCGGGATGGGTGGGGGGGAGGAGTGAACGAGGGAGTCACAGAGAGAACGGTTCCTTGCGAAAGGGGTGGGGAGGGGAGGATATGCTTGGTGGTGGGGTCCCATTTGAGACGGCGGAAGTGGCGGAGAATGATGTGTTGGATACATAGGCCGGTGGGATGAAATGTGAGGACAAGGGGGACCCTATCCCTGTTGGGTCTGGGAGGGGTGGGGGTGAGATCAGAGGTGTGGAAAACGGCAGAGATACGGGTGCGAGCTCTCTCGACCACAGTTGAGGGGAAGCCCCGGCACACTCTTAGTGTGTAGGTTGTACAATCCTAGTGTGTAAATTGCCTCCTAGTAAGCCTCCCCTCCATGGACTCTGTCTACACTTCTCGCTGCCTTGGGAAAGCAGCCAACATAATCAAAGACCCCACCCACCCAGGACATTCTCTCTTCTCCCCCTTCCAATTGGGCAGAAGATACAAAAGCCTGAAAGCACGTACCACCAGGCTCAAGGACAGCTTCTATCCCGCTGTTATAAGACTATTGAACGGCTCCCTAGTACGATAAGATGGACTCCTGACCTCACAATCTACCTCGTTATGACCTTGCACCTTATTGTCTGCCTGCACTGCACTTTGTCTGTAACTGTAACACTTTATCCTGCATTCTGTTATTGTTTTTCCTTGTACTACCTCAATGCACTGTGTAATGAAATGATCTGTATGGATGGCATGCAAAGCAAAGTTTTTCACTGTACCTCTGTGCATGTGACAATAATAAACCAATTTACCAATTTAGGTATGTGGTAGAATCGAGGGGGAGTTGATGGGACTGTGGGGAAAATAGGTTACAGAGAAAAATTAGGGTACAGGGTGAGCCCACATTGGATCGATGGGCCAAACGCCCCATTCGATGTCATAAGGAAACATGGACATGTAGATCTCGAGGGATTTCCTAAGGGGAAGGTCTATGGGAAGGGTTGGAACACATTGCAGATGCTTTACCTGAAATAGCTGATGTTGCTTTGGATGGTTGAGGCATACGGGTTACCCTGCTGTGAGCCATGAAGGCACTCTGTGCTGGGGAGTACGGGGAGCTCCTGTCTGACGAGTCGGAACTTGTGTGAGAGAGTCTATTGTGTTCCTTCAGTGTGGCTGAGGACCTCTCGTACCAAGACCTCAGCTCATCAGACAGAGCAGTTCTGTTTGTGCTTCTTTCAACGTTATCCTTAACGAGGGAAGGAGTCCTAACAATTTGGGAGCGAGATGGCATCAGCTTCACCACGTCGATGTCATCGCCGCGCCAGGTATCCTTGTAGAGCCCACCCGCTGTGTAGGAGTTCGAAGTTTTAAACTGTGCCTTCACACTGTAGTGTCCTTCCTGGTCGTTCTCCAAACTCCGGACCACAACCGGAGTCGGGCTCCCCTCGATGTACAAAGGATATTCCTTAATCCTATACTGCGATGAAGGTTGGCTCTGGCTGTGAAGGTAGACCCCACTGTTCCCACTTCCATTTTTGCCGGCTAGGTTTGGCATGCTCCCTGAATTGGTGGAACCTAGGTTTCCGGCGGACCGGTGCCTCTGGCGCTCCCGGGCTTTGGACGGTGAATCCTCAGCCAGCGTTGAGTAGTTGGTGTGCATGTGAGCTGGGTAGTAATGTTCTGAGCTGGAGTGGCTGGTGCAGGAGGAACAGTCGTCCAGAGGGTCTGAACCATTACTGCTACGAGTCCTTGGGGTGTAGAAGTCTGGACTCCCTGTCTCGTTCTCGGACACAACCAGCTTGCTTTGGGACTCCAAGCTGGAGCTCCTGTGTCTAAAGTGCTGTGCCAAACTGTGAAGACGAGTGGGGCTGATGTCTACTGACCTGGGAAAGAGAAATACAACATGTTAAAATTGTGTCCCGGAGAGGTGTTCCCAACCAAAGTGAGCAGAGCAGGCCTCGTTCAAAGCTCCTTCACTTTGAGGCATCTATAAGGTGATGGAACGCTCTCCATCTGCCTGGATGAGTGCAGCCCCAACACTCAATACCACCCCTGACAGAACAGCCCGCTCAATGGGCACCCCACTGCTGGCCCTCAATAACCACTCCCTCCACCACTGACGCAGTGTGCACCGTCTACAAAATGCACTGCAGTTACTTGCCCAGACCACTCCAACAGACCCTCCCAAACCTGCAGGCACTGCCACCAAGGAGGGAGAGGGCAGCAGGGGCGGGCGGAAATGTAAGGCCGTCCACTTCGGTAGGAAGGTCAGAAAAGCAGAGGAGTGTTCAACGGAGAGAGACGATCGGATGCTGTGGTTCAGAGGGGTCCAGGCGTCCTTGTAGATGAAACACAGGACGTTAGTGTACAACACTGCAAGTAACTGGAAGGCAAACTGAGCGTTGGCCTTTGTTGCAAGTGGGTGGGGTGCTGGAAGTCGGGGTATAAAGGTAGGGAGGTCTTACAGCGCATTCCTGAGGCCACACCTGGTATACAGCATGCTGTTTTACTCTCCTTATTTGAGAAGGGATACAAATGCGCTGGAAGCGATCTGGAGATGAAGGGAATTGACTCATGAGGAACAATCGAACAGGAGGCACAGCACATGGAATCCTCTGCTGAGCTGAGGCGAGATGCAGATTGGAGGAACAGCACCTCATATTCCGCCTGAACATCAATTTCTCTAACTTCTGGTAACCGCTCCCCTCTGTCCCTTCCTTTCTTTTTCCTGATCCCGCTGTCCCCCATCACCATCTCCCTTTCCCCTCTCTCACCCTCTCCATTCCCACCTGCCCACCACCCACATGTTCCTCCTTCCGGTTCCCCTCCCCACCTCCTTCCCTTTATTCCATGGTCCACTGTCCTCTCCTATCAGATCCCATCTTCAGCCCACCTATCACCTCCCAGCTCCCTGCACCATTCTCCTCCTGCCTATCACCCTCCCCCCCCACCCCCCCAAACTGGATCCACCTATCACCCGTCAGTTCTTGCTCCACTCCTCCCCCACAGCTCTTTATACCAGCTCTCTCCCCTCTTTCTTTCCAGTCCTGATGAAGGATCTCGACCTGAAGCGTCGACTGTCCATTTCCCTCCGTAGATGCTGCCCGACCCGCTGAGTTCCTCCACCAGCTCCTTTTGTGTGTTGATTGGCCACACTCATTGGAGTTTAGAAGAGCGGGAGGTGATCTTCTGTGGGGGGGGAATTGACATGCTAGGAGGACATTTTCCCTGGTAGAATTAGGAGCTACAGCTTCCCAATCCCATTTAAAATAGAGACAAGGTGGACTCATCAGAGTCCTCTATCCCAGAGAGCTGTGGAGATGGAGTCACTGAATGCTTTTGAAACTGAGGCAGATTTTTGGTCTGTTGGGGCGTTAAGGAATATGGGGAGCAGGCAGGAATGTAGAACTGATGCCAAGGTCAGATCAGCTACGAAGTTATTGTGTGGGACTGACTCCTGCTCACATTTCTCATGTTCATAGGATTCACCACTTGCAGGTTCCCCTCCATTTAATACATCGTTCTGACTTGGGAATATATCACTGTTCCTTCATCATCGCTGGATTTAACTACCAGAACTCTCTCCCCAACAGCACTGTGGGAGCAGAACAGAGGTTCAAGAAGGCATCTCATCCCCGCTTACTCCAGGGCTGTTAGTGATGGCAATAAATTCTAGTCTTGTCCGCAATGTTCACACCCAGGGAATGATTAAAAAATACCTCAGTGGATCTCTTGCAAGTCTATAATGAAATTTAATGGTACCCTGGTTGTGATATATTTGTAAGATTGGAAACTGGTTAATCATTTAATTGAAGTTCCTGGATTCTTTCACTTAAATGGAAAGGGTAAATGTGGTTTATTCCAGGATGCTTTTTTTAGCTGGCACATTGGTTTACTGGTTGTTGAGAACTTGGAGCGTCTGGGAAGTGTGTGTCTGGATTATTTATGTGGCCACAAGTGGCAGGCAGCAGCTGCGAGATAGAAATGAGAGACAGAATCAGTTGTTTTGCAGGAAACACATCCTTTTGGGCATGTTCCTCACAGCGATGCCTGGTACATCACGGTAGCTTCCTGAGAATCACAAACCTTTCTCCTCACGAACAAATGAAATAGAAGCAGGAGTAGGCCATTCAGCCCCTCATGTCTGTTCAAGACTGGTCCTTGCCCACTTTCCTGTACTGACTGCATATCCACTGATCGACTGTGTCCAGAAGTCTGCTGACCTTAGTCTTAAATATACTCAATGACTGGACATCCAGAGCCCTGTGGGGAAGATAATTCCAACGTTCCACAACACTTTCTCCTCAACTCCTTCCTGACGGGCAGCTCCTTATCCTAAGATAATGAAGGTTCAGTGAATCTCCAGCTTGGGGAAATAGGGCTAGACATCGCTCATCATTTTTGCTGTCAAACTCCCTGTAAGAACTTTAAAAGCCTTAAAAAAAAGCTTCTCATTCTTCTAAACTCCACCGGACAGGGGTAGGTTGTAAATTGTAAAAGGGGTGTATGATGAAAGAGTAAAATGAAAGTCTGGCTCTGCCTGGGGAGGGTAACACGGTGGTCAAGTGATATGAAGCTATACTGACAATTAACAAGCTGTCACATTCTACTCTCAGTCAAAACCATCACCACTTGTGTCAGTTGCTCTCTGTTTATGTCCTATCACAGACATTCCCTCTGTTTTCTCACTGCACACCTTCCTGCTTCTCTGCAACAGGTTTTCTGATCTTTCCCAGTTCTGATGAGAGGCCATTGATCTGAAATGTTAATTCTGTTTCTCTCTCCACAGATGCTGCCTGACCTGCTGAGTGTTTCTAGCATTTCCTGTCTTTCTTCTTGCAATATATAACACTCCCTATATAATTATTATTTTAAGTACTGCACACATCTAGATTCACACAAACCAAGAATAGTGTAACTCAGATTTGGTGCAAGGAGACAGTCTTTCTTACAACATTGGGTGCATTTCGCTTTTACTTGCCATTGTCATTCAGCACAGAAACAGGCCCTTCAGCCCACTGAGTCCATGCTAACCATCAACCATCCATTTACACTAATCCCATTTTATTCTCCCTACATTCCCATCAACTCCTCCCAGATCTCCCACACTAGGGCCAGTTTACAGTAGGTAGTCTTTGGGAAACCGGAGCATCCAGAGGAAAACCACCTGGTCACAGGGAGGACGTGCAAACTCCACACAGACAGCACCAGAGGTCAAGATTGAACCTGGGTCGCTGGAGTTGTGAGGCAGTGGCTCTACCCGCTGTGCCACCGTGCCACCTGGGAGTGTCCTTCTCCTGGACAGTGTGGTCCATACATTCACTCTCAATGTAGAGAGGTTGAATATGAGATACCTGTTTGTCTTCCCTCAGTTTCTCTAAGCGTCTTTTGTGAGTGTTCAATTCATCCATAGCCCCCCTAGAACATTGACAACACAATGAACTTACTCAAGAGCAATGCAAAAAAAGCTGGAGGAACCCAGTGGGTCATGCAGCATCTATGGAAGGCACTGGACTGGTCCAGATGAAGGTCTCAACCCGAAACATCGACTATCCATCTCCCTCCATAGGTGCTGCTTGACTTGCTGAGTTTCTCCAGCTCTTTGTGTGTTGCTCCAGATTCCAGCATCTCTCCTGTCTCCAAGCTTACTCATGAGCCCAGGGTTCTGTGGCCCTGCCTCCTGCCCTGTCTAACATCAAGAGTTGGGACACTAGAGAAGTGAGCATTGCCCCTCAGTCTGGAGCTCTCCCTGAGACAGATTCTTTAGTTATGTCCCTGTATGAGTCACAGTCATGGGAGTAATACAGCATGGAAACAGGCCCTTCGGCCCAACTGGTCCATGCCGACCAAGATGCCCATCTGAGTTAGTCCCATTTGCCCGCATCTCTCTAATTATCCCTCCTAACCATTTACCTGCCCAAATGTCTTTTAGATACCTGTCTGTTCAGATAACTTACCGAAGCATTTCTTGTTAATGGAGTAACTGAGATAATGACAAGGAACCACAAAGCTGTTGCAATTTTTAAACTTGTATTAGCTATAATTTCATTACCGACTTTGCTTTCTTCATCTCATCACACTTATTGCACGGAACCTTGTCATCTCCCAACCCATTCAAACCTTGACACATCCAATGCCTCTGTATTCCTTACAACAACAACAATCCCTCTTCACCTGGTCTGGAAAGAAACATTCCTCTCGCAAGTGAATGTGAATAGGTTTCGAATTGATAACCTTGCAAACACTGCAGGGCCGGTTGGGAGTTGCTGGTTTGTGAGGCCAGTTGCCTTGTACACACTTCCACATTTACTGCCTGACCTGCCGAGTGTTTCCAGTGCTTTCAGCTTTAATTGCTCTTTGAAAAACTTGGTGTGGTCTCGATGGGCTGAATGGCCTCTTTCTGGACAGTTCTGTGATTCCATGACATTCTGCTCCGGGAGAGAGTCAATCCGGATGGAACAAGTTCACTGTTTTGCCCAAAGTACAGTCATGCAATTGGTGCGACAGTGGCTTTCCCTCCAATAAACACACACACACCTGTGCATGCACACAAACCTGCGCACACACACACCTACACACACACACACACCTGCACGTACACATTCATACACACATGACCCACACACGTGCACGTATGCACAAACACGCACTCACACACACATTCAAAATACACACGTACACACAGTTACTTTAAATCCCATTTCCTGTGGCAGCCTCCTATCAACAATTTATTAGTTTCTTCATAATAACATGTTTATGAAAACTCAGACACATGTAATAAATAACAATTTCTCGTCGCCGAACTACAGGAAGGATGTCAGTAAGATTGAAAGAGTGCAGAGGAGATTTACTAGGTTTACTTCAGGAGGTGAGTTACAGGGAAAGATTGAGCATGTTAGGACTTTATTCCTTGGAGCGGAGAAGAATGAGGGGAGATATGATAGAGGTTTACAAAATGATCAGGGGCATAGACAATGCGAGTAGGCTCTTTCCACCTAGATTAGGAGAGATAAGTACGAGAGGACATGGCTTTAGGGTGAAAGGGGAAAGGTTTAGAGGGAACATTAGAGGGAAATTCTTCACTCAAAGAGTAGTGGGAGTGTGGAATGGGCTGCCATCTGATGTGGTAAATGCGGGCTCGCTCTTAACTTTTAAGAGTAAATTGGATAGATACATGGACGAGAGAGGTCTGGAGGGGTATGGGCTGGGGGCAGGTAAATGGGACTAGCAGAATAATGTTTCGGCACAGACTAGAAGAGCCGAATGGCCTGTTTTCTGTGCTGTAGTTTTCTAACATCAAGATCCTACAAGCTCACTCACAGTATGAACAATGAGATTTTGAACAAAACAGGTCAAGGCCTTGGATAGAATTTGGAAGCACTTCAGCCTCAGCTGCCTGTTTACCTGCTGCCGCTACTGTGACACAGGAAATGCACAGATTAGTCCGCAATGGATAACATTAAATCATGCCGGTTCACCCAAGGAATAAAGGGGCTCTAACCTTCAGATCTCATTTTCCACAGTTTCCTGTTTATATTTTGGTTTTTCGTCCCAGTACTTTTGTTTAATATCCAAGATAAATATTGAGGATGATTTTCCAGGTCACTTACCGTGTGGAATGTACATAAGGGGGACTTCGTATCCGTAGATCAGGCGTGGATGGCATGCTGGACTGTGTGCAGTTCCAGTGCGGGGCACCTCTCACAGGACTGCTCTGCAGGGAACCTCCAGCTCCCGCCTCTGCACAGCTTCCAACACTGGGGAAACGTGTGTGTCCACTTGCTAGGCTAAATAACAACACAAGCACCGGGAATTATTCAAGCACCATTCGCGACTCCTCGGATAATGAACAGTCCGCATCCAAGTGCAGCAAGACCTGGACAGTATCCAGGCCGGGGCTGATAGATGACAAGTAACATCCGCGCCACACACGTCCCAGGCAATGACGATATCCAACCAGAGAAAACTGGCCGTCACCCCCTGACATTCAGTGGCATCACCATCACTGAATCCCCCACCATCAATATCCTGGGGGTTACCACTGACCTGAAACTGAACTGGAGCGGCCATATACACAGTGTGGCCACAAGAGCAGGTCAGAGGCTGGGAATCCTGCGGTGAGGGAGTTAGGAGGTGTGTTCAAGTCCCCAAAGCCTGTCCACCATCTACAAGGCTCAAGACAGGAGGGAACACTCTCCACTCGCCTGGGTGAGTGCAGCTTCAACAGCACTCGAGAAGCTCCACACCATACAGCCCGCTTGACAGGCACCCCATCCACACCCACTCACTCACCCCACCACCGACACACAGTAACAGCAGTCGGTACCATCTACAGGACGCACTGCAGCGACTCACCGAGACTCCTCAGACAGCACCTTCCAAACCCACCACCTCTACCAGCTAGAAGGACAAGGGAAGCGGGAGCACGGGGACCCCACCCCCTGGGAGTTGCCCTCTGAGCCACACACCATCCTGACTTGGAAATATCTCGCCGTTCCTTCACCGTCACTGGGTCAAAGTCCTGGAACTCCCTCCCTGACAGCACTGTGGGTGCACCCACACCTCACGGACGGCAGTGGTTCCAGAAGGCAGCTCACCACCACCTTCTCAAGGGCAACTAGGGAGGGGAAATTAAATGCTGGCTCAGCCTGTGAAGCCCACGCCCCTTGAAGGAATTTTTAAAAAATTATCACAGGACAAGTTAATGAAGGCTCTGTTTGTGAACAGAATGTAGCCAGCAAACGGTAGCTGCGAGTGTTGGTAGAATAAATAGATTGGTCGTAAAATGTGCAAGTCCCACCTGTTTACAACAGCAAGATCCTGAAACAGTTCTGAATGGGCTTCCCTCCATGGACTCTGTCTACACTTCCTGCTGCCCTGGGAAAGCAGCCAACATAATCAAAGACCCCACCCACCCAGGACATTCTCTCTTCTCCCCCCTCCCATCAGGCAGAAGATACAAAAGCCTGAAAGCACGTACCTCAAGGACAGCTTCTATCCCACTGTTATAAGACTATCGAACGGTCCCCTAGTACGATAAGATGGACTCTTGACCTCATGATCTACCTCGTTATGACCTTGCACCTTATTGTCTGCCTGCACTGCACTTTCTCTGTAACTGTAACACTTTATTCTGCATTCTGTATTGTTTTCCCTTGTACTACCTCAATGCTCTGTGTAATGCAATGATCTGTATGAACAGCATGCAAGACAAAGTTTTCACTGTACATGTGACAATAATAAACCAAGTCACCAATTTAGTGCCAGGAAATGCCACTTACTTCTCCAACTTGTTATTTTCGAGACCACGTGCTACATTACAACAGTGGGCACACTTCAGAAATACTTCATCAGCTGGAAGGTGTTGTGAAAATGACGTGGAATTCACCATGGAAATCCATCTGCTCTCATTTTCTCCCACTCTCATTAGCAGCCCGCCTGAGTCGTGTACAGACTCTCACTCAGAGGCTCACACCCTCGGATCTGAGCCAGAAGGTTGTGGGTTTGAATCACTTGTGAACACAGCAACTTGGGCAGATGTTCAACACCGAGAAGGCCTAATGCCCAAGAGCACACCTTCCCCTAAATTAGGACACATGTTACTCTCCTCACCTGCTGGGAGGTGAGTTAACTGACCAGTAAAACGTAGGTGAGTTGGGAGCAATTGGATCAAAATTCTGCTCTTATGAAAAGAGACTTAGTGGTAAACCTGAAGGTCCAAGGAGCTTCACAACAAACAAAGTATTTAGTCTCCAGCAGCATCTTTCAAACCCACAACCTCCACCACCAAGGACCAGGGCAGTAACTGAGGGCAACGCCACCACCTGCAGGTTCCCCACCCAGTAGTACTAACTGCCCACAAATATCCAGGATTTAGACCATGGCTGGGTCGAAATCCCGGATATTTGTGGCAGTTTGTACTGCTGGTCGAATAGCACTGTGGGAGCACCTGCATTGCATGGACTGCATGCTGTACGGTAGGCACGGTAGTGTAGCAGTTTGCGTAACGCTATTACAGCGCCAGCGACCCGGGTTTAATTCCGGCCGCTGCCTGTAAGGAGTTTGTACGTTCTCCCTGTGTCTGTGTCAGTTTCCTCTGGGTGCTCTGGTTTCCTCCCACATTCCAAAGAAGTACAGGTTAGGAAGTTGTGGTCATGCTAGTTGGCACCAGAAGTATGGCGACACTTGCGGGCTGCCCCCAGAACACTCTATGCAAAAGACTCATTTCACTGTGTGTTTTGATGTACATGTGACTAATAAAGGAATCCTATCTTATTTTATCGTATCTTATCTTTTCTACACTGACTGCATCATCGATGACCAGTATTAAAGCTCTGGTTAGGCCACATCTGGAATATTCTGGTCATCCCACTACAGGAAGGATGTGGAGGCTTTGGAGAGGGTGCAGAAGAGGTTCACCAGGACGCTGCTTGGATTAGAGGGCGTGTGCTATAGGAGAGGTTAGACAGACTTTGGTTGTTTTCTCTGGAGCGGTGGAGGCTGAGGGGAGACCTGGTAGAAGTTTATAAGGTTATGAGAGGCATAGATAGACAGCTGGTATCTTCTTCCCAGGGTCGAAATGCCTAATACCAGAGGGCATGCATGTAAGGTGAGAGGGGTAAGTTCAAATGTGATGTGCGGGGCAAGTTTTTAACAGAGAGTGGTGGGTGCCTGGAATGTGCTGCCAGGGGTGGTGGTGGAGGCAGATACGATAGTGGGGTTTAAGAGGCTCTTGGATAGACACATGGATGTGCAGAGAATGGAGGGATGTGGACATTGTGTGGGCAGAAGGGACTAGTTTAGTAAGCTTTTAATTACTGGTTTAATTAGTTCAGCACAACAAGGTGTTCCTGTGTTGTACATCGGTTCCACTATTGCAGCTACAGATGATGAACTACCAATGATGGAGCATTAATGGTCCACACCATACCTCAGCATCAAGTGGTTGCATCCTCACTGACTTTGTATAAGGGCCCAGTTACCTGTAGTTCCTTCACATTGACATGACATTGACCCTTCTGGTATCTCACTAGACAGGACAGCATCACTCCCCCCTTGCATTAGATGAAGCAATATGTTCAATTTGAAGAAAACTATGATTTGTATGGTCCGCTCTGGTTAAACCACACAGAGTATTGTGTTCCGTTCTGGTCACCTCATTACAGGAAGGATGTGGAAGCTTTAGAGATGGTGCAGAGGAGATTTACCAGGATGCTGCCTGGATTGGAGAGCATGTCTTATGAGGAAAGGTTGAGTGAGCTTAGGCTTTTCTCTTCAGAGCGACGCAGGATGAGAGGCCACTTGATAGAGGTGTATAAGATTTTGAGGGGCATAGATAGAGTGGACAGCCTGCACCTTTTCCCCAGGACGGCAATGGCCAATACCAGAGGACATCAGTTTAAGGTCAGAGGAGGAAAGTTTAGAGGAGATGCCAGAGGTAGGGTTTTCACACAGAGAGCGGTGAGTGCCTGGAATACACTGCCGGGGGTGGTGGTGGAGGCAGATACGATAGGGACATTTAAAAGACCCTTAGATAGGCACATGGAAGTGAGTGTAGACGCTGTGGCAAGGCAAGGGTTAAGATAGTGTGAGGGCAGAGATGGTCTGCAGACAGTCTGCAGTCACTCGTGTTGAGCAAGGTCCTTGGGAGCATGGAGGGTCATGTGCAGTGAAGGAGGGAAGGGTTAGATTGATCAGGGAGTAGGTGTTTATACAGGCGGCACAACATGGTGGGCCGAAAGGCCCGTACTGTGCTATGTCCCATGTCTGAAGGCCAGCAACCCATGGACCAATAACCCATTTGGTCACCCTGTTATAGGAAGGATGTGATTAAAATGGGAAGAGCGCAAAAAATATTTACAAGGATGTTGCCAGGACTTGAGGGAGTGAGTTACAGGGAGAGGTTTGTCAGGCGGGGCCTTTACTCCTTGGAGCGCAGGGGACTGAGGGGTGATCTCAGAGGCATACAAAATCATGAGGGGCATAGATAGGGTGAGCGGTCTTTTTTCCAGGGTTGTGGAATCGAAACCTAGAGGACATAGTTTTAAGATTAGAAGTGAAAAGTTTAACGAGAGCCTGAGGGGTAACTTTTTTACACAGCGAGTGGTGGATATATGGACCCAGCTGCCAGAGGAAGTGGGTGAGGTGGGTACATCAGATACATTTAAGAAGTCTGTGGACAGGTCTATGGATGACAAGAGTTTAGAGGGAATTGGGCCAAGTGCTGGGAAATGGGATTAGCTCGAACATACATCTTGGTTGGCGTGGGCACGTATGGGCTGAAAGGTTGTTCCCCGTGTGGTAGGACTCTATAAGATAAGATTTCTTTAATAGTCGCATGTACATTGAAACACACAGTGAAATGCATCTTTTGTGTAGAGTGTGCTGGGGGCAGCCCACAAGTGTCGCCACGCTTCTGGCGCCAACATAGCATGCCCACAACATCCTAACCTGTACGTCTTTGGAATGTGGGAGGAAACCGGAGCACCCGGAGGAAACCCACGCAGACACGGGGAGAACATACAAACTCCTTACAGATAGCGGCCGGAATTGAACCCGGGACTCTGGCGCTGTAAAGCATTATGCCAACCACTACACTACTGTGCCTGCCCCTTCACCCATGTCACCCTTCTCAAACGGTGGAGACGAGGCTGCTCAAACCACCAGACACCACTCCTCAGAGAAGGAAACCTCCCAAAGTATTTCGCATGGAGTTACTCTTGAAGTGTAGGCAATGTTATCAAGCGAGTGAGCTCAGAGCAGGGGGAAGAATTAGGCAGGGTTGGTGGAGCGTACAATATCCTTGTGAGCAGGTGAGCACCCTGCCCAGGGGTTTTGGAATCAGTGGTACCGCAGGTAGACTGAAATAGGTGCTGTGTATTAATTTCACAGCAGAGATTAAATAATCTGACTGGTAGAGCTGGAATGGGTGCTGTGCATGTTATACCATTCGAATGGAAAAACATTGTAAATAGACTTCAGTGTTTCTTCACCACTATAATAATTTGTCTGTGGCGTGGTGGGACTGACCTGGAGTAGCTGTGAGAGGCTCGCTTCTTCACCTTCTCGTACGGCTCATCTAGAGATGACTCCTTCCACATTTTTGGTTTGATGGGCGACTTGTCGTAATCGCTGTGATGGTAATGCAGCTGGCGCAGACCGTCCAGGGACTGTGGCGGGTGTGGCCTCTGGTGCGAGGGTGGGCGGGGAGGGAGGGCTTTGTGTGGAGACTGCACGGGCGATGAAACACTCGAGACATGACAGTCCTCTGCAAAGACAAACACACAGAGCAAGGTGCTGACTATCTCCGCTCTTTAGTTTAAGAGTTAACTCTTAAGAGTTTAAGAGCCGCGAGGTAATGATGCAGCTCTACAAAACTCTGGTTAGACCACACTTAGAGTATGTGTCCAGTTCTGGTCGCTTCATTATAGGAAGGATGTGGAAGCGTTGGAAAGGGTGCAGAGGAGAGTTACTACCTGGTTTAGAGAGTATGCATTATGAGGAGAGACTAAGGGAGCTAGGGCTTTACTCTTTGGAGGGGAGGAGGATGAGAGGAGACATGATAGAGGTGTACAAAATATTAAGAGGAATAGATAGAGTGGACAGCCAGCACCTCTTTCCCAGGGCACCAATGCTCAATACAAGAGGGCATGGCTTTAAAGTAATGGGTGGGAAGTTCAAGGGAGATGTCAGAGGAAGGTTTTTTACCCAGAGAGTTACTTTAAAGCCATACCCTCTTGTATTGAGCATTGGTGCCCTGGGAAACAGGCGCTGGCTGTCCACTCTATCTATTCCTCTTAATATTTTTTACACCTCTGTCACGTCTCCTCTCACCCTCCTTCTCACCAAAGAGTAAAGCCCTAGCTCCCTTAGTCTCTCCTCATAATGCATACTCTCTAATCCAGGCAGCATCCTGGTAAATCTCCTCTGCACCCTTTCCAACACCTCCACATCCTTCCTATAATTATTCCTCCATTTCCCTCACATTCATGTGCCTATCTATGAGTTTCTTGAATGCCCCTATCGTATTCGCCTCCACCACCACCCCAGGCGACGCACTGTGTACCTGCCTGAAAAGTTCGAGATGGGGTCTGGGACTAACCTTGTGAGTAGGCATATCCACACGGAAAATCAGTGGATAACGAGCACTGTATGTATTCCCTGCATAGTTACTTCTAATATGCTTGGATCAAGTGACCCTATTGACCAGTGATGTCTCAACATTTAACAGTGTACTCACCATCCTCAAGAACCAGGGCATCCGACAGTGAGCTGTCTTCTGAACCAATATTTGCCTCTGAGGGGAAACCACAGAAAAGTTCGTGATTACAGTTAAAGCTGCACAAAGAGTTAACTCAGGCTGACGCACATTCTGTCGCCGTGGCTCATCACCGCTCACGCTCCCCATCCGGGTTCCAGCACCATTCTGACGACCTGAAATGTTAATTCTGTGTTTCTCTCTCCACAGATGCTGCCTGACCTGCTGAGTGTCTGGCGTCTTCTGTTCTTATTTCAGATTTCCAGTACCTGTGTTACTTTCTCGCTTTTGGACTCGAGCGGAGTCGGGAATTGCCGGGGGATACATGACTACAGATGCTAGAAATCCGAAACAAAACCAGGAAATGCCGGAAACACTCTGCAGGGCAGGCAGCGTCTGTGGAGAGAGATAACACAGAGTTAAGGTTGCAGACTAACAGACAATCTGCTGGAGTGTCTGTTGCTCCAGATTCCAGCATCTGCAGTCTCTTGTGTCTCGAAGGATGTAGACTCTCTGTTAGAACTGGGAGAGAAATAAAAGTCAGTTTAAAGTTGCAGAGGGGGACAGAGGGGACGGATACGTCAAACAGAAATATCCCTTGTCCTATCCATCCCTCCCATGGCATTCTCTGCAACTTGAAACCAACTTGTCTTTCCCTCTCTTTCCCACTTCCCAATTCTCACGAGGGTCATCGACCTGAAACTTTAACTGTTCCTCTTTCCACAGATGCTGCCTGATCTGCTAGTGCATACGGGCTTGGCCTCAGAGACAGAAGTGAGTTCCCTGCTGATTTAAACAGAACGCCCCACCTCCCACTTTGAACCATCCATCTTACAGTGCAAGGATACAAAGGGTCCAGAATTCCATCAGGAAAGTACGGCACACAATCGCTCTGCTGTTCAGTTGACCGACTGGGATCAAATTGCACAGAAAGCAATCATATATACAAGTGTTCAACAGCACAAAAGCTTTGACTGGCACAGTGGTGCAGCTACGGGAGCAACTGCCTCTCAGCTCCAGGGACCCTGGTTCGATCCTGACTTCCGGTGCTGTTTGTGTGGAGTTTGCATGTTCTCCCTGTGGCCGCGTGGATTTCCCATGGATGCTCTGGTTTCCTCCCACATTGCAAAGATGTGTGGATCTGCAGGTTAACTGGCTGGTTAATTGGTTTATCTATCATCAAGGATCCCCACCATCCGGGTCACGCCCTCTTCTCACTGCTACCGTCGGGAAGGAGGTACAGAAGCCTGAAGTCCCACACCACCAGGTTCAGGAACAGCTACTTTCCTACAACCATCAGGTTCTTGAACCGACCTGCACAACCCTACCCCTACCTCAGCAACAGAACACTACGGACCACCCCTTGCACTGCCGTGGACTTATCTCTGATTGTGTCTTTTTAAGATCTTGTTTTTGCACAGTTTATTCTCTCCCTCTTGTGTAATTTATGTGTTATGTGTTGTCTGTACTTATGTGCTTGTGATGCTGCTGCAAGCAAGTTTTTCATTGTCCCTGTACCTCACCGTACTTGTGAACATGGCAATGAACTCGATTTGACTTCATTTGCTGTAAATTACCCCAAGAGTGAAGGTGAGGGGTAGACTCCGGTGGGGATTGATGAGAATGTGGGAATAATGAAATAGAACCGATGTAAATGGGCGCACACAAGAGGCTCTGCAGGTTCTTGAAGTCTGGAGCAACACACATGAAATGCTGGAGGAACTCAGCAGGTCGGGCAGCATCTGTGGAGGGAAATAAACAGTCAACGTTTCGGGCCGAGACCCTTCCTCAGGACTGGAAAGGAAGAGGGCAGAAGCCAGAATAAAAGGGTGGGAGGTGATAGGTGAGTCCAGGCGAGGAGGGGGGAAGGTAGGTGGGTGGGGGAGGGGGGTGAAAGGGAGTGACGTGAGAAGCTGGGAGGTGATGGGTGGAAGAGGCAAAGGGCTGAAGATGAAGGTATCTGGTAGGAGAGGGCAGTGGACCATGGAATAACGGGAAGGAGGTGGGCAGGTCGTGGGTGAAGGGGATACTAGAAGAGGGAAAAGAAAAGATGGGGGGAGGAAAACAGAGGGGAGGCGTTACCGGAAGTTAGAGAAATTGATGTTGATGCCGTCAGATTGGAGACTACCAAAGTGGAACATGAGGTGCTCCTCCAACCTGTGTCTGGCCTCAACATGGCAGTAGAGGAGGCCGTGGATAGACACGTCAGTGTGGGAGTGCGATGTGGAATTGAAATGGGCGGCCACCGGGAGGTCCTGGCTGTTGCGGCGGACGGAGCGAAGGTGCTCGACGAAGCGGTCACCCAATCTGCGTCGGGTCTCACCGATGTACGGGAGGCCGCACCGGGAGCACCGGATGCAATAAGTGACAGCCTCGGACTCACAGGTGAAGCGCTGCCTCACCTGGAAGGATCGTCTGGGGCCCTGAATAGTGGTGAGGGAGGAGGTGTAGTGACAGGTGGAGCACTTTGCACGGTTGGAGGGATAAGTGCTGGGAGGGTCATCAGTGGGGAGGGACAAGTGGACAAGGGAGTCGTGGAGAGAGCGGTCCCTGCGGAAAGTGGAGTTGGGGGGAAGAGGGGAAGATGTGCCTGGTGGTGGGATCCCATTGGAGATGGTGGAAGTTGCAGAGAACGATGTGTTGGATGTGGAGACTCATGGGGCGGTAGGTGAGGACAAGGGGAACCCTGTCCCTGTTATGTTGGTGGGGGGAGGGGGTGAGGACAGACATGCAGGAAATGGAGGAGATGCGGGTGAGGGCAGCATTGATGGTGATGGAAGGGAAACCCTCATTACTGAAGAAGGACGATATCTCTGGTGCCCTGGAATGGAAAGCCTCATCGTGGGAACAGATGCAGTGGAGGCAGAGGAACTGGGAGAAGGGGATGGCGTCCTTACAAGTGACAGGGTGGGAAGAGGTATAGACAAGGTAACTGTGGGAGTCAGTGGGTTTGTAGAAGATGTCTGTGGATAATCTGTCTCAGGAGATGGAGACGGAGAGATCCAGAAAGGGGAGAGAGGTGTCGGAGACGGACCAAGTGAACCTGAGGGCAGGGTGGAAGTTGGAGGCAAAGTTGATGGAATTGGTGAGCAGGAAGCAGCCCCAATGCAGTCGTCAATGCAGCAGAGGAAGAGTTGGGGGGCGTTACCGGTGTAGGCTTGCAACATGGACTGTTCCACGTAGCCGACAAAGAGGCAGGCATAGTTGGGGCCCATGCGAGTGCCCATGGCTACACCTTTAGCTTGAAGAAAGTGGGAGGAGTCGAAGAGAAGTTGTTGAGGGTGAGCACTAGTCCTGCCAGACGGAGGAGGGAGGTGGTGGAGGGGAAACGGTTGGGCCTGTTGTCGAGAAGGAAGTGGAGAGCCTTGAGACCTTCCTGATGGGGGATGGAAGTGTGCTGGGACTGGATGTAAAGGGATGGTTGATGGTCGGCATGGACTTGATGGGCCGAAGGGCCTGTTTCCGTGCTGTATGACTCTGCTCTACGACGAACTCTTTCAGTCACCACACTCACCCTCGATGATTAAAGACGCCCTCTGGGTGGGTTTCTTTCCTGACTTGATCCTGTATTCATTGATGGCGTTCTCGATGTCCTGCAGCTTTTTCAGTGCGTTTAAGTAGGAGATCTTCCTCTGCTTCTTCACCTTCTTGCTGACGTTGGGGTCACCGGCGAGCCGCCTTGCTGCCTCCGTAATCTGCGACTGAATGGCAAACTCTCGCTCAAGGCGTTCCAACTCTATCTCCTGCGGGAGAGAGGAGGCAAATCTCAGTCTGATCCCTTTTTAGGTGCAAGAAAAGGGGGAAACATTCATGAGATACTGAAAGGCCTGGATAGAGTGGGCATGCAGAGGACGTCTAGTAGGAGAGTCTAGGATCCGAGGGCACAGCCTCAGAATAAAGGGACGTCCCTTTAGAACTGAGGTGAGGAGGAAATTTCTTCAGCCAGAGGGCAGTGAATCTGTGGAATTTGTTGCCACAGATGGCTGTGGAGGCCAAGTCACTGGGTGTATTTTAGGCAGAGATTGACAGGTTCTTGATTGATAAGGGGGTTAAGGGTTACAGGGAAAAAGCGGGAGAATGGGGTTGAAAAGAAAATCAGTCGTGATTGAACGGCGGAGCAGACTCAATGGGCTGAATGGCCTAATTCTGCTCCTGTGGTCTTATGGGATATGGGCATCACTGGCAAGGCTGGCGTCTAGATTTTTGGAGATTGAAGGATACGGAGTTAGTGCTGGAAAGTGGGACTGAGGTGAAAGATCAGCCATGATGTCACGAAAACCGGTGGAGTTGTGAACAGTGCAGAAGGCTGTCAAAGGATACGGCGGGGATACAGGTCAGTTACGGATATGGGCAGAGAAATGGCAAATGGAGTTTAATCTGGGCCAGGGTGACGTGTTACATTTTGGGAGGTCAAATGTAAAGGGAAAGTGTACAGTTAATGGCAAGATCTTCAACAGCATTGATGTGCAGAGGGATCTTGGGGTCCAAGCCCATAGCTCTCTGAAAGTGGTAACACAAGTAGATCGGGTGGTAAAGAAGGCATACAGCACACTTGTCTTTATTGGACAGGGCACTGAGTATAAAAGTCAGGAAGACGTTTTGCAGCTGTATAAAACTATGGTTAGGCCGCACTTGGAGTATTCCTCTGCATTTCCTCCCACTGGGTGATCCAGTTTCCTCCCACATTCCGAAGACGTATGGGTTAGGAAGTTGTGGGCATGCTATGTTGGTGCCGGAAGCGTGGTGCCACTTGTGGGCTGCCCCCAGAACACTCCACACAAAAAGATGCATTTCACTGTGTGTTTCGATGTACATGTGACTAATAAAGAAATCTTATTGTGTGCAGTTCTGGTTGCCCCATTACAGGAAGGATGTGGAGGCTTTGGAGAGCGTGCAGAAGAGGTTCACCAGGATGCTGCCTGGATCAGAGAGCATGAGCTATAAGGAGAGGTTGGACAAACTTAGGTTGTTTTCTCTGGAGCGGTGGAGGCTGAGGGGAGACCTGATAGAAGTTTATAAAATTATGAGAGGCATAGATAGGGTAGACAGCCAGGATCTTTTTCCCATGTCAAATACTAAAGGTCATGCATTTAAGGAGAGACGGAAAAGTTTAACGGAGATGTGTGGAGTAAGGTTTTGACACAGACGGCGGTGGGTGGTGGGAACAAGACATGATAGTGGTGTTTAAGAGGTATTTGTTAGGCACAGGCAGGGAATGGAGGGGTACGGGCCATGTGCAGCCAGATGCAATTAGTTTAATTTGGCATCATGGTCGGCACAGACATGGTGGGCCGAAGAGCCTGTTCCTGTGCTGTACTGTTCTATGTTCTATGACCTCACTGAATAGCAGAATAGGTACGATGGGCTGAATGGCCTACTCCTGCTTCTATAGCCAGTGTTCTTATTCCCCATCCTTAAATGCCTCTGAATTAAGGGGACATTTCAGCTTAAAGCCACATTGCTTTGGACTGGAAGTCACATACAGGCTGGAGTGAGTCAGGAGGTGGATTGCCTCCTCTGAAGGATATGTTTTCTAACAATAATCCAGTGGTTTCATGGTTACTGTTACAGATGTTAGCTTTTGACTTCAGATTTATTTAATTACTTGGATGTAAATTCCCCCAGCCCAGACTCATTTACAAGCAATTTCTCCCACAGGAACCATTTATACTTAAGTGTAAGAAACCAATATAGCAAAGGGCTTCAGTTCCAACCGGGAAAGATATTCAGATAGAAATTCTGTGTGTTTAGTTTTAATCAGAGTTATGACTAATGACTCGCGTACAAAGCAATTATACAGGCACCGTCTGGGAGTCTGTGGATATCAAATAGTAGGTTATATGTTATACTGAAATCAAAGATCCCATGCACTATTCCAAATTAGGGTGGGGGAGATCTCCTCAAGTGTCCTGAGGCCAATATTTGCCCTTCAATCAATGCTACTGAAACAGATTAGCTGCTGAACATCACATTGCTGTTTATGGGGTCTTGCTGTGTAAGATGGCTGCATTCCCCTCCCCCCACCCCACACCACCAGTGACCTGGGCAGTGTTAGTCCAGCAGTGCCCTGAGATCACTAGAAGCGCTGGAGGGTCTCGGACCCACTACCTCCCAGCTCAAGAGGTTGTTCAGCCCGCTGAAGCTCGGCTGCTCAGCAGACAGGCACTGTTACTGTCCTGTTCTGGACGGGGACTGGTGTCAAAGGAGGGTGGCACAAACCTTGGGCTGAATGGAAAGAACTGAACAAAGATTAAACCTGATACTCGAAACTCCACCCCGACCCACTGCTAAATTAAGACAAGGTTTCTTTATTAGTCACATGTACATCGAAACACACAGTGAAATGCATCTTTTGCGTAGAGTGTTCTGGGGGCAGCCCGCAAGTGTCGCCACGCTTCCGGCGCCAACATAGCATGCCCACAACTTCCTAACCCGTACGTCTTTGGAATGTGGGAGGAAACCGGAGAACCTGGAGGAAACCCACGCAGACAAGGGAAGAACATACAAACTCCTCACAGACAGCAGCCGGAATTGAACCCGGGTCACTGGCGCTGTAACAGCGTTACACACACCACTACACTACCATGCCTGCCCAACTTGTAGTCAATATTTTTGCAGTGATGTTAAACTCCCTTGACATACAAGAGAGACCATACAGAACAGGACAGCCCAGACTTACCCAATCTCTAGTACTAATCACCCATCACCCCTGCACTTCCTGACCTGCAGGCTCCCAGTTAAGCATTTATAAGATACGATATATGATATCTTTATTAGTCACATGTACATCGAAACACAGTGAAATGCATCTTTTGCGTAGAGTGTTTGGGGGGCAGCCTGCAAGTGTCGCCACCCTTCCAGTGCCAACATAGCATGCCCACAACTTCCTAACTTGTACGTCTTTGGAATGTGGGAGGAAACCGGAGCACCCGGAGGAAACCCACGCAGACACCAGGAGAACGTACAAACTTCTTACAGACAGCGGCCGGAATTGAACCCAGGTCGCTGGCACTGGATCTTAACGTCCTTACCCTTGTGTTGAGATCCCGACATGGTCTTGCCTATCCCCACCACAAACTGCCTCTAGCCCTACAGCCCTCTGAGATATCTGCCCTCCACCAGTTCTGGCCTCTTGTCCACTCCTGGAGCTAACTGCTCCAGGCTGCCAGCTGTGTCTCAGACCTAAACTCTGGAATCCCCCTCGCCTCTCCCAGTCTCAGTCCTCCTTCAGAAAGCCAGCTGTGTAGAAACCCTTTGGTCACCTGCCCCAACATCTCCTCAGAAACTCTGGAAATACTCAGCAGGTCAGACGGCATCTGTGGAGAGAGTAACAGTTAACGTTTCAGGTTGAGGACCCTTCTGTTTCTCCTGCTCACTCTGACTGAGCACCATCTCCTGTTTTTATTTCCAATTTCCAGCATCAGCAGTTCTTTTGACTCTCAGTGCCAAACTTGGTTTGTGGACACTCTTGAGAAGTTCTGTGGGCTATTTCACTATGTTCAAAGTGCTGGATAAAGCTGATACCCTTGTCATCTGTAGAAGGATGCCTGAACAATTTGTGTGGAGCGTGAGGCAGTAGAACAAGCCTCTGTGGAAGACAATTCATTATTCATTCCTGGGATATAACATAGAACAGTACAGTGGAGACACAAGACACTGGAATCTACAGCAACACACAATCTGCTGGAAGAATTCAGGGGATTGAGAAGCATCTGATGCCCACAGATGCTGTCAACCTGCTGAGTTCTTCCAGCAGATTGTCGTTGCTGATAGAACAACACAGCACAGGAACAGGCCCTTTGGCCCACAATGTCTGTGCCGGCCATGATGCCAATTTAAACTGCACATCTGCCTGTACGTGGATATTAGCATCATTGTCAAAGGATTCACTGAACAAACGGGATAATGACTAACAGTTTGTCAATGGGCTGGAGATAAGGCTCAAGAACTCATCCTGCTACCTCAGTTGGTTCAGTAACGAACCTCGATCAGAAACGCACTGTGTTAAACTGCCACCTCGTTGGAGGCTATTTCACTTTTCCATAAAAACAATCCGTCCTGGTATTTGAGACTCTGCACACACAGCAGAGTCTAAAAATACCACAGTTCTGGCATCTGCATGGTTCTCTGGAGCATTGCAAAACAGCCTGCATCCACAGTGCTGTCCAAGTCTAACACTGTGCAATGTTCTCTGGGGCACAGCCAACAGAGTCATTGAAGCAAACCTGTGGGTTGCATACGGTTCTGAGCTGCTGTGATGATTGTGTGATGGTGGTGGTTCTGCCTCACTAATACACTGTTTCTCCTGGTGAATCCATACCTTGCATGGAGTTGCATAGAAGTCACAGTGTAGCAACAGGCTGTTTGGCCCATCTGTGCGGTGCTGGCAATCATATTGCACAAGCCCCCTCCTCATCTCAGCTCCTCTCTTGTTTGTCCAGGCTCCCCTTAAACTTGTCTCTGCTCCTCACCACACCTGACCCTGGGGGAGTGAGTTCCACCGCCTCCCTGCCTCCCTGGATTCCTGATCGCTGTCCACACTGTGTCCATAGGTCTTGGTGTGATCATCACTAGTAGCTTGTCCTGGTCCAACCATGTAGACACCACGGCCAAGAAAGCTCACCAGCGGCTCTACTTCGTCAGAAGGCTAAGGAAATTTGGCATGTCCCCATTGACGCACACCAACTTTTATAGATGCACCATAGAAACCATCCTATATGGATGCATCACAGCTTGGTATGGCAACTGCTCTGCCCGTGACCGCAAGAAACTGCAGAGAGTTGTGGACACAGCCCAGCACGTCACAGAAACCAGGCTGGACTCTTGAGTCCTCCACGGACTCTGTCTACACTTCTCACTGCCTCGGTAAAGCAGCCAGCATAATCAAAGACCCCACCCACCCCAGACATTCTCTCTCCTCCCCCCTCCCATTGGACAGAAGATATAAAAACCTGAAAGCACGCACCACCAGACTCAAGGACAGCTTTTATCCCATTGTTATAAGTATTGAACGGTTCCCTAGTATGATAAAATGGATTCTTGACCTCACAATCTACCTCGTGCTGGCCTTGCACCTTATTGTCTGCCTGTACTGCACTTTCTTTGTAACTGTAACACTTTATTCTGCATTCTGTTATTGTTTTCCCTTGTACTACCTCAATGCACTGATGTGATGAAATGATCCATATTGATGGCTTGCAAAACAAAGTATTTCACTGTACCTCAGTATGTGTGAGAATAATAATTTTGGTTGAGCAGTCACCTGATGAGGAACAGGATGAGTCCACTCATTCTGCAAGAGGCCATTTGGCCCACTGGCTCTTTGCACACCCCTCCCGACTCTTTTTGGGGCAATCGGATAAGGGTGAGCATTGGCTGGGGACACTGGATACCCTCACTCTATTTGTGGGATCACTTATGTCCATTTAAAGAGACGGTGGGGGGGTTGGGTTTGCATCACCCTTGGCATCAAACCCTCTTGTCCAGGCTTCGAAGGGTATGGTCCAGATGGTGGAAGGTGGGATTGATGTGGATGAGTGCCCACATGGAAGTAGGGGCTGAATCTGACTCAATGGCCTCCCTCCCTCAGTGGCACTTGCTCAGTTACGCAGGATGAAGTTTCATCTGTGTTGCAATAGTGGATCCATTTTCCTAAAGAATCTTGAAAACAAAAGCCTTCCTTAAGTCTCCCGTTACTGATTTAATTATTTTTGATCTGGGTAATATGAGAAGCAACCTCTGTGAAAAGGACATGAGATGTGTGTGCGTGTTGCAAACTCGGTCCTGTTGGTCTAGACTGACCCAGACCAGAAGCGCGGGGCAAATGGTGTCTGGCACTCCGCGGGGATGTGGACTTCCAGACAGCCGCTTTGCTAAATTGCAGAAGACATCCTCCCTTCCCCAGCTTCAAGAGCAGCTTCCCATCCATCAGAACTTCCCACCAGCTGGAATATAAACTCAGCTCACTGGCAGTGTGGTTCACCCTTGATCTGCTCGAGTGGGAGACCATGACTGAGTCCGGCATTGGATCAGGAGGACACGTGACACAAAGGGTGGCATCCTCCCCAGCGAGTCAGATGCACAACTCACATTAACCTGCCAAGCCCTTGCTCACCTTGTTGTACTTTACAATGAATGGTACAGATCGTACCCGGAGCAGCACTGAGAGAGACAACCAATCTCCCAAAGGCACCTGTACTGAGTCATAGACTCATCGAGTCAGACAGCACGGAAACAGGCCCTTCAGCCCAACATGTCCATGCCAACCAAGATGCCTTCCTGAGTTAGTCCCATTTGCCTGCATTGGGCCCATATCCCTCTAAACCATTCCTACCCATAAATGTCTTTCAAATGTTGTAACTGTACCCACCTCTACCACTTCCTCTGGCAGCTCGTTCCACATACCCACCACCCTCTGTCTGAGTTCACAGTCGTCATCACCCAGAAGCAGGCCATTCAGCCCACATGGTCTGGTACTGGAATCCCAACCATCCCGTTCCCCCGCTCTTTCTTGCAAACTATTCTCCCTCAGGCCCGTCCAGTTCCCTATCGAAAGCCCTGACTGATTCTGTTACCACCAGCCCCTGTGAAATCCAAATTAAAAACAGAAAATGCTGGAAACGCTCAGCAGGTCAGGCAGCATCTGTGGGGAGAGAAACAAGAGTTTATACATTTCAGGTCATTCAGACAAAGTGTCATCGATCTGAAATGTTGCCTCTATTTCTCTTGTTAAACAGGTGTCAATATGAGGCCCCTCATTAGACAGTGAGCTTCGAGTGTTTTCCCAGCCAATAACATTGTGGCTGGATTTGTACCTCAACCTCACTTTCCCATCCTTGATGCCCAAAGTATAAATTGATCTTACTCCTGAATATATTTTTCCCTGCAATCTCTCTTTTCAGCCACAGGCCTTGAGAGCAGCTCTGCTTGGCCTAGTATCAGGCTTCACCAACTACCAGGAGATGCAAGTCTACAGTTGTCCCTAAACCTCCCCCATATTTTCCAGTCCTTCTGCAAAAAGGCACTCAAGGACAATAATTCCCTTAATTTCAAATCCCTCTCTGTACCCTCCTCCTTCACAACAACCTTTCAGCTCCTCCGCTGTTGACCAGTTCCCTCCCCTTGATTGTCCCTAAACCGAGAAACAGGACCTAGGTTTGGGGTACAGGGGAAGAGATTCAGAGGGGATCTGTGTGTAACCTTCCTCACCCAGAGAGTGGTAACGGGAACACACTGCCTGAGAGAGTGGGGGAAGCAGAGTCACTGACGGCATTTAAAAGGTGTCTAGATAAGCACTTGAATCACCCAGGTATAGAAGGCTACAGGCCAAGTGCTGGAAGATAGGGTTAATACCAATGGGTGTCCTCTAGTCAGTGTGATGGGCCAAATGACCTGCTTCCATGCTGTATGACTTATTGCTGCACAATTCTTCAGATGCCTGAATTCTACGCTCATAAAATCCCTCCTCAATCATCCTTTCCTTTGTCTCTCTCTCTCTCTGTCTCTCTCTCTCCTGCTTTAAGACTTCCCTTAAAACCTCCCACTGTGATCGAGTTTTCAGTTACCTAACCTTTTATCTTGTCTGGCTCTATTTCAAATTTTGTTTCATAATGCTCCCATTAAGCCACTTAGGATGCTTTGCTACAAGTCATTATATAAATGGAAGTGATATAGACAGGCACTGAATCATCAATCTGCAGCATTGCACATTCAATTTCCTGTTATCCAGTCGATTCTTTTCCCTTGGGTATGTGGTTACGGGAAGGCATTGAACTGGACAACAGGAAAATGTGAGGCAGATTTATTGATAAGCTCTTGACACAGATTAGTTGGTGAAGCCTGAGACTAGGCCAAACATGGCTGCCCTCGTGACCTGTGGCTGAGGGGAGAAATTGCAGGGAAATGGGGAGCCTCATGATGCCATCTTCTCACAGCTCCCATCGGGCAGGAGGTACAGAAGCCTGAAGTCCCACACCACCAGGTTCAGGAACAGCTACTTCCCTTAAACCATTCGGTTCTTGGACCAACCTGCACAACCCTAATCACTACCTCAGTATAGCAACACTGGGACCACTCTGCATCTCCCCTATGTTGAACACTACGGTACTCCCGGTGCGGCCTCCTCTACATCGGTGAGACCCGATGCAAACTGGGTGACTGCTTTGTCGAGCACCTTCACTCCGTCCGCCACAACAGCCAGGACCTCCCGGTGGCCGCCCACTTCAATCCCACATCCCACTCCCACACTGATATGTCTGTCCACGGCCTCCTCCACTGCCATGTTGAGGCCAGACGCAGGTTGGAGGAACAACACCTCATATTCCACCTTGGGAGTCTCCAACCTGATGGCCTCAACATCGATTTCTCTAACTTCTGGTAACCCCTCCCCTTCTTTTTCTCCCCCCCCCCCCCCCAACTCCTTTGACTTCCCTTATTCCTGTGGCTCCCTTCCCCCACATTGATGACCTGCCCATCTCCTCTCCTCCCCTCCCCCATCCTTTATTCCATGGTCCACTGCCCTCTCTTACCGGATTCCTTCTTCTTCAGCCCTCGGCTTCTTCTACCTATCAGCTGATTACAGCTTACCCCTTCCCCACCCACCTACTTTCACCTGAACTCACCCCTCCCCTGCCTGCGTGTGCTCCTCCCCCTCCCCCCACCTTCTTATTCTGGCTTCTGCCCTCTTCCTTTCCAGTCCCGATGAAGGGTCTTGGCCCGAAACGTCGCCTGTTTATTTCCCTCCACAGATGCTGCCTGACCTGCTGAGTTCCTCCAGCATTTTGTGTGTGTATTGACCACTTTGATCACTTTGCACTAAAATGGACTTTTTTTTGTTCTAATCATGTTCTTTCTGATAAAAAATTGTGTATAATTTATGGTTAATTTATGTTTTTCTTGTCAATGCTGCTTATCTGATGCTCTGTGCCTGTGATGCTGCTGCAAGTTTCTCATTGCTCCTCCCTTGGGTGGAAGACACGTTCTCCCTGTGACTGCGCGGGCTTCCTCCGGGTGCTCCGGTTTCCTCCTACATCCCAAAGGTGACTTGGTTGGTGGGTTAATTGGCTGCAGTAAGTTACCCCTAGTGTGCAGGTGAGTGATAGGATCGGGGGAGTTGATGGGAATGTGGGGAGAATAGGTCACAAGGAAAATCACTGGGGAAATGGGATTGGGCCAGTATAGAATCAGTGGGCCGATCACCCTCCTTCTTTGGAACCGTGCTGCTGACAAGACTCGGTATCTTTCAAGAACAAACATCTAAATCACAGTCGACGGGGCTGCTTAAGAACAGACACAAAGACTGCATGTGGTTTCTCTCCTACCTACGTTTAAGGGCTTGAAGGAATATGATCTCACTCGAGGCAGAACTGAATTAAATGAAGAAGGAGAATAAAATTCTGGCCAACTCTAAACTTTAACCTCAAGAGGGAAGTGCGCTCGTCAAGAGATATTTCACTCTGTAAGCATTTCCTTGTATTCTTTCATTGAGAAAATATTCCGGTTTAGTACGAACAGCTGCTCTGTCCCACTGGAAACTACACAAAAGGGTTTTCTTCCAGCCAGCTAATTACCTTATCTGTGGTTGGAAGCAGAAAATATTTGTTCAACCATTTCTTTAAAAAACAATCTTTCACGGGATTTGGCGTCACAGGCAAGGTCATTGTTTATTGAACTTTTCTAACTGCCCTTGAGAAGGTGGTGGAGAGCTGCCTCTGTTACAACCAAGTACAAAAGCTGGTAAAAAATAATAAAGATCCCTTTCATAGAACGTAGAACACGGTACAGGCCCTTCGGCCCACAATGTTGTGCTGACATCTTATCCTGCTCTAAGATCTATCTAACCCTTCCCTCCCACATAGCCCCCTATTTTTCTATCATTCATGTGGCTATCCAAGAGTCTCTTAAATGTCCCTAATGTATCTGCCCCCACAACCTCTGCCGGCAGTGCGTTCCACGCACCCACCACTCTCTGTAAAAAACTTACCCCTGACATCCTCCTTATACCTTCCTCCAATCACCTTAAAATTATGCCCCCTCGTGTTAGCCATTGTCGCCCTGGGAAAAAGTCTCTGACTGTCCACTTGATCTATGCCTCTTATCATCTTGTACACCTCTATCAAGTCATCTCTCATCCCCTAGCTTGCTCAACCTATCTTCATAAGACATGCTCTCCAATCCAGGCAACATCCTGGTAAATCTCCTCTGTACCCTCTCGGAAGCTTCCAAATCCTTTCTATAATGAGGCAACCAGAACTGAACACAATACTCCAAGTGTGGTCTGACCAGAGTTCTACAGAGCTGCAACATCACCTCACGGCTCTTGAACTCAATCCCCCGACTAATGAAGGCCAACACTCAATACGCCTTCTTAACAACCCTATCGACCTGCGTGGCAACCTTGGACATGGACCATAAGATCCCTCTGTTCCTCCACACTGCTAAGAGTAACCGCTTTCCTATTTCTTTATGACATAAAAGAAAGACATTTGCCTCATTGAGTCTCTGCTCTCAGAACAATCCCATTAGTCCTTTACTCCCTGTAACACATTCTCTCCCCACACTCCCATCAACTCCCCCCAGATTCTACCTCGCACCCACACAGTGGGGGCAATTTACAGCGACCAATTAACGGAGATATGCTTTCGTCTGCCCCTGTTGAGGCAAAGGGAGGAACAGGCACCAGTTGCCAGACCGACACCACTGCTTTGCATTACAAAGAGACGGTAGAAGGTCACAGTCCTTTCCCCAGGGTAGGGGAGTCTAAAACTAGAGGGCGTAATTTTAAAGTGAGAGGGGAAAGATTTAAAGCGGATCTGTTTTTCACACAGAGGGCAGTGGGTGTATGGAATGAGCTGCCAGAGGAAGTGGTAGAAGTGGGTACAATTGCAGAGTTTAAAAAACACTTGGACAGGTACATGGATAGGAAAGGTTTAGAGGGATATGGGCCAAACGCAGGCAAAAGGGACCAGCTTAGATGGGCATCTTGGTCGGCAAGGATGAGATGGGCCATAAGGAATGTTTCTGTGCTGTTTGACTCTCTGAAAGTATAATCAGGATATAAAATGTTATTTGGTGATTTCCCTGAGAAAGGTTCACGAATTTAGCCTGAACTATTTATTGTTCTTTTACCCTACGAGTACTGTACCCTGGTGTTATATAGCGACAGACCCGTCCCCACCGGTACTGTACCCCAGTGTTATACAGTGACAGACCCGTCCCCACCGGTACTGTACCCCAGTGTTATACAGTGACAGACCCGTCCCCACCGGTACTGTACCCCAGTGTTATACAGTGACAGACCCATCCCCACCGGTACTGTACCCCAGTGTTATACAGTGACAGACCCGTCCACACCGGTACTGTACCCCAGTGTTATACAGTGACAGACCCATCCCCACCGGTACTGTACCCCAGTGTTATACAGTGACAGACCCATCCCCACCAGTATTGTACCCCAGTGTTATACAGTGACAGACCCGTCCACACCGGTACTGTACCCCAGTGTTATACAGCAACAGACCCATCCACAGCGGTACTGTACCCCAGTGTTATACAGTGACAGACCTGTCCACACCAGTACTGTACCCCAGTGTTATACAATGACAGACCCATCCCCACCGGTACTGTACCCCAATGTTATACAGCGACAGACCCGTCTACACCGGTACTGTACCCCAGTGTTATACAGTGACAGACCCGTTCCCACCGGTAATGTACCCCAGTGTTATACAGTGACATACCCATCCCCATATTCCCAGGGAACAGAAGGCTGCCATTTGAGGGATAAATGGATCCGTGAGTGGGAATCCAAAGCCAGGAATAATGTGGGATAGTGAATAATAAATTTCAAGCAGGAATTCTGTGGGGAAATTGCTCCCACAGGGAGAAGTTGAGGGGAATTTATGGATATAAAGGAAGATTGGAGAAACGGACAAAGGAAGGAATTATGGATGGAGAGGAGGAGATGAGGCTGGTAAAAGAGAGACACTGACACAAAGCAGAGGGGCTGAATGGCCTGTTAGCCCACAGTACGTTCCGGCCCATTCTCGTTACCTCTCCTTTCGCCGTGATCTTCTGCTCGTCCAACTTAAAGGAGGTGCCAACCCTCCGTCGCACGATCGGGGGCTGCTCCCCAGGGTCCAAAGGATACTCCTTGGGCAACTTCCCCGTGAGCTCCTGTGAAAGAGGTCAAAAGATTCCTCAGATTTCCAGGACCAGCAGGGACGAGAGTCGCTCCTGGGATACAGGAGTTTCCGCAAATCTTGCAAGCACTGCCGAATCTTCGTGGAGTCAGTGCAATATTTTACATTCCCACTCCCTTCCTGTACCCCCCGATGCCTTGTGTTGTCTGCTCACTGTGGCTTAGTGTGAAGGGACTGTACAGACACGGATCGCTGGACTTACCGCCTCTCTCAGACACAACTTCTTGAGTTCCTCGAGCCGAAGCCTCAGTGTCTCCTCCAGAGCATCCTGCCTGGATTTCAGAGCAGCCAACATATCCTTCTTAGCAGACTGGGAGCTGTCCGACTCCTGGGAACCTACACACACAACCACACACAGAAGATGTTAGCATGGCCACTTACAGTGTGTACCAATCACATGAGGAGAGAGAAGCAGTGACCAAATGATGCTGTTATTAAGGGTTCAATTTAACAGTAACTTACTAAAACAGAGCTTTAAATTAAGATAAGATTTCTTTATTAGTCACATGTACATCGAAACACACAGTAAAATGCATCTTTTATGTAGTGTTCTGGGGGCAGCCCGCAAGTGCCGCCAGGCTTCCGGCGCCAACATAGCATGCCCACAACTTCCTAACCTGTATGTCTTTGGAATGTGGGAGGAAACCGGAGCACCCGGAGGAAACCCACACAGATACGGGGAGAACGTACAAACTCCTTACAGACAGCAGCGGGAATTGAACCCGGGTCGCTAGTGCTGTAATAGCGTTACATAAATTATGAGAGATTATCCTTCCTTTTACTTTCGCCATCCACTGCCTCACAGATCCAGCAACCTGGGTTTGATCCCGACCTCCGGTGCTGTCTGTGTGGTGTTTGCACGTTCTCTCTGTGACTGCGTGGGTTTCCCCCGGGTGCTCCGGTTTCCTTCTGCGTCTCAAAGATGTGCAGTTTGGCGGGTTAGTTGGCTGCTGTAAATTGCGTAAATTGTAAATTTTAAATTGTGTAAAGTGTGTGGGTGAGGGGTAGATTCTGCAGAGGGAGGAGTTGATGGGAATGTGGGGAGAATGGGCTATAGGGAAAACCAGCGAGAATGGGATTGATGTGTTTGCTCCGAGAGCTGGCATAGCCAGGATGGGCTGAATGGCCTTCTTCTATGTTGTAAGGAAATTGGCAATGGGTTTATTATCGTCACATGTACCGAGCTACGGTGAAAAACTTTATTTTGCATGCCATCCATACAGATCATTGCAAAACATCAGTGCATTGAGGTAGTACAAGGGAAAACAATAACAGAATGCAGAATAAAGTGTTACAGTTACAGAGAAAGTGCAGTGCAAGCAGACAATAAGGTGCAAGGGCCAGGACAAGGTAGATTGAGAGATTGAGAGACCTTTATCATACCAGAGGTCCGTTCAAGATAACTGCGGGATAGAAGCTGTTTGGAAATATGTAAATTTAACATTCTGACAGTATCTTAGTGAATGCTACTGATCTCTGAATGCTAAATTAACCTGAAAATGCTAAAGGAGAAAACTTAAGGTGTTGTGAAGGTTTCAGTCTTTGAGACACAAGAGATTCTACAGATGCTGGAACCTGGAGCAACACACAAAGAGTGCTGGAGGAACTCAGCAGGTCAGGCAGCATCCGTGGAGGGAAATTGACGTTTGAGGCTGAGACCCTTCATCTGCTTGTTTTTACAGCTCAGGAGAAGGCTTGAGAGTAATGCTCGGATATGGGCTCCATCCCGATCTTCAGTCGCGTGCCTGTGGATTGCGAGCACCTGCTTACTACTGGATCCCCTCCACACACAAAGGGTGCTCTGTGAGGGGGTCAGCCACTGATGAAGAATTCCTGCCCATTCCCGTCTCACCTGCCCCAATAAGAACATGAATAGTTCACCTCCCCCCCATCTTCTCAAGGGCAATTAGGGATGGGAAATAAATGCTGGCCTCGCCAGTGACAGCCAGATCCCAAAAACGAATAAATGGAAAGAAAATGGTGTCTGATTTTTTTATTCCAGGTCAACTTCAGTGGGAGCAGGAAGTGTTATCCAATCAACACCAGCTTCAACTGAAATCTGGCACCTCTGTTTGAGTAGAAACTTCACATCCAGAGTTATAGAGCAATACAGCACGGATACAGGCCCTTCGGCCCAACCAGTCCATGCCGACCATGGTGCCTACCCAGCTAGTCCCAGTTTCCTGCATTCGGCCCATATCCCTCCAAGCCCTGCCCCTCCATGTACCTATCCAAGTGCTTCTTAAATGACACTATTGTACCTGCCTCACCCACTTCCTCTGGCAGCTCGTTCCATACACTCACCACCCTCTGTGTGAAGAAGTTGCCCCTCAGGTCCCTTTTAAATCTTTCCCCTCCCACCATAATCCTATGCCCTCTAGCTTTGGACTCCCCTACCCTGGGGAAAAGACTGTTACCGTCCACCTTATCTCTGCCTCTCATAATTTCAAACACTTCTATAAGGTCGCCCCTCATTCTCCTACATTCCAAGGAATAAAGACTCAGCCTGGCCAACCTCTCCCTATAACTCAGGCCCTTGAGTCCTGGCGACATCCTCGTAAATCTTTCTGCGCTCTTTCCAGTTTAACCACGTCTTTCCTATAACAGAGTGACCAAAACTGTACACAGTGCTCCAAGTGCAGCCTCACCAATGACTTATACAACTGCAACATAACGTCCCAACTCCTGTACTCAGTGCCCTGACTGATGAAGGCCAGCGTGCTATATGCCCTCTTCACCACCCAGTCTACCTGTGACACCGCTTTCAATGAACTACGCACTTGAACTCCTAGGTCCCTCTGTTCCATTACACTCCCTAGTTCTGCAGTTACAAGTAATTTGAATGCCCATGTCCCTCGGGTTTCCCCTTTTTCCTGCTGTTCGGATGTGGCAGGGTTGGAAAACAACTGGAGGAGCAGAAAGGAAGTTATTATGGGAAGGGATTGGTGGGAATGCCAAGTACACTGCAGCAACTACACCGCAGATGGAACTCTGCCTAGGCACTCATGCTCTGTTCAAAGCACACTGTGAGTCTGATTAAAGAGCTAATCTATTAAGCTAATCGTTTCTACTTCCCTCATCAATTCAACCAGCCTTTCTCACTGGACTTTGCACTTGCAATGTGTAGGAAATCTTAAAACTGAACTGTGAGGAACTGTTGAATGCATCGTTAATTCACACAGAGGAACTTCTTAGTGCAGCAATGAAGAAGCTCACAGAATTTAAGCCCCAAATTACCCGTGAAATGAAAGTCTCCACTTTAAACCCCAAACTCTAACAGCTGTGAAATGGACATTGTAAAGCTGCAATTCAGCTGGTTGCTCCACTGCGATTTCCAATTTGTTTGTAATGAGTGTTCGGTGAGTTTAATACTGAATGGAATCTGCAGCAAGGGCTTACAAGCAGGTCGGAACCGACAAAAGAAAAACACGACGATGCTGGAGGAGCTCAGCAGGCCAGGCAGCATCCGCGGAGAAAAGCAGGCGGTCAACGTTTCGGGTCAGGACCCTTCTTCAGGACTGAAGATAGGAAAAGGGGAAGCCCGATATATAGGAGGGAAAAGCAGAGCAGTGATAGGTGGACAAAAGAGGGGAGGTGGGGTGGGCACAGGGTGGTGATAGGTAGATACAGGTAAGAGACAGTGACGGGCAGGTGGGGGGGGGAGATGAGAGCAGATCTACTGGGGGATGGGCCAAAGGTAAGGAGAGAGGAAAAAAAAGCTAGGAATGGGAAGAAGAAAAGAAGCATGGTGGTGGGGAGGGGTTTGTGGGGAAGGGGGGGGGGGGGTGGGTTGACCTAAAGTGGGAGAATTCAATGTTCATGCCGTCAGGCTGCAAGGTTCCAAGACGGAAAATGAGGTACTGTTCCTCCAGTTTGCGCTTGGGATTCTCCTGGCAGTGGAGGAGGCCGAGGACTGACATATCAGTGATCGTGTGGGAGGGGGAGTTGAAGTGACCAGCAACGGGGAGATGCGGGTCGCGGTTACGGACGGAGCGCGGGTGTTCTGCGAAACGGTCACCTAGTCTGCGTTTGGTCTCACCGATGTAGAGGAGGCCACACTAGGAGGCACACACCGAATGCAGCAGGTGATATTAAGGCAAGAACACACAAATGGAACCAACAGTGCAGTCTCCAAACCCAGGTGTGGGGCTGGTTTGATTTTTACTTGGCCTCTTCCCATGCATCAACAGTCGTACTTTGAATAGATGGAAAACTTCTGCATCACCTTAACAGTTTATTCAGCTTCAACAAATATATCGCTCCATCAAAAGCTCGGTTGTCATATTCTACCTGCACTGCACTTTCTTTGTAACTTTAACATTGGATGGCAAGCAAAGTAAAAGCTTCTCACTGTATCTCGGTACCTGTGATTATAACAAACCAATACCATTGCTGGAAATATATTGCTTATGCCATTTCTTCATTGTCACTGGGTCTAAATCCTGGAACTCTCTCCCGAGCAGCACTGCGGAAGCACCTTCACCAGAAGGCCTGCAGCGGTTCGAGAAGGCGGCTCATTCCTACCCTTCCAGGACAGTAAAGACTGACCCAGTATGTCTATGTCCTGGGAATGAACAAAATATTCGCTTGAGCAACATCAAGATTTTTGTTCTGTAAGCTTGAACATTACATCTTCAAATCCCACAAAGCTCTTCAGGATCTCTCAACAATCAACAGGGAAAAACATGTTTAAGTTTGTGCAAAGCATTATGATCTCTACTAGTAATTTAAAACAACAAACATTAAAGATTACTATGGTACAGAAAGCATGCTGTCAACACATGACTAGGTTATCTATTAGTCATCCCATCACCTGCCACCCCACAGATATATAGGGAGGGAACACAGAATAAGGAGTTGGTCATTTAAAGCAGAAATGGGGCAGAATTTCTCCTTCTGTTTTTCTGTGGGACTCTTTATCCTAGCGAGTGCACAGGCTGAGTCACTGAAGATGTTCTAGGCTGAGAGAGGTTTTTGGACCATCTGGGAGGGAAGAGTTACAGAGAACTGAGAGGAAAGTAAGGCCAAAAGATCAGATTTAAGTGTGAGGGGAAGACCAAAGGGGCCAAATATCCTACACATGCACTTATTTGCTCTCTTTGTTCAACCACAGGGACGTGGACTAAATCTATTCCAGTTCACAACACCACGCCCTTCTCTGCTGTACTGTTCCATCATCTGAAGCTGGCTGAAGACATTTTCAATTGAGGCACATATACTTAGGACGGCAGAGAGAATGTTGCCCTTGGCAGAGAGGTCAATAACCAGAGCTACAGATTTTAAAATATTAATTTTTGGGGAAAGCAGAGGCTCATTAAATATGGATGTGACTTTATTGTACAAACTCATTAACTTCCTCAATCATCTTTCAGCAAGGACATTATTAGTCAATTTGAAGGAAGTGGCGTAAAGCCACCATTACACTGAGCTGAGGAATTTTATGGTAACCACACCATCGCATCCCGAGATTGCTTTGTAAAGGTTCAATTCGCCCATCAAGTCACAACGCAATTTGAAAATAAATGAACCAAATATCTCCACAAGCCCAGACTGGGAATGTCACCAATCAGATTAATGGGCTAAAATATGACTCACAGAAGGGTGATGTTAAATCGAGCTGATAAAAAGGCATTGGTGTCAGTATCCTGTTTAAAATCAGCTCTGATCTCGACAATGTGGTCACAGATGGGGCTCTGAGAATTCTGCCACAAAGCACTTCAAGTTGTCTGGGTGTCAACATCTCGGAGGATCTATCCTGGGCCCAGCACATGAAGAAGGCGGGCCACTGCCTCTGCTTTCTTAGAGTTTAGGGAGATTCAGCATGTCATTGAAGACTCTGACAAACTCCGACAGATGTACAGTGTTTTGACTGGTTGCGTCACGGCCTGGTATGGCAATCCAATGCACAGGAACGCAAGAGGCTACAGAGAGGTGGACTCAGCCAATTCCCTCACGGGTACAGCTCTCCCTATCGAGGACATCTACGAGAGGCCATGTCTCAAGAAGGCGACATCCATCATCAGGGACCCCCACCATCCGGGCCGTGCCCTCTTCTCGATGCTGCCATCAGGCAGGAAGTACAGAAGCCTGAAGACCCACACCTCAAGGTTCAACAACACCTTCTTCCCCACTGCCGTCAGGTTCTTGAACCCACCTGGAAAACCCACATTCCACCTCGGAGAGTATTTCCCTCAACTCGCACTAATGTCGTTATCTTTATGTCTGTTTATTTTGTCATCTAAGTTATATATAATTGATGTTAATTTAACCGTATGTAATTTATGTTTGTCATGGTCGTAGTGTACTGTGCTGCTGCTGCAAAAAACTAATTTTCATGGCATTTATACCCTGGGGATGTCTGCCCCTGACAATAAATGAACTTGAACTTCTTCCTGACCTGAGAACAGAAGTCTAGGCTAGTTCTGCAGTGCAGTACTGAGGGAGTGCAGCACTGTCAGAGGGGCTGTCTCTAGGGTTACTGTTGCTGTCTGTGAGAGTTTACAGTGAACCATAGAACCATAGAAAACTACAGCACAGAAAACAGGCCATTCGGCCCTTCTAGTCTGCTTCTTATATTGCAACAGCAACTAAATTCAAATATACCTCTTGGGTGAAAAGCATTTTGTCATGCCTTGAAAGGGAGAGTACAACGATACACATCTTCCTGCTCTGTCAAACACTGAACAGAAACCACCATCTGAAGAAGGTAAGTTCAAATGACGAGGGTGTTGGCTGTGGGCTTTGTCTCTTGTCTAGAAACAAGGCCACTACCAATGGTCTCAGTTGGCTGGGAGCTGGTTACAATGGATTAGCTGGTCTTGGGAAATATGAGATGTTGTGTCCAAAAAATCCTCCAACCTAACTGGCAGGATCCGTGATTCAACATCAGCTCCTCTCTCAGGCCAACATCAGCATCGGGGCTTTAATCAAACTCAGCTGGCTCCAACTGACTGGCCAAGAAAACACACCAACGCTTCCACTTCCTCAGAAGGCTAATGAAATTCACCATGTCTCTGATGACCTTCACCAATTTTTACAGATGCACCATAGAAAGCATCCTATCCGGATGCATCGCGGCTTGGTATGGCAACTGCTCTGCCCGAGACCACAAGAAATTGCAGAGAGTTGTGAACATAGCCCAGTCTATCAGCAAACCAGCCTTTCCTCCATGGACTCTTGTCCACACTTCCCGCTGCCTCAGGAAAGCAGCCAGCATAATCAAAGACCCCTCCCACCCCAGTCATTCTCTCTTCTCCCCTCTCCCATCAGGCAGAAGATACAAAAGCTTGAGAGCACGTACCACCAGGCTCAAGGACAGCTTCTATCCTGTTGTTATAAGACTCTTGAATGGACCTCTCACACGATTAAAATGAACTCCTGATCTCCCAGTCCACCTTGTCGTGGCCCTTGCACTTTATCTGTCTGCCTGCACTGCACTTTCTCTGTGACTGTAACACTATGTTCTGCATTCTGTCTTTCTTTCTACTACTTTGATGAACTTATGTATGCAATGATCTGTCTGGATGGCACACAGACAAAGTTTTTCACTGTATCTCAGTACATGTGACAATAATAAACCCAGCACCAGTTACCAGGTTGTTAACATCCATAAAGGAGACTAGGTATTGAACTTCAGTTTAAGCAAAACCTCCCACCTCATTTCCTGTAATAAGCACACTGTGAAGTTCAAGGACATGTGAGTGAGTGGCTGGATATTGATCCCTAGATCTCATCTTCAGGCTCAGGGGAAGGACAACGGTCTTTGTGGGATACTATACACTTGGTTTAGAGAGATAGTAATGTTACATCCTGCTTGTCTTTGCAAAGCACCAAAGCCTCTTTGGGTTTGCCTCAAAGCCTCAAACAAACAGTCTGAGGAGATTTGGTACGTCACCAAAGACTCTTGCAAATTTCTATAGATGTACAGTTCTGACTGGTTCCATCACCGCCTGGTATGGAATCTCCAATGTGCAGGATCGCAACAGGCTACAGAGGGTTGTAGACTCAGCCAGCTCCATCACGGGCACAACCCTCCCCATCATCGAGGACATCTTCAAGAGGGAGTGCCTCAAGAAGGCAGCATCTATCATTAAGGACCCTCACCATCCGGGACATGCCCTCTTCTCGTTACTACCATTGGGGAGGAGGTACAGGAGCCTGAAGACCCACACTCAACGATTCAGGAACAGCTTCTTCCCCTCCGCTATCAGATTTCTGAACGGTCCATGAACACTACCTCGTTATTCCTTTTTTTTGCTCTATTTATTTATTTTTGTAGTTTATAGTAAGTTTGTGTCTTTGCACTGTACTGCTGCCGCAAAACAACAAATTTCATGTCATATATCAGTGATACTGATTTTGATTCTCTTGACGCCTGTACAACATGAGTGGGTACAAGGGCCCTCCATGTAGAATCATTTAACGGGCAGGCACGGTAGTGTAGCGGTCAGCGTAACTCTAATAGAGTGCCAGTGACCCGGGTACGTTCTCCCTGTGTCTGTGTGGGCTTTTTCCCGGTGCTCTGGTTTCCTCCCACATTCCAGAGACGCGAGCTGATATTGGTATCGGTTTATTACTGCCACATAAACCAATACCAATACAGTGAAAAGCTTTTGTGTGCGTGCCATCCAGACAGATCATTCCGTACATAAGTACATCGAGATAGTAAGAAGAAAACAGAATGTAGAATATAGTTACAGAGAAAGTGCAGTGCAGGTAGACAAATAAAGTTCAAGGGCCACAATGAAGCAGATTGGGAGATCATGAGTTCATCTTTCAGCATATGAGAGGTCCGTTCAAGAGTCTGATAACAGCGGGACAGAAGCTGTCTTTGAGCCTGGTGGTACGTGCTTTCAAGCTTTTGTATCTTCTGCCCAATGGGAGGGGGGGAGAAGAGAGAATGTCTGGGGCGGGAGGCGTCCTTGAATATGTTGGCTGCTTTCCTAAGGCAGCGGGAAGTGTAGACAGAATCAGTGGAGGGGAGGCTGGTGTGCGTGATGGACTGGGCTGTGTCCACAACTCTCTGCAATCTCTTGCAGTCTTGGTGTGATACATCTGGATGGGATGTTTTCTATGGTGCATCTATAAAAACTGGTAAAGGTCATCAAGAACATGCTGAGTTTCCATCACAGGAGCCTGAGGGCACGAACCACCAGGCTCAAGGACAGCTTCTACCCCGCTGTGATAAGACTATTGAACGGTTCCCTTATATGATGGACTCTGACCTCACGATCTACCTTGTTGTGACCTTGCACCTTATTGTCTACCTGCACTGCACTTCCTCCGAAGCTGTGACTCTTTACTCTGTATTCTGTTATTGTTTTTACCCTGTACTACCTCGATGCACTGCGTAATGAATTGATCTGTACGATCGGTATGCAAGACAAGTTTTTCACTGTACCTCGGTACAAGTGACAAAATAAACCAATACCAATTCCACTATAAATTGCCCCTTGTGTGTGGGTGAGGGGGAGGATCTGGGGGGAGTTGATGGGAATGTGGGAAGAATAAAAAATGGGATTAGTGCAGGTGATTGCTTGTCGGCACGGACTTGATGGGCTGAAGGGCCTGTTTCATTGCTGCATAACAATCCAAGGCATTTTGCCCCAAGGACGTGCAACAAGACAGCTCCTGCTCACGGTGTGCTGTCTGTGCAGAGCTGAGAGTGACTGCTTGCACATCCCTGAGGTTCACCCAACAAGCCGAGTGATGTGACAAAGACCCCAAAGAGCCAGGGTTTTAAAGCATCGACCTCGCCTGGCAGTGACTATGTGCCTCTGCTATTTACTTACTACCTGTATCCAGTGCAGCTGAAACTCTATTGTGTTGGGACCCCAATCTGCAAAAGCAGAACAGTCAGCTGAGTGGAGGAACAATCTATGCAGAGCTTGTCTCCTCCCCTTTTAACCACACTTTTCTTGATTGTTATCAGTCTCTCAATGAACAGGATATTTCTGGAGTGTTCTTTAGAGAAGTGTTGTAACAATGACCTGGCACCATGACATTCTCCTCCCCTACTCTCCCTCCCAGCCACCAAAGGCCAAGCATGTTTACTCCAGCCTCAAGGGCTCTTTCCCAACCCCGTCCTGACTGGCTGCAGCATGGCCTGGTACGACAGTTCCAACGCACAGGAACGCAAGAGGCTGCAGAGAGTAGTGGACACAGTCCGGTCCATCACCAGCGCAGCCCTCCCCACCACTGACAGCATCTACAGGAGGCGCTGCCTCAAGAAGGCGACATCCATCATCAAAGATCCCCACCATCTGGGCCATGCCATCTTCTCGCAGCTACCATTGGGCATCAACCTGAATCCCACACCACCAGGTTCAAGAACAGCTACTTCCCTCCAACCATTCGGTTCTTGGAACCAATGCAAGGCTGTACCCCATGCAAGGCTTATTGAGAAAGTAAGGAGGCATGGGATCCAAGGGGACATTGCAGTGTGGATCCAGAACGGGCTGGCCCACAGAAGGCAAAGAGTGGTTGTTGAAGGGTCGTATTCTGCATGGAGGTCGGTGACCAGTGGTGTACCTCAGGGATCTGTACTGGGACCCTTGTTCTTTGTGATTTTTATAAACGACCTGGATGAGGAAGTGGAGGGGTGGGTTAGTAAGTTTGCGGATGACACAAAGGTTGGGGGTGTTGTGGATAGTTTGGAGGGCTGTCAGAGTTTACAGAGGGACATAGATAGGATGCAGAGTTGGGCTGAGAAGTGGCAGATGCAGTTCAACCCACATAAGTGTGAAGTGGTTCATTTTGGTAGGTCAAATATGATGGCAGAATATAGTCTTAATGGTAGGACTCTTGGCAGTGTGGAGGTTCAGAAGGATCTTGGGGTCCGAGTCCATAGGACGCTCAAAGCAGCTGCTCAGGTTGACTCTGTGGTTAAGAAGGCATATGGTGTATTGTCCTTCATCAATCGGGGAATTGAATTTAGGAACCGAGAGGTATTGTTGCAGCTATATAGGACCCTGGTCAGACCCCACTTGGAGTACTGTGCTCAGTTCTGGTCACCTCACTACAGGAAGGATGTGGAAGCCATAGAAAGGGTGCAGAGGAGATTTACAAGGATGCTGCTTGGAATGCGGAGCATGCCTTATGAAAGCAGGTTGAGGGAACTCGGCCTTTTCTCCTTGGAGCGACGGAGGATGAGGGGGGACCTGATAGAGGTGAGGTATGATGAAAGGTATTGATAGGGTAGATAGTCAGAGGCTTTTTCCCAGGGCTGAAATGGTGGCCACAAGAGGACATAGGTTTAAGGTGCTGGGGAGTAGGTATAGAGGAGATGTCAGGGGTAAGTTTTTTTACTCAGAGAGTGGTGAGTGTGTGGAATGGGCTGCCGGCAACAGTGGTGGAGGCGGATACGATAGGGTCTTTCAAGAGATAGGTACATGGAGCTGAGAAAAATAGAGGGCTATGGGTAAGCCTAGTAATTTCTAGGGTAGGGACATGTTCGGCACAGCTTTGTGGGCTGAAGGGCCTGTATTGTGCTGTAGTTTTTCTATGTTCTAACTGGCACAACCCTAATCACTAGAATTTAGCAACACCATGACCACTTTGATCATCTTGCACTAAAATGGACTTTTTTTTTGCTCTGATCATGTTTTCTTGTAAAAATTGTGTATAATTTATGCTTAACTTATGTTTTTCCTGTGAATGCTGCTTATCTGATGCCATGTGCCTGTTTTCATTGCACCCGTGCACACATGTACTTGTGCCTCTGACAATAAACTTGACATTAACTTTGATCTCTTGCACTACATAGACTTGTCTTCAATTGTATCTTTGCGTTTTTTTGCACTGAGGTCTCTTTACACATTCTTTGTTTTCACTGTATGGTACAACTTACGTGTGTTGTCTGTACCTACCTGCCTGTGAAGCTGCTGCAAGCAAGTTTTTCACTGTACCTGTACCTCACCGTACTTGTGCACATCGCAATAAACTCAACTTGACTTGACTTGACAATTGCCAATGGTCTACTCTACTGGAGTGTTGTGCCAATCTTGTGCCAATCTTGATGCCAATTTATACTAAATGTCCTCCTCCTGTGTATCGTCCACATCCCTCCATTCCCTTCATATTCATGTGTCGATCTACAAGTTTCTTAAACTTCACCATACTGTCTGCTTCCACACCTACCCCAGGTAACCCATTCCAGGCACCCACCACTCTCTGCTTAAAAAACTTGTCCCTCATGTCGCCTTTAAACTCCACCACCGCCCCCCCCCCCCCACCTCAAAAGCATGTCCTCTAGTGTTCGACATTTCTACCCCGGGTGAAAGATACTGTCTATCCTATCTATGCCTCTGATAATTTTAAAAACCTCTATCAGGTCTTCTCCAGAGAAAACAACCCAAGTTTGTCCAACCTCTCCTTATAGCTCATATCCTCTAATCCAGGCAGCATCCTGGTGAACCTCTTCTGCACCCTCTCCAAAGCTCCCACATCCTTCCTGGGCGACCAGAAATAAAAGTAGTTCAAAGTGCAGAGAGGCAGGCAAAGCTTACAGCAGGTTATAATTATATAAGAACATAGGAAATAGGAGCAGGAGTCGGCCATCTGGCCCGTCGAGCCTGCTCCGCCATTCAATAAGATCATGGCTGATCTGGCCGTGGACTCAGATCCACCTACCTGCCTTTTCCCCGTAACCCTTAATTCTCCTACTGTGCAAAAATCTATCGAACTGTGTCTTAAATATATTTAATGAGGTAGCCTCCACTGCTTCCCTGGGCAGAGAATTCCACAGATTCACTACTCTCTGGGGAAAAGCAATTTCTCCTCCTCTCCATCCTAAATCTACCACTAGTTCTAGTCTCACCTACCAGGAAACAACCTTCCTGCCTCTATCTTATCTATCCCTTTCATAATTTTATATGTTTCTATAAGATCTCCTCTCATTCTTCTGAATTCCAGTGAGTACAGTCCCAGGCGACTCAATCTCTCCTCATAGGCTAACCCCCTCATCTCCGGAATCAACCTGGTGAACCTCCTCTGCACTGCCTCCAAAGCCAGTATATCTTTCCTCAAGTCAGGAGACCAGAACTGCACACAGTACTCCAGGTACAGCCTCACCAGTACCCTGTACAGTTGCAGCATAACCTCCCTGCTCTTAAATTCAATCCCTCCAGCAGTGAAGGCCAACATTCCATTTGCCTGCTTGATAACCTGTTGTACCTGCAAACCAACCTTTTGCGATTCATGCACACGCACTCCCAAGTCCCTCTGCACAACATAATTTCAGTAAGTAGCGGTTAGCGTAACGCTATTACAGCGCCAGCGACCCGGGTTCAATTCCGGCCGCTGTCTGTAAGGAGTTTGTACGTTCTCCCCGTGACTGCGTGGGTTTCCTCCGGGTGCTCCGGTTTCCTCCCACATTCCAAAAAAACATATGGGTTAGGAAGTTGTGGGCATGCTACGTTGGTGCCGGAAGCGTGGCAACACTTGCGGGCTGCCCCCAGAACACTCTACGCAAAAGATGCATCTCACTGTGTGTTTCGATGTACATGTGACTAATAAAGATCTCTTATTTTATCTTTAATTTTGGGGGCTCTGCTTCCTGCATCTCTGATTTCCATCTAATTACAAGTGATTATATCTAATTCCAGGACTTTTTTGAACATAAGGAAAAATAAGGGAGATAAGGTATCCACAGCTTCACCTATTGGAAGAGGTGATTGTTCACACGACAAATGAAGTTTTCCGGTTCAAGAATGTGGTGTGCAAGAAATTCTTCAGCACATTAGTTCATTGTCGGGACAATTAGATCTGCCTGATTTTCGTATCAGTTACAGAAGGGATGGAGGAAAGTCTGTTTGACAGCTGAAGTAACAGGCAGTGCACTGCCACACGGAGTGTCTGCCAGCTGTGGCAATCTCAACACCAAACAATCACGGCTACTGGTTCGTCCAACTGCAGGGTGATGTCCAGCGTATCGCAAACAGACGAGGAAGGCCGAGGGAAGATTTCACGGGGTGACAATGCTATGCCTGGTTTAAGGGTAACCTGTCAGGGGATGGTTCAAGGGCTGGGGAGCACTTCTGACCATGGAGTGCAGGGAGGGAATGAGGAGGAATCTTTTTACTCAGAGAAGGGTGATGAACTGAGACTCACTGCCTGTTGGGGCAGTGAAAACATAATCAATCAGGGCTTTCAAAAGGAATTGGATCAGATCAGATTAGTTTATTGTCACCAGGGATGTCAGAGGGAAGTTTTTTACACAGAGAGTGGTGGGTGTGTGGAACACACTGCCAGCAGAGGCTGTGGGGGCAGATACATTAGGGACATTTAAGAGACTCTTAGATAGACACATGAATGATAGAGAAATAGAGGGCTATGTGGGAGGGAAGGGTTAGATAGATCTTAGAGCAGGATAAAATGTCGGCACAACATTGTGGGCCAAAGGGCCTGTACTGTGCTGTAGTGTTCTATGTTCTATATACACCAGGGTGCAATGAAATTCCTGGCTCACGTGAAGCTCACAGAATAAATAGCGTACGCAGTAATAATAAATACAACAGTAAATATAACGACAGGTGCAAAACACAGAATGGTGCAAAAATTGTAGTGCAATCTGACAGTGCAAAAAGAAGTGTTAAAGTGGCAATAACAGAAGAGGTAGCGTTAAGAGCGAGAATGTGGCAGCCCCACCGGGAAGGGGGTGTGAGAGAGGTGATGGGTTCAGGAGTCTGACAGCAGTGGGGAAGAAGCTGTTCCTGAGTCTGGACATCCGGGCTTTCAAGCTCCTGGATCTTCTCCCAGAAGGTAGAAGAGAGAAAAGGGAATAGCCAGGTTGGCAGGTATATTTGATGATACTGTCAGCCTTCCTGAAGCAGTGGACCGCGAAGAGGGCACTTCAGAGGGAATAACTTGCCCGGCTGTGGAGAAACAGCGGGGTGGTGGGACTGGTAGGATTGCTCCACAGAGGGCCCAGTATTGACTCAGTGGGCTGAATGGACTGTTTTTGCTTGTTAACAATTCCACGAAGGTGAGTTGCTGCAGTCGTTGGCTTGTTTCCAACCCAAGTGAACATAGAACATTACAGCACAGTACAGGCCCTTCGGCCCACAATGTTGTGCCGACATTTTATCCTGCTCTAAGATCTATCTAACCCTTCCCTCCCACATAGCCCCCTATTTTTCTATCATTCATATGTCTATCTAAGAGTCTTTTAAATGTCCCCAGAGTATCTGCCCCCACAACCTCTGCTGGCAGTGCGTTCCATGCACCCACCACACTCTGTGTAAAAAACTTACCCCTGACATCCCCCTTAAACCTTCCCCCAATCACCTTAAAATTATGAACCCTCATGTTAGCCATTGTTGCACTGGGAAAAAGTCTCTGACTGTCCACTCGATCTCAAAGCAGCAACAGATCCTCTAAGTCAGTCTAGAGGTTGCTTACTTTGTGAACTAAGGTTCTGATTCACAGCTGGCTACTGCTGAGTTTCAGGTAACCGTCACAGTGCACTTCAGAACAATGAAGAAAATGTTAACGTGGAACTTTGAAAGATGGCCTTCAATCGTAGTCACAGTTATACAGCATGGAAACAGGCCCTTCGGCCCAACTCGTCCATGCCGACTAAGATATCTTAGCTAGTCCTATCTGCTTGAGTTTGACCCATATCCTTCTAAACCTTTCCTATCCATCACCTGTCCAACTGTCTTTTAAATGTTGTCATTTTTCCTGCCTCAGCCACTTCCTCTGGCAGCTCGTTCCACACACCCACCACCCTCTGTGTGTTAAAGTTTCTCCTCAGGTCCCCTTTAAATCTTTCCCCTCTCACCTTAACCTATGGCCTCTAGTTTTAGACTCCCCTACCCTGGGGAAAAGACCATCCATCTGATCTATGCCCCTCATGATTTTATAAACCTCGAGTGCATTAACATATGAAACTGAAGCAGAAGGTGCTAAATGGGATTAGTATACATGGGTACTTGATAGCATGTTGAGCCAAATGGACTTTACTGTGCTGCATGATTCCATGACTACGATTCTAAGTTGCAGGGAAATAAGGAGAAGGGATTGCTGTGCTGGGAACCAGCATGGATCGAATGGGCTGAATATCCTCCTGTGTTGTAATGAATGAGTTCAATGGGTGAAGTTGCACTGAACTCGTCACCAAGTCTCTGGAAAGCTTCCATCCATGCTTGACAGAAGCAAATCAATAACCTGAAGCCCAGACAGCCGGACTTAACAGCTCCTTCCCCACTGCTATCAGACTCCGGAACTAATCAGCTCTCTCACATCCCCTTTCCGGTGGCGTTGCCACTTTCTCGAACCCTTAATTCTACCTCTTTTGTTACTGTCACTTCATCATCTCTTTTTGCACTACTTCAGTCCAACCAGTGCATGCTATATAGAAGATGTGGCATGCTATATTGGTGCCGGAAGCGTGGCGACACTTGTGGGCTGTCCCCAGAACACTCTACGCAGAAGATGCATTTCACTGTGTGTTTCAATGTACATGTGACTAATAAATAATTATTTGTATATGACAATACACTAATCTGAATCTAAATCTATCCCTTGGAGTGAGAGTGAGATCTGAAATAATCCAGAACTGATGCTGGTTTAACTGATGTTACAAATTAAGGTCAATATTTTAATTAACATTTAATTGTTACATTTTTCTTATGGGTTGATGTGCAGATTTCAAAGGTAGAAAATGATGTGCAAGGGAGTCAGGGAGTGTCCCTTTAACAGCCAGAGGGTAGTGTGGGCCTGGAACTCCCCTGTCGGAGAGGGTGCTGGAGGCAGCTACTCTCATCACAAGAGCACTTGGTTTGACAGCTGGGGTGTGGGAAAAGTAAGAAAAACAGCACTACGCTCTCTAAGGGTCAGCACAAAGCATTCCCCAACGTCTCTCTACACTTGGTGAACACTATCTAAAATAGCAGCGTAAGTACTGTTATTATGGAAAGTTTAAACACACTGCAATCACGGAATTCTAACATTTATCCACTCTATGTTTCAATTCAATTCTGTGATTCCAATCATTTCAGCTGAACAACGTCCAGCTCATTTTCTTGAAGTAGGGGAACAGTTTTAAAAAAGCAAAATTAACCGTGATTTATTTCTGAAAAAAACCACACACAGAAAAGCCAATACAGGAGATCAGTTTTGTGGGTAAGTTTGACTGGAAATGAATTATAACTGGTTGACAAGCTGAAAGGAACACGTTCTCACCCACAGAATAATGGGTCTATGCAATGCACTCTCGGGAAAAGGAGACTACAGATGCCGGAATCTGGAGCAACACACACAAAATGTGGAGGAACTTAGTGGGTCAGGCAGCATCATGGAGGGAAATGGACAGTTGATGTTTGGGGTCAAGACCCTTCATCTGTCCATTTCTCAGGAAAATGATTCAGGCTGAGAGGGGAAATCCTTTGACAGATATCCAGCTGATGAAGGGGCTGTGGTGAGTTGGGATAAGCACAGACTGATCCATGACAGAACTCAGTGGTTCCTGCGCTGTGGGGATCAACGCTTGGGGGAGAGTGAACCAATCCATATGGTGGGAATGGGAATATGATTAATGATGCCAAAGTTTGCCTTTATTCCAGAGATAAGAATTGATGGAAGGATAGAGCTGGTGGTTGGGGAAGGGGAAGGACGCAGGATTGTGGTACATGGTAATTGGTTTATTATTGTCATGTGTACCGAGATACAGTGAAAAGCTTTTGTTTGCGTGCCATCCAGACAGATCATGCCATACCTAAGCACATCAAGGTAGTACTAAAGGAAAAACAGAACGCAGAATATCCTGTTACAGAGAAAGTGCAGTGCAGGCAGACAAATAAAATGCAAAGGCCACGACGAGGTAGAGTGAGAGATCGAGAGTTTATCTTCAGCATATTCTCATATGTTCAATAGTCTTATAACAGCAGGATAGAAGCTGTCCTTGAGCATGGTGGTACGTGCTCTCAGGCTTTTGTATCTTCTGCCCAATGAGAGTCAGAATCAGGTTTATTATCACTGACATATGTTGTGAAATGTGTTGTTTTGCAGCAGCAGTACAGTACAAGACATGAAAATTAATATAAGTTACAAAAATAAATAAAAAGTGTAAAAAAGGAATAACGAGGCAGTGTTCATGGTTTCATGGACCGTTCAGAAATCTGACGGGGAGGGGGGGGGGGGGGGAGAAGAGAGAATGTCCGGGGTGGGTGGGTCTTTGATTATGTCGGCTGCTTTACCAGGGCAGCGGGAAGTGTAGACGGAGTCAGTAGAGGGGAGGCTGGTTTGTGTGCTGGACTGGGCTGCATTCACAACTCTGCAATTTCTCGCGGTCCCGGGCAGAGCAGTTGCTGTACCAAGCTCTGATGCATCCGGAAAGGATGTTTTCTACGGTGCATCTGATAATCTTTGTGGATCCTGGGACTTTTCTCTTGCTTTAGAACATATAACAGTACAGCACACAACAGGTCCTTCAGCCCACAGTGTTGTGCTGACATAGCTATTCCCTCCTACCTGCAGAATGCCCATCTCCCTCCATTTTCCTCTCATTCATGTGCCCATCCAAACCCCTCTTAAAAGCCCCCAATGAGTTTGCCTCCACCACCCTATCAGGCAATGCATTTCAAGCATCCACCACTCTCTCAGTAAAAAACTTACCCCCCACGTCTGTTCTGAACCTACCCCCTCTCACCCTCTCACCTTAAATGCATGCCCTCTGGTATTGGATCGCTCAATAATGGGAAAAAGATATTGCTTGTCCACCTTATCTATGCCCCTCATAATTTATACACTTCCAACAGATCACCCCTCAGCCTCCACTGCTCCAGAGAAAAAAGACCAAGTTTGTCCGGCGTCTCCTGATAGCACATGCCCTCTGATCCAGGCAGCATCCTAGTAACCTCCTCTGCACCCTCTCTAAAGCCTCAACGTCCTTCCTATAGTGAGGTGACCAGAATTGCACGCAATACTCTAAATGCGGCCTAACCAGAGTTCTGTATGCTGACTGCTTGTCGTGGATTGAAGTAATAAGGACAGTTACATTGCACTTCAGGAGAAGCGATCAGTGTGATCCAACTGTCTACAGTTGCTGGCAGTGGTCATCCCACACACACTACACAAGAAGGCCCTTCACGTTAGCTCTGCTGATCTTCTACCTCAGCGCCAGTCCCATACGTGAAGGCCACTGTCCCTGGACGCCGCTGTCAGGGGAATTAATAGTAGGCCACTCGGCCCCTCAAGCCTGCTCTACCATTCAATATGATCATTGCTGATCCATGTACCTGGTACATCATATCAACAACACAACAGGCACTTTCTAGGCATGAGGCCTAATGGACCAGGCTAACTGAGATATAATTGTTCCATGTTGGTGCAGGTGTTGGACTTTCTTTTAGCAGCGACAGTTTAAAAACAAACTGCAGAAGACAGTGTTCCTTACGCATCAACTTTAAACTTCTGTTTGAATTCAACTTTAAACAAAGTTGGTAAAACTCGCAATTTCGAGACCTCTCCTACCTCGTTAATCTTGGCAATACAACTATTGATTACGTTGGGGAATTTAAGTGAATTGAGTGGTTCTTTTGTGATGGCCTCACCGTTTTTGTCTGATACGATATAGAGGCATTTAAGAGGCTCTTAGACAGGTACATGAATGTGCAGGGAATGGAGTGATATGGACCACAGGCAAGCAGAAGGGATTAAGTGTAATTAGGCATCATGAGCTAACAGTTCTCACAACCTCATGGGCCGAAGGGTCTGTTCCTGTGCTGGACTGTGTTCTTTTTTTTATCCAAAATAAACTTTATTCATCATAAAAAACACACTATATACAATAATATAACTGTGCAAACCTTTACATTCGTGTACGGATCAGTCTTTAGTGTTACCTTTCTATAAAAAAACCACCGCACCGATGCCACTCGTGTGGCTCCCTGTGGGGGTACCCCAATCCTGTATTTACAATATTTAAGGGGCTTCCTCACCTGACCCCACCCCCCCTCTCCTGTGGCAGAAGAACCCTAAACTGTAGTCCTTCCCCACCGAGACTTTGCGTTGGCTGCACCAAGCTTCAGTGCGTCCCTCAGCACGTACTCCTGCAGCCTGGAATGTGCCAGCCGGCAGCATTCCCCTACGGACGTCTCACGGTGCTGGGAGACCAACAAGTTTCGGGCAGACCAAAGGGCGTCCTTCACCGAGTTGATGACCTTCCAGCAGCAGTTGATGTCCGTCTCTGTGTGTGTCCCCGGGAACAGCCCATAGGTCTGAGAGTCCTGTTACGCAGCTGCTGGGGATGAAACGTGACCAGGACCCTTGCATCTTTCGCCACACCCTCCTCGCAAACCCACAGCCCGCAAAGACGTGGGCGACTGTCTCGAGCCCAGCGCAATCCTCCCGGGGGCAGCGCGCGCTGGGAGTGAGGTTCCGACCATGCAGGAAGGATCTGACTGGGAGGGCCCCTCTCACCGCCAGCCAAGCGAGGTCTTGGTTCTTGTTGGTGAGTTCTGGTGATCTTTCAAATATTTATCTCTCTCCACTTTAAGTACAGGTGAACCCAGATGTGACCTGGAACATGTGTTAATCTAACCACTGCATGCTGTGTTTAAGGGATGCTTGACCAGCACAGGAGGCAGGGAGGAGTGCAGGGATTTACAGCTGACTGAAGTAGAAAGAAGGAGGGCTTGCATTTCTATAGCGCCTAATGTGCCCCTTTCAGAATGCCTCACATCAGCTTTACAGCCAAGTGTAGTCAATGGCGCAGTGTAGGAACCAACTCGTGCACAGCAAGCTCCCACACGCAATGGTGTGATAATGACAAGGTAATGACGTGGTGGGGGGGGGAAGTGAGAGAATTCAGGTGGGGTATTAACATCAGCATGATGCAGATGGGCTGAATGGTCTGTGATTGTGCAGTAAATTCCACGCAGTGTGTGAGCTCCTGACAGCAGTGCCAACCCTCTGGACTGATTGGGAAATTAGGCCAATCAAGTACGTGGAACTGTATCGCTCCTCTTGGACAGACTCTGAAATTCCCACCACACGTTTTTCATCAGAAACTCATTTACTCAATTTAATTTGTGCTGATCACTGCGCAGGCGACAGCTGTTATCTCTCACTGCTCTGTAGAAGGAGGCGGGAATGGATCCGACTGTTTGGCCAAATCGGGATTTAAATCCGACATCACGCTGCTACTGCTGGGCTGGTGAACACCCCCAAGCACGCCGCTTTACAGTCAGGAACTATACGCAGTCCTGATGAAGGGTCTCAGCCCGAAACGTTGACTGTCCATTTCCCTCCACAGATCCACAGATCCAGATTTCCAGCATCTGCAGTCTCTTGTGTCTCTATACAGACTTGTTTTTTGTTTCTTTCTTGTTCTAATTGTGTTCTTTCTTGCAAAAAGTGTGTACAATTTGTGTTTAATTTATGTCTTTCTTGTGAATGCTGCTAATCTGATGCTCTGTGCCTGTGATGCTGCTGCAAGTAAGTTTTTCATTGCACCTGTGCACACATGGACTTGTGCATCTGATAATAAACTCGACTTTGACTTTGCTGCCAAAGATTGAAACATTTCTGTCTCCTGCTGTGATTGTGGTTGGACATCCTTGGGAAACTCCCAGGGCTGATGGCTAAATACAGGCACAGTATGCCTTCTCTGCCACGTTCCCACAGTGAAATGAGTGTCCAAAAAGTTGGATCCTGCGTGGATTGTGCAGATTCAACTTGACCAACAAAGTAGCAGGGGACAGGAGGAAAGGAATTACTGTCTTGCAATAAGTGAATGGGATCTGGACCTCACTGCCTGACAGGTACAAGTTCAAGCTTCAAAAGGAGAACATGGATTAATACTTGCAAGAGAAAATATTTCAGAGCTAGAAAGAAGAACAGCATGGTAGAAAATTGGGAGTGTTCAGAACAGAGTTAGCAGGAAAAAGGAGGAAATGGAGTTGAAACCAAGATCTGACCAACCAAACACTCAATGGCAGAGCAGGTTGACGTGACCAGGTAATCACCTCCTGCTCCTCTTTGTTGAGATTTTCCAACTGTTGTTACTGTCAGTAACTGAGGTTGATTTTATATGGACAATTTCTATGACACTGAGAATGCTTATCCTGAGATTCTGTCCCCTCTTTTATAAGAGTTATCTTTATTAGTCACATGTACATCATCAAAACACACAGTGAAATGCATCTTTTGCGTAGAGTGCTCTGGGGGCAGCCCGTAAGTGTCACCACGCTTCCGGCACCAACATAGCATGTCTACAACTCCTAACCCGTACGTCTTTGGAATGTGGGAGGAAACTGGAGCATTCGGAGGAAACCCACGTAGTCACGGGGAGAACGTACAAATTCCTTACAGACAGCGGCTGGAATTGAACCTGGGTCGCTGGCACTGTAATAGTGTTATGCTAACTGCTACACTACCGTGCCTGCCTCATGACTCCCCCATGAGGGGGAATCATCGTCTCAGCATCTGCCCTCTCAATCCCCCTCAGAATCTTTTACATCTCTTTAGGATCACCTCTCAACCTAAACTGTCAACAAGGATGAGCCCAGCCTGCTGAAACACTCAGCTGGTCAGGCAGCATCTGTGGGAAGAGAAACAGAGTTATTGTTTCAGATCGAAGACTCAGTCTGAAGAATGGTCTCCAACCTGAAGCATTAACTCTTGTTTCTCACTCCCTAGATGCTGTCTGACCTGCTCAACACTTCCAGAATTTTTCTGTTTTTTATTCCAGATTTCCAGCATTTCTAATTCATTGTAATTTTTACACAGAACATGTAACAGTACAGCACAGGAACAGGCCCTTCGGCCCACAATGTCTGTGCTGAACCTGATGCCAAATTAAACTAAATCTCTTCTGCCTGCACATGATCCACATCCCCCCATTTCCTGCACATTCATGTGTCTATCTAAAAGCCTCTTAAATGCCTCTGTTGTATCTGCTGCCACCACCACCCCTGGCAGCCTGTTCCAGGCACCCACCACTCTCTGTGTAAAAATCTTCCCCACACATCTCTTTTAAACTTTCCCCCCTCACAAATGCATGACCTCTAGTATTTGACTCTTCTACCCTGGGATAAAGGTTCCAACTGTCGACGTTATCCATGCCTCTCCCAATTTTATAAACATTATCAGGTCTCCCCTCAGCCTCCGACACTCCAGAGAAAACAACCCAAGTTTGTCCATCCTCGTCTTGTAGCTCATACCCTCTCTTCCGGGCAGCATCCTGGTAGACCTCTCCTGCACCCTCACCAAACCTTCCACATCCTTCCTGTAATGGGGCGACCAGAACTGAATGCAGTGCTCCAAGTGTGGCCTAACCAAAGTTTTATACTATTGGAACATGACTTTCTGACTTATATACTCAATTCCCCGACCAAGCATGCCATATGCCTTCTTTACTACCCTGTCTACTTGCATGGTCACTTTGAGAGAGCTATGAACTTGGACCCCAAGTTCCCTCTGTAGATCAGTTTTTTGTGAAAATTTTCCTTCTCTGTAACTATCCTCCACTCACTGTGTTTGTCTGTGTAAATCACCCTGCTTTTATTGGGAGAAATGACTGCAGTTTTTGTCTTAAATTCAAGTTTCTTCAGTTCTTCAGGCTGCATAAATCGACAGTGTTTGCTATCAGCAAAGACATACCTTGTACAAGGGTTGAGGTATCTGTTGGAATTATTCAACAAATTTAAACTTTGTTCTGTGATTTTCATCATGCTGGTGAAATAATTCTGCATAACACCCAGGTGGAATTTGAGATGAGATTTTGGTCGATAAATGGATCCCAACCAGCGTGGGGTGTCTCACCTGAGGAGAGAAGACTGCCACTACTTCCGCTGATGATCTTCCCTTTACTTCCCATATTGGCCAGCTTGGATGTCTTCAGTGTACCAGTCTCAGTCAGGTCGATGGCTATTTCACTCAGGCTTCTGGCTGCGTGGATTTTTGACTGAAGGGAAACAAGATGTTTATTTATTAGTCACAAGTACATCGAAACACACAGTGAAATGCACCTTCTGCGTAGAGTGTTCTGGGGGCAGCCCGCAAGTGTCGCCACGCTTCTGGCGCCAACATAGCATGCCCACAACTTCCTAACCCGTACGTCTTCAGAATGTGGGAGGAAGCCAGAGCACCCGGAGGAAACCCACACAGACAGATGGGGAGAACGTACAAACTCCTTACAGATAGCGGCGGGAATTGAACCCGGGTCGTTGGCGCTTCAATAGTGTCACATTAACCGCTATTGAGGGAAGCAAGATAAGAAGATTCAGAATCAGATTTATTATCACTGACTTAGATGACGTGAAGTTTGTCGTTTTGCGGCAGCAGTACAGAGCAAAGACGTAAAATTGTCATAAATTACCATAAGGAATAACGAGGTAGTGTTCATGGGTTCATGGACCGTTCAGAAATCTGATGGTGGAGGGGAAGAAGCTATTCCTGAATCATTGAGTGTGGGTCTTCAGGCTCCTGTACCTCCTCCCTGATGGTGGTAATGAGAAGAGGGCATGTCCTGGGTGGTGAGCAGTGATCAATGTCACTACGTATGGTCCAGTGCAGGCACCCCAGGGAGCTGCATTCTCCTGGTGCCCTTCACAACTTTTGCACAGCCCAGGGCGTTTTACTGCCAGTGGTGCATTTCTCAAGCATCATTATTTCACTTAACATTAGAAAGATCCTGGCCAAACTGTGCACAGCAAGATCCCATAAACAGCCAGCTGAGGAGGTTATTTGTCTCATGCTGTATCCATGCTGCAATGTGGCACCTTACCCAAAAGTGATATTCACCCTTGTTCTGTATTCAATGGCATTACCCTCGTTAACTCCCCACCATCATCATCCTGGGGGTCACCATGGACCATAAGCTCAACTGGGCCAGCCATGGCCACAAGAGTCGTAGAGTCATACAGCACAGAAACAGGCCCTTCGGCCCAACTCATCCATACTGACCTCAGTGCCTACCGAGCTAGTCCCATCTGCCTGCATTTGGTCCATAGGCCTCTAAATCTCTCCTATCCAGATCCTCGTCCAAATGTTGTTATTGTACCTGCCTCAATCACTTCCTCTGGCAGCTTGTTCCATACACGCACCACCCTCTGTGTGAAGAAGTTGCCCCTCAGGTCCCTTTTAAATCTTTCCCCTCTCACCTTAAACCTGTGCCCCCTGGTTTTTTAGTTCTCTATCCCTGGGAAAAACACCATGTGAGCTCACCCTATCTGTGCCACTCATGATTTTACCCACCTCTGTAAGGTCACGCCTCAATCTCCTGTGTTCCACAGAATAAAGTCCTAGCCTGCCCAACTTCTTCCTATAGGTCAGTCCTGGCAGCATCTTCTCTGCACTCCTTCCAGTTTAATGATGTGTTTCCTACAACAGGGTGACCAAAACTGTACACAGTTCTCCCAGTGCAGTCTCGCCAACATCTTGTACAAGAGCAGGACAGTGGCTAGGTATGCTGCAGAGAGTGACTCACTACCTTTCTGCATTCCTTCATCGTTATTGGGGTGGCACAGCCATTTGAGCCACCGTCCCACAGCTCCAGAGACCCAGGTTCGATCCTCACTTGGGGCACCTTACCACGCACCCACCACTCTCTGTGTAAAAAACTTACCCCCGACATCCCCCTTATACCTTCCTCCAATCACTTTAAAATTATGCCCCCTTGTGTTGGCCATTTTCGCCCTGGGAAAATGTCTCTGACTGTCCACTCGATCTAAGCCTCTTATCATCTTGTACACCTCTATCAATTCACCTCTCATCCTCCTCCTCTCCAAAGAAAAAAGCCCTAGCTCACTCAACCTATCCTCATAAGACATGCTCTCCAATCCAGGAAGCATCCTGGTAAAAGTTTTCTCTGGAGCATTCAAAGCTGAGGGGAGACCTGATAGAAGTTCATAAAATTATGAGAAGCAGAGATTGGGTAGACAGTGAGAGTTTTTTTCCCAGGTTAGAAATAGGTCGAATACTAGAGGGCACAGCTTTAAAATGAGAGCGGGAAAGTTTAAAGTAGATGTGCGGGGTAAGTTTTTTTTACACAGAGTGTAGTGGGTGCCTGGAACAAGCTATCGGGGGAGTTGGTGGAGGCAGATACGATAGTGGCGTTCAAGAGGCTTTTAGATAGACACATGAATATGCTGGGAACAGAGGGATATGGATCATGTATAGGTAGAAGGGATTCATTTAATTTGGTATCGTGGTCAGCACAGACATTGTGGGCCGAAGGGCCTGTTCCTGTGCTGTACTGTCCTATGTTCTGTGTAATACTTATTAACCGAATCCAGGAGACTGCAGGGGAAACAAAGTCTTGCTTTCAACATCCATGCACAAAGCGCTGGAGGAACTCAGCGGGTCAGGCAGCATCGATGGAGGGAGATGGACAGTCGACGTTTCAGGTTGAGACCTTGGAACATGTTGTGTGAAACAGCATTAACTTGTAAACATGACTTTCGCCAGCACCCACTGAGTGCTGCACTGTTGCTGGTGCTGCCTTCAGGTAAGACCTTACATTGAACCTGTGGTCTCAGATTCAACGTAAATGCGCAGGAGCATAAGAAGCTGCAGAGAGTAGTGGACTCAGCCCAATACATCACAGGCACATCCCTCCCCACCATTGGGAGTATCTACAGGAGGTGCTGCCTCAAGAAGGCAACATCCATCATCAAAGATCCCCACCATCCGGGCCATGCCATCTTCTCACAGCTCCCATCGGGCAGGAGGTACAGAAGCCTGAAGTCCCACACCACCAGGTTCGGGAACAGCTACTTCCCTTCAACCATTCGGTTCTTGAACCAACCGGCACAACCCTAATCACTACCTCAGTATAGCAACACTGGGACCACTTTGCACTAAAATGGACTTTGTTTTTTTTGTTCTAATTGCGGTCTTTCTTGTAAAAATTGTTTAATTTATGCTTTTCTTGTGAATGCTGCTTATCTGATGCTCTGTGCCTGTGATGCTGCTGCAATTAAGTTTTTCATTGCACCCGCGTACACATGGACTTGTGCATCTGACAGGAAACTCAACTTTGACTTTGACTCAGGTGAACACATGCAATCCAGATACCAGCACAGAAACAAGGGATGGGCACTCTCCCCGGTGTCCTGACTGAAGTTTACCCCTCTCTCTGCGTTGCAAAATCTCGAGATTAACTGGTCAGCAGCACACTCATGCCTGTGGGATCTTGCTGTGCGCTAATTAACTGGATGGGTTTTCTAAGACAATGACTATGCCGTAAGGTATTCTGGAAGGTTGTGTAAGGAGCCTTGGAAACTCAAGTCGAAAGAAAATTTTACAGTAATAATCAGCCTAATTAGCGGTTCCCACACTTTGAGTGGAAGATCACCTTTTGTTCACATTCTGTAGAACACACACCTCCCCTGCACCCCCAATACACCACTGAAGACTTCGCAGGCTGCTCGTTATCAGGACTGAGGCTTGCTCAGGGAGCTAGCAAACCCAGACATTTCAATTTATATCTAATTTTTCTCGTGAATTTTCCAATTTTTTTGCACTAATTTATTTATCTTGTAATTTAAGATATCTTTATTCGTCACATGCACATTGAAACACACAGTGAAATGCATCTTTTGCATAGAGTGTTCTGGGGGCAGCCCGCAAGTGTCACCACGCTTCCGGCGCCAACATAGCATGCCCACAACTTCCTAACCTGTATGTCTTTGGAATGTGGGAGGAAACCGGAGCACCCGGAGGAAACCCACACAGACACGGTAACCGCTACGCTACCATGTGGGCTGCCCCAGAACACTCTACGCAAAAAAAAGTATTTTACTGTGTGTTTCGATGTACAGGTGACTAATAAAGAAAGAAATCTTAAATGCATCTTTTGTGTAAAGTGTTCTGGGGGCAGCCCGCAAGTTTCGCCACGTTTCCGGCGCCAACATAGCATGCCTACAACTTCCTAACCCGTACTTCTTTGGAATGTGGGAAGAAACCGGAGCACCCGGAGGAAACCCACGCAGACACAAGGAGAACGTACAAACTCCTTACAGACAGCAGCGGGAATTGAACCCGGGTCGCTGGTGCTGTAATAGCGTTAAGCTAACTGCTACTCTTTAGTAATTTTATGTCTTTGCACTGTACTGATGCGCAAAACAACAAACTTTACATCATATAAGTCAGCGATAATCAACCCCAATAGTACTAAAGGCCCCTGCAAGTTTTGGTGCGCTCCCCCCTCCCCTAGAGAGTCATGCACCCAAGTTAGGAAGCACTGAGTTAAAACACTTGGCCCAAAATATCCAGGTTTGTTTGTACTTACTTTGCTTTGCTTTCTGTCTAGATAGAACTGGTGCTGGCTAATGGCCATCGCCCAGATTGACTTAATCAGAGCAGCACTGGCGTACCATGTATGCACTGCGATTCCACTGTGACCAAAGGTTCTCCTGGTTACAGAGGCCCTGGGAATGTAAACAGAGAGCCGGGTTACTGCGTGGTTTTTCTTCCAACCCCTGGTGGGTGTAGGATTACCAGGCACTGCAGTTTTATCACCACAACACGAATCCCGTCCTTACTACAGACGCAACGGTGTTCCCGCTCCCAGTGGATTCCTATTTCATTTGCTTGAAGTAATTCTGCATCCTTCCTTAAAGTTTAATTTACACTAATTTAGCAAGGAAACAAAAGCACTGGATTCATGCCTGCAAGTCAACAATTTAAGGCAGCAAATATTCCAGACTTTGTAAGGAACCTGCTTTAGTCTGCTGCGTTCTACTCCCGCACAGTTAACATGAGCCCGTTTGGCGTTTTGCAAATTGAGCTTACCTGCGTGGGTCATGAACTTCCACAGAAAATTTCTTCTCTCTGAAGTACAGGTTCTCCAACTGCCTCCATTGGAAGATCTTAACAAGACAAAAGGATTCGGGATGAAAGGTGTTTGTAATTCCAATCTCTTTTAACATATGAATCGGTCGTGCACACACACACACACATATGGCTTGTTAAACTGCAGAGTCTCCCTCTCCTGTTTCTGTGAGATCCATTAAGAGACTGTCAAGGTTGCGAGCTGGTTTCTAACACTTTGGGTGTGTTTTCCTGAAGAGATTTTTCTCCCCTTGTAAGAAAAAAACAGCTAATGAGTCCCTTCCTGTAGCCTGCTCTCCCCTTCCAGCTTCCATACAATTCCTACAACGGCAGTCTATCCCTGGACGGAACGTGCCTTGCTGTAAGCAGAACCATCTGTGACTCAGTACTGGATGAACGCTGGAGATAATTTCATCCTCTGAAGACGGGAAGACGTTCAACTACCACACTCCCCGTGGGATCGTTATTTCCTGCTGTACTGTTACTGGGAGCAGTGAACGAAAAGCTTGAAGGGTGGATCTCTTCAGAGACCATGTGATTAGCCAGAAATAAAGTGCAAGTTGCACGAACTTAAGTTTCAGCTGAACGACTCTCAGCATTTCCTGGAAAAATCGCAGCCTTTAACTCCTTAACAAGCCCTCCACTTTCGGTTCCTTTAGATGACTGAAGTCTTCTATTTTGTTTCGGACTACTAATACCGTGGTAATGAGAGTCTTTCGCGCTACACAGCCAGGGATCAGGAATTTCAAACATGCCAGCTGTTTGTATTGGGAGGTTCTCCAGCTGAGACCTCCTGGGATAGTGTGAAAGAGAAAGGCACGTCAGGCTGAGACAACTGAACACCGTCCCACACCAGGCGAAGGCTAGATGTTTGGGTGAGAAGTGTCCTCTGCAGCTTCTAAACAGGGACAAGAACTGGCCGGGCCCTTGTGGCTATCTGGAACCCTGTTCTTGGTCAGACACTCATCACTAGCATTCACTGCACGTCCCCAGTATTAGAACATGAGAAGTAGGAGCAGGAAAGGCCATTCGCCCTTGGAGTCTGCCCTGCCTACAACAAGGTCACGACTGGGCCTCTATTAGCGTAACACTATTACAGGGCCAGCGACCCGGGTTCAATTCTGGTCGCTGTCTGTAAGGAGTTTGTACGTTCTACCCGTGTCTGTGTGGGTTTCCTCCGGGTGCCCCGGTTTCCTCCCACATCCCAACGACGTGCGGGTTAGGAAGTTGTGGGCATATGTTGGCCCCGGAAGAGTGGCGACACTTACAGGCTGCCTCCAGACCACGCTACGCAAAAAGAAGTATTTCACTGTGTGTTTCAATGTACATGTGACTAATAAATAAATATCTTAATATCTTAAATCTCTTGTCCCAGTGGCTGATTTTGGCAGCTGGATAAGAGTAAACCACAGTGAAACCAAAAAACCCTGCAAATGTGGAAAATCTGAAATAAAACCAGAAAATACTTGAAACACTTCTCAGGTCAGGCAGCATCTGTGGAGAGAGAAGCAGTTACTACTTCAGGTTGAAAACACTACCTTGCAACTGGGGAAGAGAGAAAACAAGTTGGTTTTCAGTAGCAGAAATGCTGGGGGGAAGGGCTGGGCAAGGCAAAGGGAATATTTCTGATAGGGTAAGACCAAGTGAGTGTAACGGGACAGCTGGGATCAGATTATGCTCCTTCATCTGTGTGTTGTGTTGGTAAAAGCAGAGCTGTGCGGCATGTCCAGCGGGAGACTATACAATGGTGAGAGCACTGACAGCATCTACTGGAGGTGCTGTCTTGAGAAGGCAACATCCATCATCAAAGATCCCCACCATCCGGGCCATGCCATCTTCTCACAGTTACCATCGGGCAGGAGGTACAGAAGCCTGAAGTCCCACACCACCAGGTTCAGGAACAGCTACTTCTCTACAACCATCAGGTTCTTGAATTGACCTGCACAACTCTAACCCTACCTCAGCAACGGAACACTACGGACCACCTCTTGCACTGCCGTGGACTTGTCTCTGTGGCTTTTCTGCACTAGTGCCTCACTTCTTTTACTTCACTGTATTGGTATTGGAATTGGTTTATTATCGTCACTTGTACCGAGGTACAGTGAAAAACTTGTCTTGCATACTGTTCGTACAGATCAATTCATTACACAGTGTATTGAGGTAGTACAGGGTAAAAACAATAACAGAATATAGAGTAAAGTGTCACAGCTACAGAGGAAGTGCAGTGCAGGTAGACAATAAGGTGCAAGGTCATAACAAGATAGATTGTGTCAAGAGTCCATCTTATTGTACTAGGGGACCGTTCAATTGTCTTATCAGCGTGGGATAGAAGCTGTCCATGAACCTGGTGGTACGTGCCCTCAGGCTCCTGTATCTTCTGCCTGATGGGAGGGGGGAGGAGAGAGAATGACCTAGGTGGGTGGGGTCTTTGATTATGCTGGCTGCTTCAGGTCGGAAGCGTCGGGAACTCCAGTGGGATCGGGAGTCGGGTCTCTGTTTTGTATAATTTATATCCTGTGTGTTGTCTGAATGCATGTGCCTGTGATGCTGCTGCAAGCAAGTTTTTCATTGCACCTGTACTTGTGCACATGGCAATAAACTCGACTTGACTAGAAAATCCCAGATGGATGATAGACAGAAGCGGTAAGTTCTGATACAGACCGAAAGACAGAGAGAGTTACCTAAAGTTAGAGAATTCGATATTGAAGGTTGAAGGCTGCCCAGGTGGCAGAGTCAACTATACTTGGCTGTTGGAACATCATGGCAGACATCTATCAAAACCATCCAGCAGTTTATGGTCACCATTACTGACGCTGACTCTTCAATGGATTAAGTTAGTTAATGAAGTAGATTTAATTACCACATCTGGCTTGGGTGGAATTCAAACTCACAGCTTGGATAAACCCAGGAATCTGGATTATTAGCACTGTTATACAGTCCCTCCACCCCTGAATCGATGAAGCACTGTTCTGTTAAACAGTTGCTTCCTCATGAAGCCTGCCTACTTAACTTCAGAATCAGATTTATTACCACTTGTGATCATATATATTAACTGTTCTTACTGTTATCCCGATCTCTTTGCACCAGATGTATAATCACTAATGTTACGTATATTAATTTGAAATTCAATAAAAAGAAAGATTTATCATCACTGACATATGACTTGAAATATGTTGTTTCATGGCAGCAGTACAGTGCAAGAATAAAAATCAAAAATCTATAAATTACAAAAATAATGTAAAAAGAAAAGGAATAACGAGGTAGTGTTCATGGGTTCATGGACCGTTCAGAAATCTGATGGCGGAGGGGAAGAAGCTGTTCCTGAATCGCTGAGTGTGGGTCTTCAGGCTCCTGTACCTCCTCCCTGGTGGGAGTAACGAGAAAATTCTAATAGAACGAGAACATAGTGAGGAAACACACAAGGTCCATCTGCGTCTGGAAAGAGCAAGAAAGAGTTAATGTTTTATCCAGCTGCTTTGTAGAGTGGGAGCTGAAGCAGTGAACAGTGTTTTTTCAGGTGCTGCTGGTCCATTGTGGATTTCCAACATTCGCTTTTCCAGTTTTAATAAAAGCAAGTCACCAATCCAATAGAAGTGCAAGGCAATGGACCACATCCCACGAACAGAACAGGTGACCGAAAGTCCATTCCGAATCAGAGCTATAAATATCGCAAGAGCACAGGAACAGGCCCTTTGGTCCACCCTGTCCATACTGACCATCAGGACCACCCAACTACACTAATCCCATTTACCAGCACGATGCTTTGATGATTCAAGTGTTCATCTAGATACATAGAATATTAAGACATAGAACACTACAGCACAGTACAGGCCCTTCCACCCACCATGTTGCGCTGACATTTTATCCTGCTCTAAGATCTATCCAACCCTTCCCTCCCAAATGTTAACCTTTCCCTCCCATTTCTCTATCATTCATGTGGCTATCTAAGAGTCTCTTAAATGTCCCTAATGTATCTGCCCCCACAAACTCTGCCGGCAATGCGTTTCATGCACCCACCAATCTTTGTGTAAAAAACTTACCCCTGACATCTCCCTTATACCCTCCTCCAATCACCTTAACATTATGCCCTCTCGTGTTAGCCATTTTCGCCCTGGGAAAAAGTCTCTGACTGTCCACTCGATCTATGCCTCTTATCACCTTGAACACCTCTATCAAGTCACCTCTCATCCTCCTCTCCAAAGAGAAAAACCCTAACTCACTCAATCTATCCTCATAAGACATGCTCTCCAATCCAGGCAGCATCCTGGTAAATCGCCTCTGCACCCTCTCTGAAGCTTCCACATCCTTCCTACAGTGAGGTGATCAGAACTGATCTTCCTATAATGGGGTGACCAGAAAATGTTGTGAGAGCTTCTGCCTTCACAACCCACTCAGACATGTCCATCCCTCTGGGAACATTATCCTGCCTTTCAAACACAACACTGAAATGACGGCCCAGCACCTCATCCCATTGTGTGATGTGGCAGACCAAGATATGGCATTACCATTGCCTAGTTCCCCGCCATCAACATCACAGATAGAGAGGCCGGTGAAGAAGGCGTTTGGCACACAGTCAGGGCAGTGAGTACAGGAGCAACACACAAAGCACTGGAGGAACTCAGCGGGTCAGGCAGCATCTATGGAGGGAAATGGACAGTCGCCATTTTGGGTTAAGACTCTTCATTTGGACTGATGGGAGGTAGCCAGTATAAAAAGGTGAGGGGAAGGGATGGAGCAAGAGCTGGCAGGCAATAGGTGGATCCAGGTGAGGGGGTCACAGATGAGGGAGGGGGGAGAGTGGGAATGATGTCAAAAAAGGTGTGGAGCCTGGAATAAAGAGGGGGAGGTGGGGAGGGGAACCAGAACTTAAACAGTACGTCTTTGGGATGTGGGAGGAAACCAGAGCACCCGGGGGAAACCCACACGGTCACACAGAGAACATGCAAACTCCACACAGACAGCACCTGAGGTCAAGATCGAACCCGAGTCTCTGGAGCTGTGAGGCAGCAGCTCTAGCCGCTGCGCCACTGGGCAACCCCGTGACCTCCACCACGTTCTCCAGGGCAACTAGTTAACGCCGACTTTACCAGCAACCTCCAGATGCCAAACATGAATAAATAGAAATAAAGAAATGTGGACAAGCAGCATTATCGACTTTCTTTCCTGATTTACTCAGCCCTTAACCTTTTAACATTCTGCATGCAGGGATGTTTGTTTATTCATAATGGCATCAGCTCTTGCCTGTCTGCAGAATTGATCACCAGGCTGGAAAATATTTAATACTTTATAGTGTAAGGGCCTCGGGAGGCAACTAAATCAGCAAGAGAGGGTGATGGCTGAGGAACATGCTGACAATTTTATTAGGATGGAAGAATTAGAAGAAAAAAGTCTTCGGAAAACAATCCGGGACAGACAGAAACTGCTCCAAGGATAATATTATGGAAGGAACGAGCAAAGGGAGGTGGAGGTTTTAAAAATATTCCCACATTTCTGTCTGATTACAGAGTAGAGCAAGCACGTTACAGGACACTGTCATTATTCCTTGGAGCGTAGGAGACTGAGGGGTGACGTTATAGAGGTGTATAAAATCATGAGGGGCATAGACAGGGTGAATGCACCCAGTCTTTTTCCCAGGGTTGGGGAATCAAGAACTAGAGGGCACAGGTTTAAGGTGAGAGGGGAGAGATTCAACAGGGACCTGAGGGGCAACTTTTTCACGCAGAGGGTGGAGGGTATATGGAACGAGCTGCCAGAGGAAGTGGTTGAGGCGGGTACAATAACAACACTTAAAAGACAGTTGGACAGGTACATGGATAGGAAAGGTTTAGAGGGATATGGGCCAAACGCAGGCAAATGGGACCAGCTTAGATGGGAATCTTGGTTGGCACGGACCAGTTGGGCTGAAGGGCCTGTTTCCGTGCTCTGTGACTCTGACACGGCAAGATGCAAACTTGGCATCATTGTACAGAGTTTAGAGGACAAGAAGGAGTCACTGGCCCAACAAGCCCACGTTGCCTCCATGTGGCCCTCTCTATCTCAATCTATTAATAGAACCTTCCACTTCTCTCGCCCCTCCACATCTCTGCTTTTACCTCAACCGCTTCCCATGGGAGTGAGTTCCGCCTTCTCCCTGGTCTCTGGGTATTGAGGTAATCCTGAACTTCCTAACTGTTCCCAGTTTTTGAAGGATGTCTTACATTTCTATAGCAACTTTCACATCCCTTTCAGGAAGTCATAAGGCACTTTAGAGCCAGTAGGGACTACTGATAAAAGCTGGCCACATGGTAGCCGATCTGTGCAGAGCAAGTGCCCAGAAACAGCAGGGTGACAGCGATCAGCATTCAGTACTGTCAGTCAGGAGGGTTGAACGACCCTGCTCCACATTGAATGGAACCATTACCGTCCGCCTGAGAAAGCGGGCGCGCTCTCTGTTTGACCTCGCATCCAAAAGACGGCACTGCTGACTGAGCAACATTCCCTCGTCTCCCTGAGAATTTCATGCTCGAGTGTCATAGAGTTGTAGAGAGATACTGAGTCCGCACAGACCATCAGCCACCCATTTACACTAATCTTATGTTAATCCCATTTTCCCCACACTCCCATCAACTCCCCCTAGATTCTACCATTCACCTACACACTGGGGGCAATTTACAGTGGTTTGTTATTGGTAATTGGTTTATTACTCCTGACATTCCCCCTCATACCTTTCTCCAATCACCTTAAAATTATACCCCCTCGTGTTAGCCATTGTCACCCTGGGAAAAAGTCTCTGACTGTCCACTCGATCTATGCCTCTTATCATCTTGTACACCTCTATCAATTCATCTCTCATCCTCCTTCTCTCCGAAGAGAAAAGCCCTAGCTCGCTCAACCTATCCTCATAAGACATGCTCTCCAATCCAGACAGCATCCTGGTAAATCCCCTCTGCACCCTCTCTAAAGCTTCCTATAATGAGACGACCAGAAAATGTTGTGAGAGCTTCTGCCTTCACAACGCACTCAGACATTTCCATCCCTCTGGGAACATTATCCTGCTTTCAAACACAACACTGAAATGACGGCCCAGCACCTCATCCCATTGTGTGATGTACCGAGATACAGTGAAAGGCTTTGCGTGCCATCCAGAGAGATCATTCCATACATTGTTATTGCTTTTTCTTTTGTACTACAGGAAAGTGAAAAATAATAACAATGCAGAATACAGTGTTACAGAGAAAGTACAGTTCAGGTAGACAATAAGGTGCAAGGGCCATGATGAGGTAGATTGAGAGACCAAAGAGTTCATCTTTATTGTATGAGAGGTCCGTTCAAAAGTCTTGTAACGGCGGGATAGAAGCTGTCCTTGAGCCTGGTGGCATGTTCTCAAGTTTTTAATCTATGAGCCTGTAAATCTTTGGGATGTGGGAGGAAACCGGAGCACCCGGGGGAAACCCACGTGGTTACAGGGAGAACGTGCAAACTCCACACACAGACAGCGCCGGAGGCCGGGATCGAACCTGGGTCTTTGGCGCTGTGAGGCAGCGGCTCTACCCGCTGTGCCACTGTACTGCCCTACTGCACTCTGTGGCGTGAGTCTGACGTGAACTCAGCCTGGCAAAGAGGCAAGGATGAAACCCAATGGCTCAATAGTGATAAATTTCAGGAAAGGTGTCAAAAAACTCTTGGGGAGTTGCCCACCATTTTGTCCCTCTTCAGGGCACATCTTTCCCACTCTACACTGTTGTGGCGTGTCCACAGCACTCTAAAGCCTTAGGGCAGTGGTTTCTACAGCCCCACACAACAGTGCAGAACAGGTCACGGCTGCAGAGTTAAAGCAAACCAGACCTGCACCGTGGGGCTTCCTGCTGTAACCTTTAAATCAAGATCATGCCTTTAATTCCCCAAAACATGTGTTCCACATCACGTATGATGTAATGAACGTTTCACTATTTTAAAAACATACATGGCAACCGACAGATGTCAGTAAACACTGTGAATCCATAGCAACAGGGACAATGCTTCTGCATTTTAAGGAAACATCATCTTTTCAACAGAATTTTCACATGAAAATTATTCATCGCCATTGACAGCAACAACCTTCCATCTCTATAGCAGCTTTGACAGGGCCAACACATCTTGAGAAATGCAATCAAATAAAAGCTAAAGTCCCATCATTATGTTGTGTGGTTAGAGAAGTGTGTTTTAAACAGTCTTGGAGAGAGAGAGGGAGAGGGGGAGAGAGGGCGGGGAGAGAAGGAGGGGCGGGGAGAGAAGGAGGGGCAGGGAGGGGGATTGAGAGAGAAAGGGGAGAGAGAGAGGGGCAGGGAGGGAGAGAGAAAGAGGTGGGGAGAGAGGTGGAGAGAGAGGGAGAGGAGGGGAAGGCAGATGAGGGTACAGGGGTAGAGAGGAGACAAACGGTGGAGGGATTTGGAAACAGTTTTGGGAATTTTAAAATGGTGGTAATGCGGAACCGGGAGCCGGTGTGGGGGGTGGGTCAGGGCGGTCGGTAGGTGAAGTGACCACTGTAAATTGTCCGTGTGCGTGGGGTGTGGTAGAAGCTGGGGGTGGGGGAGTTAAGGGGAATGTGGGGAGAATAGGTTACAGGGAAAATCAATGAATGGGATTGCTCTATGAGCTGGCATAGACTCGATGGTATGAATGGCCTCCTTCTCCTCCGATGTTGTATGAAAGTAGAGTGTTTGGTGAGGGGGACATTCCTCAGGCTGGGGGGGGGGGTCCAGCATTGGGGGTGGGGACGCATTTGGTGACCATTTGTCTCAGAACAAATGGTCAGCAGCTTCCAACTGAGATGCAGAGAATGTTCCTCCCCCAGATAGTTGTGAATCTTTGGAATTCCTTCCGGATGGTCAGTCACAGAGCCACAGAGTCACAGAGGCTCCTTGATCCAGCAAGGCAATGCTGACAATGAACATTCCCGTTTACTTGGTCCACAGCTTACGGTGCCTCGATGATTCAAGTGGTATTGGAATTGGTTTATTATTGTCACATGTACCGAGGTACAGTGAAAAACTTGTCTTGCAAACCGTTCATACAGATCAATTCATTACACAGTACATTGTGGTAGTACAGGGTAAAACAATACAGAATGCAGAATAAAGTGTCACAGCTACAGAGAAAGTGCAGTGTAGGTAGACAATAAGGTGCAAGGTCATAACAAGGTAGACTGTGAGGTCAAGAGTCTGGTTTATCGTACTAGGGGACCGTTCAATAGTCTTATAACAGTGGGGTAGAGGCTGTCCTTGAGCCTGGTGGTACGTGCTTTCAGGCTTTTGTACCTTCTGCCTGGTGGGAGGGGGGAGAAGAGAGAATGTCCGGGGTGGGTGGGGTCTTTTATTACGCTGGCTGCTATACCGAAGCAGCGAGAAGTGTAGACAGAGTCCATGGAGGGGAGGCGGCCTTCTGTGATGTGCTGAGCTGTGTCCACAACTCTCTGCAGTTTCTTGCGGTCCTGGGCAGAGCAGTTGCCGTACCAAGCTGTGATGCATCCAGATAGGATGCTTTCTATGGTGCATCGATAAAAATTGGTATCAAAGGGGACATGTCAAACTTCTTTAGCCTCCTGAGGAAGTAGAGACACTGGTGAGCTTTCTTGGCCGTTGCGTCTATGTGGTTGGACCAGGACAGGCTATTGGCGATGTTCACTCCAAGGAACTTGAAGCTCTCAACCCTCTCGACCTCAGCACCATTGATGTAGACAGGAGCATGTACACCGCCCCCTTCCTGAAGTCAATGTCCAGCTCTTTTGTTTTGCTGACATTGAGCGAAAGGTTGTTGTCATGACAGCAAATCACTAAGCTCTCTAAGTGTTTATCCTATGCACTTTGTTGAATACTTCCAAGGAGGAAGACTTTAAGATACTCCGTGATTATGAGATATGGAATCTATCTGGATGCATCACTGCTTGGTATGGCAACTGCTCTGCCCAAAACTGCAAGAAATTGCAGAGAGTTGTGGATACAGCCCAGCACATCACGGAAACCAGCTTCCCCTCCATAGACTCTGTCTACACTTCTCGCTGCTCGGTAAAGCAGCCAACATAATCAAAGACCCCACCCACCCCGGCCATTCTCTCTTCTCCCCCCTCCCATCAGGCAGAAGATACAAAAGCCTGAAAGCACGTACCACCAGGCTCAAGGACGGCTTCTATCCCGCTGTTATCAGACCCCTGAACGGACATCTTGTCCAATCAAAGATGAACTCTCGATCTCCTGATCGTGTCCCTTGCACTTTATTTGTCTGCCTGCACTGCACTTGCTCTGTAACTGTAACACTATATTCTGCATTCTGTTTTCTTTTTACTACCTTTATGTAATTATGTGTGGCATGATCTGTCTGAATAGCAAACAAAACAAAAGCTCTTCATTGTATCTCAGTACACGTGGCATTAATAAACCAATACAAAGTGCAAACGGGTCTGACTCAAGGCCCAGGTCAACCACAAAGGTCCAGATGGACACTTCTTGCTCCAGTTCCTTTGGGTCTCACCCTTCCCTCACTGTGCCAGACTGCTGGGCCTGAGAGAGGGAGGTTATAGGTATGAAACTATCAACTGCTGTGACTCAGAGCAAGCCTCTGATGGGTTGTCCTCGGGTGAGGAACAAGTCAGCTGTAGTTGCTTCGATGAAGCCAATGTGTTGAGAACTGGGGACAATTCACACACCGCCCTGACTTGGAAATGTATCGTTGCTCCTTCATAATCAAAACCCTGGAACTCCCTCCCCAACAGCACAGCGAGAGATCTTTCCCAGATGGACTGCAGCAGTTCATGAAATCAGATCACCACCATCTTCTCAAGGGTAATGAGAGAGGGGGTAATAAATGCTGGGCTTGCCAACCCTGGGAATAAATGAAAGAAGCAGCAGCACAAATGTAGGAAATGCAGAGAAACAAAGGACTGCAGATGCTGGAATCTAGATGATGCTGGAGGAACTCAGCAGGCCAGGCAGCATCCGTGGAGAAGAGCCAGGACCCTTCTTCAGGACTGAAGATAGGAAAAGGGGAAGCTCAATATATAGGAGGGAAACGCAGAGCAGTGATAGGTGGACAAAAGAGGGGAGGTGGGGTGGGCACAGGGTGGTGATAAGTAGATGCCGGTAAGAGACAGTGATAGGCAGATGTGGGGGTGGAGGGGAGAGCACCTCCTCATTTTCCATCTTGGAACCTTGCAGCCTAATGTCATGAATATTGAATTCTCCCACTTTAGGTCATCCCCACCCCCTTCCCCACACCCCCCCCCCCCACCCCCCCACCGTGCTTCTTCCCTTTCCTAGCTTCTTTTTTTCTACCTTTATTTCCCTCTGTCTCCTTACCTTTGACCCATCCCCCCGTGGATCTGCTCTCTCCTCCTCCCCCTGGGCCCAGGACATAGATGCAATCAGAAGGAAGGCGCACCAGGATCTTTATTTTCCCAGAAGGGTAAGGAGGTTCGGTTTGTCACCGAACACTCTAACACACTTCTACAGAGGTACTGCTGAAAGTATCCTGACTGGTTGCATCACGGTCTGGGACGGCAATTCCAACGCACAGGAACATAAGAAGCTGCGGAGTGTAGTGGACTCAGCCCAATACATCACGGGCACATCCCTCCCCACCATCGGGAGTATCTACAGGAGGTGTTGCCTCAAGAAGGCAACATCCATCATCAAGGATCCCCACCATCCGGGCCGTGCCATCTTCTCACAGCTCCCATCGGGCAGGAGGTACAGAAGCCTGAAGTCCCACACCACCAGGTTCAGGAACAGCTACTTCCCTTCAACCATTCGGTTCTTGAACCAACCGGCACAACCTTAATCACTACAGCTTAGCAACACTGTGACCACTTTGCACTCCAATGGACGTTGTTTTTTATTGTTGTTCTTTTGTAAAATTTTGCTGAATATATGTTTAACATGTTTTTCTTCTGAGATTTTTCTCTCCAATGATATGTGCCAACGATGTTGCTGCAAATAATTTTTTCATTGCATCTGTGCACACACGTGCATGTGACGATAAACTCGACTTTGGCTTTGAACACAGCGGGTCAGGCAGCGTCTGTGCAGGCAGAGGTATCGTTGATGTTTTAGGTCGGGACTGGATGCAGGGTCTCGACCCAAAACGTAGATGTTCCCTCTGCCTACACAGATGTTGCTTGACCCGCTCAGCTCCTCCAGCAGCTTGTTTCTTGCTGCTTTCACTGCTCTCACCAGTACTTAGCTCAGGATGCATTACGGAGCAGATAAAGTGGCCCAAAGTAGCAGGCAGTTGAAAATGCAGGTCGAACGCTGTCTCTGTGCTCTCCAGAGAGCTGTGGAAATCATTAATTCCTGCAGCACTCAGCTGTGGCAGTGTGAGCCCCCACCAGCCCCAAACCACCAGCCCAGCTCATCTGCACCTCCCCCCGCCCCATCAAAGAGTTCAGTCCCCCTCGTACACATATCCTCAGCCCCTGAGGAGTCCGCTGCCTTCCTGTTTGCAGATCACATGTCAGAGCTCCAACCTTCCCTCATTTTCTCCAGGAACCAGACACACTAATGGATCCAAGATGTTCCCTTGGCAGGGACACCAAGTCCCCCGAGACTTCCCACTGCACATGTTGTCAAAGGCTTCAGTTACAGACAGAGCAGGGACTTAGCACCACTGCACTCACCAGCAGGATTCAGGGCTTGTCCCAGAGGAAGATATCAGATGTTAAGGGGGCAACATTGTTCAGGGGTTACAAGAGTAACACACCCACTTCCTGACTCTGTTTCACTGAGGGCAGCGGAGTGCAGTGTTGGGAGGCTCCAGCACCTTGAAATTTACTGCCAACCAACGATGCTTGTTGCTATGTTCTAATTTCCCTGCTGAATCTGAAGTGCAGAAACAGGCCCTTCGGCCCAACTGGTCCATGCCGACCAAGCCAGTTCAATTTGCCAGCGTTTGGCCCATAACTTCCCTATCCATGTACCTGTCCAACTGTCTTTTAAAAGTTGTTATTGTGCCTGCCTCAGCCACTTCCTCTGGCAGCTCGTTCCACATACGGACCACCTTCTGTGTAAAAAAGTTGCCCCTCAAGTTGTTATTAAATCTTTCCCCTCTCACCTTAAACCTATGCCATCTAGTTCTAGCGGCGGAAAGGGTGAGCAGTTTCAAGTTCCTGGCCGTCAACATCTCAGAAGATCTATCCTGGGCCCAACACATTGATGCAATCATAAAGAAGGCACGCCAGCAGCTCTACTTCATTAGGAGCTTAAGGAGATTCGGTCTGTCACGAAAGACTCTTGCAAATTTCTATAGATGTACGGTGGAGAGCTTTCTGACTGGTTGCATCACAGCCTGGTATGGAGTCTCCAATGTGCAGGATTGTAAGAGGCTGCAGAGAGTTGTAGACTCAGTCAGCTCCATCACGGACACAACCTGGGCCCCTGTACCTCCCTCTGCAACTGGATCCTAGACTTCCTTATCGGGAAACCATAGTCAGTGCAGATCAGCAGTAACATCTCCTCCTCGCTGACAATCAACACAGGCGCACCTCAAGGCTGCGTGCTTAGCCCACTGCTCTACTCTCTCTACACGCACAACTGTGTGGCTAAGCACAGCTCAAACACCATCCATAAATTCTCTGATGACACCGCTGTTGTTGGCAGAATCTCAGATAGCGATGAGGAGACGTACAGGAGTGAGACAGATTGGCTGGTTGAGTGGTGTCGCAACAACAACCTCGCACTCAGCGTCAGCAAGACCAAGGGATTGATTGTGGGCTTCAGGAAGGGGAAGTCTGGAGAACACACACCAGTCCTCACTTAGGGGTCAGTGGTGGAAAGGGTGAGCAGCTTCAAGTTCCTGGGCATCAGTATCTCAGAGGATCTTCCTTGGGCCCAACACATTGATGCAATCATGAAGAAGGCACGCCAGTGGCTCTACTTCATAAGTAGTTTGAGGAATTTGGTATGTTACCAAAGTCTCTTACAAATTTCTACAGATGTACTGTGGAGAGCATTCTGACTGGTTGCATCACCGCCTGGTTATGGAGGCTCCAATGCGCAGGATCGCAAGAGGCTGCAGAGGGTTGGAGACTCAGCCAGCTCCATCACGGGCACAACCCTCCCTGCCGTCGAGGACATCTTCAAGAGGCGATGCCTCAAGAAGGCGGCATCCATCATTAAAGACCCTCACCACCCGGGACATGCCCTCTTTACATTACTGCCATCGGGGAGGAGGTACAGGATCCTGAAGACCCACACTCAACAATTCAGGAACAGCTTCCCTCCACCATCAAATTTCTGAACGGTCCATGAACCCATGAACACTGCCTCGTTATTCCTGTTTAAGACTATTTATTTATTTTTGTAACTTATAGTAATTTTTATGTCTTCATGTCTTGCACTGTACTGCTACCGCAAAACAAATTTCACGACATATGTCAGCGGTAATAAACCTGATTCTGATTTATAAATCAATTAGACACATCTGGATTTCCAATTCCTTTCCCTGTATCTGTAGGCTACTGACCACCCCACTGGGCAACAGAGGAATAAGCTTCTACTAATTACAATCTCCATCCAATAACCTGGTCCCAGAGTGACTCAGCTCGAAACAAATCAACATCAGTGCACTCTGTTGAAAAAATATTCCAAAGATGATCAAACAGATGACGCCACGATGACTAAGCAACAACTTCCTGACAGACTTAGCATTAACATCTGCATCGTTTAGGATAATACACCTCCTGTGTTGATGGATAAAAGTAATCAGAGTTGAATAGCAGCACATCCTGCCCACACCAGAGGAAGCAGATTAAAATCCCCAATCTATTTTTAGCACTTGATGCGTGGGTCTTTGCCGAGTATTTCAGGAGCCAACCTGTGACAGTACAAAAGGAATCTAATCTGCCCGTCAAATCTTTTGACAGCACTGAATACTGACACAAAGAACCACGATGAGCCAACCACAGCTGGAGGTTTTGCAAGGCTACAGCTGTGGCGCGGCGGTTAATTTACCGGACTATTCATCCAGAAACCTGGAGAAGCAATCTGAGTTCAAATCCCACCTCGGCAGCTGTGGAATTTCAATTCAGTTAATAACCAGGAATTGGGAGCTGGGTTCAATCCCGACCTCGGGAACTCTCTGTGTGGAGTTCTCCAAGTGACCACGTGGGTTTCCTCCGGGTGCTCCAGTTCCCTCCCACCCCAAAGACATTCAGTTCAGTGGGTTAACTGGCTGCTGCAAATTGCCCCCAGTGTGTGTGGGTCAGGGGTGGAATCTCTGGGGAGTTGATGGGAACGTGGGAAGAATAAAATGGGATTAAGGGAGTTTAAAGGAGATGTGTGGGGCAAGTTTTGTTTTACACAGAGAGCGGTGGGTGCCTGGAACAGGCTGCCAGGGGTGTGGTGGAGGCAGATACGATAGAGGCATTTAAGAGGCTCTTAGAATGTGCAGAGAATGGAGGGATATGGATCATGTGCAGGCAGAAGAGACTGAGCATTGTGTTCGGTGCAGACATTGTGGGCCGAAGGGCCTGTTCTTGTGCTGTATTGTTCCACGATTAATGTAAATAGTAGGTTGATGGTCAGCACAGACTCGTTGGGCCAAAAGGCCTGCTTCACGAGCCACCGCAGGCCAAGTGGTGAAGCTGCCCCCGCAGTGGTGTGGCGAGGGGGTGCAGCGGAGTGGCTCGCTGGACAACTTTAGGGGGGGGCCTTAAAAGTCAGTCACATGGGATGGGCCTGGAGTCACGTATAGGCTCGATCAGGTGTCGATGGCAGAACCCCTCCGCTGAAGGGCATTGGTGAACCGATTCACAACACTCCGATGGTTCTCGTTGTCATCAGTACTATGATTAGAGTCATAGAGAGTTACAGCACAGCAACAGGCCCTTCGGCCCAATGAGTCTGTGCTAGAGGGCAGAGGTTTAAGAGGGAGGAGGTTTACAGAGGATCTGAGGGGCAAATTTTTCACAGCAAGGGTAGTTGGTATCTGGGATGAGCTGCCAGAGGAGGAGGTGGAGGCAGGAACCGTAACAACATTTAAGAGGCATCTGGACAGGTACTTGAATCCAGGCAACTTTCTTATGGAGACAAAAGAGACTGTAGATGCTTGAATCTGGAGCAAATCCTCGTGAATCTTTTCTGCACCCCCTCTAGCTTAAGATAAAGATTTCTTTATTAGTCACACGTACATAGAAACACACAGTGAAATGCACCTTTTGCGTAGAGTGTTCTGGGTGCAGCCCGCAAGTGTCGCCACGCTTCCAGCGCCAACACAGCATGCCCACAACTTCCTAACCCGTACGTCTTTGGTATGTGGGAGGAAACCGGAGCACCCGGAGGAAACCCACGCAGACACGGGGAGAACGTACAAACTCCTTACAGGCAGCGGCCGGAATTGAACCTGGGTTGCTGGCGCTGTAAAGCGTTAAGCTATTGAACCTGGGTTGCTGGCGCTGTAAAGCGTTAAGCTAACCATTACACTACCGTGCCTGCCTACATCCCTCCTGTAGTGTAGTGACCAGAACTGCACACAATGCTCCAAATGTAACCTCACCAACATGCCTCAGCCAATAAAGGCCAGTGTGCCAGATGCCTTTTTCACCACTTTGTCTACCTGTGTTGCCACTTTCAGGGAACTTTATACCTGTACCCCTGGGTCTCTGTTCATCAACATTCCCCAGGGCCCTGCCATTCACTGTCTATGTCCTGCCCTGGTTTAACTTCCCAAGAAGAATCACTTTGCACTTGTCTGAGTTAAATTCCATTGCTATTCATATTGCTGCTTCAGGCAAACATTCAATGGGATCCTTGGCATCCAACAACAGTGAAAGCATCAAACAGCAGTTACAATAAAGAATTTTCACACACCAGCATAAAAATATAATTTCTGATTAAGGTTTTGAACTTAGAGCAATAAATAAAGATTGAAACATCGATAACATTCCGTTTGCAACTTCTCAACACATAAAGCAGACTACGTCTGCAAGAATGAGACAACATGACCTAATTTGCGGCAAACAACATTTATACCACAAAAATGGGTAGTATTTATACCAACGAGGGTGTCTAACCACCTCCCCTGACTTTTATGGCATTAGAATTGAAACTGGTTTATTATTGCCACTTGTACCGAGGTACAGTGAAAAACTTGTCTTGCCGTTCATACATATCAACTCATTACACACTGCATCAAGGTAAAATACAGAATACAGAATAAAGTGTAACAGCTACAGAGAAAGTGCAGTGCAGGCAGACAATAAGGTGCAAGGATCATAACGAGGTAGAATGTGAGGTCAAGAATCCATCTTATCATACTAGGGAACTATTCAATAGTTTTATAACAGCGGGATAGAAGGTGTCCTTGAGCCTGGTGGTACATGCTTTCAAGCTTTTGTTTCTTCTGCCCGATGGGGGGGGGGGGGGGGGGGGGAGAAGAGAGAATGTCCAGATGGGTGGGGTCTTTGATTATGTTGGCTGCTTTACCGAGGCAGCAAGAAGTGTAGACAGAGTCCATGAAGGGGAGGTTGGTTTCCGTGATGCGCTGGGCTGTGTCCACAACTCTCTGCAGTTTCTTGCTGTCACGGGCAGAGCAGTTGCCGTACCAAGCCGTGATGCATCGGGATAGGATGCTTTCTATGGTGCAGCTATAAAAATTAGTGAGTGTCAAAGGGGACATGCCAAATGTCTTTAGCCTCCTGAGGAGCTAAAGAATTCCATTGCTATCACCAGTTCCCCAACTATCAACATCCTGGGGAGTCACCGCTGATTAAAAACTCAGCTAGACAAGTCAAATAAATACTGTGGCTACAAGAACAAGTCAGAGACAGAGTATCCTTGAGTAAGTGGCTTCACACCTTGTGCACCAAAGACTTTCCACCATCTACAAGGCACAAATCAGCAGCAGGATGGAATACTCTCCACTTACCTAGATACACAGAACAGTACAGCACAGGAACAGGCCCTTCAGCCCATCAGGTCCATACCACGCATGATACCAATCCCTTCTGCCTGCACGTGATCCATTCCCTGCATATTCATGTGTCTATCTAAAAGCTTCTTGAACGCCACCATCGTATCTGCTTCCACCACTATCCCTGGCAGCCTGTTCCAGGCACCCACCACTCTCTGTGTAAAAAAATTTGCCCTGCATATCACTTTTAAACTTTCCCCCTCTCATCTTAAAGGTTTGTCCTCTAGTAGTCAACATTTCTACCCTGGGAGAAAGACTCTGATTGCCCTACCTAATGCCTCTCATAATTTTATAAACCTCTATTGGGTCTCTCCTCTGTCTCTGACGCTTCAGAGAAAGCAACTGAAGTTTGTCTAACCTCTCCTTATAGCACATGCTCTCCAGACAGCATGCTGGTAAACCTCTTCTGAACCTTCTTCAAAACCTCCTCATCCTGAACGAATGCAGTGCCAACAACACTCAAGAAGGTCGATACCAGTAGATGATGATGATATTTATTTATTAGTCACATGTACATCGAAACACACAGTGAAATGCATCTTTTGCGTAGAGTGTTCTGGGGGCAGCCCCCAAGTGTCGCCACGCTCCCGGCGCCAGCATAGCATGCCCACAACTTCCTAACCCGTACGTCTTTGGAATGTGGGAAGAAATCGGAGCACCCAGAGGAAACCCACACAGACACGGGGAGAACGTACAAACTCCTTACAGACAGTGGCAGGAATTGAACCCGGGTCGCTGGCACTGTAATAGCGTTATGCTAACCGCTACAGTACTGTGCCTGCCCTACTGCCGAGCACAGGAACAGGCCATTCAGCTCACCATCGAAAAACAAGGCAGCTTGCGTGATTGGCAACCCATCAATCACCATAAATGTTCACTCCCTCCACCACTGGCACACAGAGGTTTCACTGTGTACCACCGACAAAATGCACTGCAGTTACTCACCCAGACTGCACCGCCCAAATCAGTGACGTCTACCACTAAGAAGGAAAAAACAGCAGGGCTTTTTTTGTTCTAATTATGTTTTTCCTTGTAAAAATTGTGTATAATTTATGTTTTTATTATTTTTGTGAATGCTGATTCTATGATGCTATGTGTCAATGATGCTGTTGCAAGAGTACATATATGGACTCAGCCAGCTCCATCACGGGCACAACCCTCCCCACCATTGAGGACATCTTCAAGAGGCGGTGCCTCAAGAAGGTGGCATCCATCACTAAGGATTCTCACCACCCGGGACATGCCCTCTTCTCGTTACTACCATTGGGGAGGAGGTACAGGAGCCTGAAGACCCACACTCAATGATTCAGGAACAGCTTCTTCCCCTCCGCCATCAGATTTCTGAATGGTCCATGAACACTATCTCGTTATTCCTTTTGTTTTGCACTATTTATTTATTTTGCAACTTGTAGTAATTTCATGTCTTGGACTGTCCTGCTGCTGCAAAACAACACATTTAACATCATCTACATCAGTGATAATAAATCTGTTTCTAATATGACAATAAACTTGACTCTCGACTAATTTGCACCAGACTGGACCCACATGGAGCAGATGTTGAGAGAAAAAATGTCTGTTATAGAGTCACAGAGTGGTACAGCACAGAATCAGGCCATTCGGCCCACCACATCCATGCTGACCTTTTTGCCCATCTACACTGAACCCATTTGCCCGCATTAGGACCGTGTCCTTCTATGCCTTGCCTATTGGTGTCTGTCTAAAGGCTTCCTCACCATTGTTACCGTAGCAGGGATGACCCTTTGACAAATATCTCTCCAAATAAGGAGATTCAATGATATTTGAGTGATTGAAGTGTAATTTTGTTCAGTAGTGTGACTGTTGCTTTTCAGTGTTTCCAAACAAGTTCAGTCAAACCACAAACCTTTTGTAAACTGCAGGATCCTGCTAACTAACGTATGACGCCTTTAAGCTAAACCACACTGCTTGGAATTTGAATTGAATTCCAACCCTTCATCCTATTCAAATGAAAATGAGGAAGATGTGATAAATCTCTGTCTTTGCATGGTTACACCACTTGTTCCCCTCCAAGTCACACACTGCATTGACTAGAAAATATATCACCGGTCTTTCATCACCGCTTGTTGTGAGTCCTGGAGCTCCCTCCCAAACAACACTGTGGGCCACCTTCACCATGAGGGCTGCGTGGTTCAAAAAACTGACTCACCACTTCTCTGCCATCGAGGGCATCTTCAAGAGGCAGTGCCTTAAGGTGGCGGCATCCATCACTAAGGACCCTCACCACCAGGGACATGCCCTCTTCACTTTACTACCATCGGGGAGGAGGTACAGGAGACCCACACTCAACGATTCAGGAACAGCTTCTTCCCCTCTGCCATCAGATTTCTGAACAGTCCATGAACCCATGAACGCTACCTCGTTGTTATTCTTTCTTTCTTTCTTATTTATTCATTCATCTATCTATCTATCTATCTATCTATCTATCTATCTATCTATCTATCTATCTATCTATCTATCTATCTATCTATCTATCTATCTATCTATCTATCTATCTATTTATTCACCTTTATATTTATTTATTTACATGAAAATGAGCAAGATGTGACTATTTATTTATTTTTGTAACTTATGGTAATTTTTATGTCTTGCGCTGTACTGCTGCTGCAAAACAACACATTTCGCAACAAATGTCAGTGATAATTGTGATTCTTCTCCTCCAGGTCAGTTAGAGATTGGCAATAAATGCTGGCTTTTCCTGGGACATATAGATCCCCAAAAATATGGAAAAATAGTAGCTAAAATACAATTGAAACACAAAAGTATTGATTGGAAATGTCATAAATAAACCTTATACATGTTTAAATATCACCCGGATTTTTCCGTTTCTGTGAACCCGACTAGGAGTAAGATCACAGTGACATCTTGCTGCTTCCAGCCATTTTAAACCAACGCACATCACCAACCAGTCTCATCCCATTCCGCTAACAATGGCTGGAATGAGTAATGGGGCACACATGCATATTTATACCAGATGTACAGCACTTGTGCCTCCAGAGCGCTTACCTTTCTGGGTTTCACTCTGTCATGGTAATCGTACTGGAATATCCCTTTGTAACTCAGTCCCAACCACCACGGAATTCCTTGCTTGTCCTGTTGGATAAATCACAACAATTCAGCACTCGACATTTCGTAATTCTTAAAAGAAACAAATGCCCAGTAAAACCCAAAGCCCACTGGAATTTATGCAAAGGTCTAGCAGCAAAAGAGTTAAATGAAGTTCAATGAAGTTTCGGAAGGATTGGGGGGGGGGGGGGGATCTCATCGAAACCTACTGGATACTGAAAGGCCTGGATAGAGTGGACGTGGAGAGGATGTTTCCATCAGTGGGAGAGTCCAGGATCTGAGGGCACAGCCTCAGAATAAAGGGACGTCCCTTTAGAACTGAGATGAGGAGGAATTTCTTCAGCCAGAGGGTGGTGAATCTGTGGAATTAGTTGCCACAGAGGGCTGTGGAGGCCAAGTCGTTGGGTGTATTTAAGGCAGAGATCGATAGGGTCTTGTTTGGTGAGGGGGTTAAGGATTGCAGGGAGAAGGCGGGAGAATGGGGTTGAGAAGAAAATCAGCCATGAGTGAATGGGGGAGCAGACTCAATGGGCCGAATGGCCTAATTCTGCTCCTATATCACATGCTCAAAAGTGCTGAATGGGATTCAAAGATCTGCAAGTTCCTGATCAAGTTTAGAATATAAGGTCCAGGGATACAGTTGAATGGTTTATGGATTATTGGAACCAACATCAAACTGATCACAAAGTCTTGGGTTATGGAATTCAAAGGTAGCGAAGTTGCTTGAAACGTGCAGAGGGCTTTGAACACACTGTACTTCGAGCTGTGGACAGTTTGTGCTCTGCATTACAAAAAAGATGCAGGTGCGCTGGGGAAGGTGTGAGAAAGATTTATCAGGGTGGCCTCTAAGGAAAGAGACTGCAGTGACTGGGCAAGATGGAAGTTGGTCTTCTTCCATCAGAAGAGAGACAGAATCATAGAGTTATACAGCACGGAAGCAGGCCATTCGGCCCAATGCATCCATGCTGACCACATTCCCTACCTGAGCTAGTGTCATTTGCCTGTGTTTGGCTCATATCCCTCTCTCCATTCTTATCTATGAATTTATTAATGTTGTAATTGAAGACTGAATTATTCAAAATTGAAGTTTGAAGATTCAAACAAAACCCAACAGAGGTCTTTAGAAGTCTGGTGAGTGTGGGGAGAATGCTTCTGCTCCTGAGACTGTCAGAATCCATACGAGCATAAATCCAAGAGGAGATAAGAGTTTATTCATTACTTATGTGGGGAGGGGAGAGGGGTTAGAATGTGGGCCAGGGTAGCACCAAGTGGTTGAGTTTACAGACCTTCAAAAGGAAATTTTGAAGAGATAAAGGGGTGAGAAAGAGTGCTGAGAGGAGCTAGAAAGAATATGAGGAGACTCGAGTCCTGCAGAGGCATTGGGCCAAATGGCTTCTTTCTGTTCTATATTTTCCCTTTAACTCATCATGTAAGGAAGGTTCACACATGGTTAGAATTATCCAGCACTGGGACGGGGCTTTTGGCCCAAGTCTACACCAACCCACTGACAGGAATCCCACACATCCCAATTCCTTAATGCTCTCCACATTCCATAGAGCCGTAGAGAAATACAGCACAGAAACGGGCCCTTCAGCCCATTATGCTGTCCATCAATCCTACATTAATCCCATTTTAAAAACAATTTTCTTATTCTCCTCACATTCTCATCAACTTGACCCAAATTCTACCCCTCACCCACACACCAGGGGCAAATTACAGCAGCCAATTAACCTACCAACCCTCATGGAATTAGGATGTGGGAGCAGTCACCAGGAAAACGTGCAAACTCCACACGGACAGCGCCCGAGGTCAGGAATGAACCCGGGTCTCCGGAGCTGTGAGGCAGCGACTCTACCCGCTGTGCCACTGGGCTGCCCTTGAATGGATTCTTGAGCTGAATGGATTCCAATAAATTTGGTTTTCCAATAGATGGTTTTCACGAAAACCAGCCACTCCTCTGTGGATCCATGGACTCTGTCTGCATTTCCTGCTGCCTTGGTAAAGCAGCCAACATAATCAAAGACCCCACCCACCCTGGACATTTTCTCTTCTCCCCCCTCCCATCGGGCAGAAGATACAAAAGCCTGAAAGCACGTACCACCAGGCTCAAGGACAGCTTCTATCCCGCTGTTATAAGATTATTAAACAGACCTCCTGTACGATGAAATGGACTCTTGATCTCACAATCTACCTCGTTATGGCACTTGCACCTTATTGTCTGCCTGCACTGCACTTTCTCTGTAACTGTAACACTTTATTCTGCATTCTGTTATTGTTTTCCCTTGTATGACCTCTATGTACTGATGTGATGAAATGATCTGTATGGATGGTATGCAAAACAAAGTTTTTCACTGTACCTTGGTACATGTGACAATAATGAACCAATTTACCAAATGTAAATAGACCCCTATCAGGAAATACTCTGCACTCAGTCCAGAGGCAGGGACTGGCAATGGTCAAGGCCAGTGAACTGTAAAAGCGTGCACATGAATGCTGCAAGCGTTTGAACAGGTAACAGCACACAGCTTATTGAAAAAGGGCTCAAAAGCTTTATAGTTCTCAATAAGGGAAACCTTCAACTGGTGGCACTGATCATTGGGAGTTTTCGGGGCTCTGTGTAACACCTGCCTCTGAAATTCAGTTCCATTGACTTCAATGGGATTGTTTTTGGGAAACAGGGTATAAAGCAGGCCTACTAAAATCCTGCCTATCTGGCACGAGGTATCCAGCTGTCTCCCTGTTCAGGGGCTGGATTCCAGACATCTCCTGGATTTGAGTGGGAACAGCTCGCTTCCCAACAAAAGGGCCAGGAATGTCTTTAGCAGTCAAGTCATTGAGAATTCCTCCAAATCAAATGCCTTTCACAACCCAGCCATGACCTTCTTGGCTAACCTGACTCTCTGAATAAACATTGCTGGAATTCTCCACGACACTTAAGAAATTAAAGTTGAGCGGTGTACCCCTGCCTGGAGGCTGGATCTAACTCCACCGTATCCTGGATACACATTTCCAAATGCCATCTCGGACAAGAAGAATGTTATTCGTGCATAATGGGGAGCTCGTGTCCATGGGAAGTGCCCGATCACAGGCATTGTATTTTTTATCCCCTTTGGAATGTGATTGACTCCGGGAAGCCAGTTAGTTATTACTCACTGGAGATACAAAAGACTGCAGATGCTGGAATCTAGAGCAATAAAAAGACGATGGAGTAACTCAGCAGGTCGGGCAGCACCTGTGGAGGGAAATGGACAGTAGACGTTTCGGATTGAGACCCTTCATCTGGACTGAAAGATAGAGGGGAGATAGCTGGTATAAAGAGGTGAGGGGTGCCCTACAGGGAAACTTTTACTCCTTGTACTTCCGATCTCTCTGACGGAAATGTCCCAACTGGCAGTAAACTAAAAGAGGTTTTCTCTCCAGTGGAAAAGGATTTGTGATTTCCTAACCCACTTCATTGCCCCGATGCTACCACTCACCACACACACTGGGGATGATGAACAGTGACTGGGTATTAATCTGACTGAAGTGTCGGAGACTGAGACTGAGGGTGACCTTACAGAGGTGTATGAAACCACGAGGGGGCATAGACAGGGGGAATGCACTCGAGTCTTTTTCCCAGGGTTGGGGAATCAGAACTAGAGGGCAACAGGTTTGAGAGAGGGGAGAGGAACTTGAGGGGCTGCTTTTTTTTCCACACAGAGGGTGGTGTGTATGGAACGAGCTGCCAGAGGAAGTGGTTGAGGCAGATACAATAACAACTTCTAAGAGACAGTTGGACAGGTACATGGATAGGAGAGGTTTAGAGGGATATGGGCCAAATGCAGGCAAATGGGTCTAGCTTGGTTGGGGATCTTGGTTGGCATGGACCAATTGGGCCGAAGGGCCTGTTTCCATGCTGTATGACTCTATGACTGATCTGGGTCTACCTGCTGCACCATCTATCGCTTGGTCTTCTTTATTCAATCAACGTCCTCTTACAAATAAATCGTACTGAGGACGGAAAGGGGAACGTGTGGATCTGACTCTGAGGTCAGGGTGGGGCACTCCCTTTTAAAGTATTTATCAGTCTGAACTACGGGACTCAATCCCACAGTGAAAGAAGGGAGGGGTTGCCTGGTGGGTTCAGGAACCACCCACACATGAGCCTGTAAAGGGCTCCAACCTTCCCGGGATGTGTAGTCCAGGGTAAAGTAGACAGATTCAGTGACTCTGTCACAGTAGTTACATGTGTGATTAATGCCAAATAGCCCTTTCAGCAGTAAGTGAATGAACAGGGAGTAAAATATCAGAGATGTCATTTCACTAGATAAAGGCGACTGATTTTTAAGAGCTCTGCATCATAAAATCTGAGAAACTGGCTGAAAATAAATAAAGATGTTCAACCATAAAAACCTGCATTTATATTATCACTCCAGCTTAAAAAATCCCTTGATGTAATCATGAAGAGGCATGCCAGCGCTCTACTTCATTAGGAGTTTGAGGAGATGTGCATGTCATCAAAGACTTTGCAAATTTCTACAGATGTACGGCAGAGAGCATTCTGACTGGTTGCATCACCGCCTGTATGAAGGCTCCAATGCACAGGATCGCAAGAGGCTGCAGAGGGTTGTAGACTCAGCCAGCTCCATCACGGGCACAACCCTCCCCGCCATCGAGGACATCTTCAAGAGGCGGTGCCTCAAGAAGGCGACATCCATCACTGAGGACCCTCACCACCCGGGACATGGTCTCTTCCCGTTACTACCATCAGGGAGGAGGTACAGGAGCTGAAGACCCACACTCAATGATTCAGGAACAGCTTCTTCCCCTCCGCCATCAGATTTCTGAACGGTCCATGAACACTACCTCGTTATTCCTCTTTTGCACTATTTGATTTATTTTTTGGCAACTAATAGCAATTTTTATGTCTTGCACTGTACTGCTGCCGCAAAACAACACATTTCACGACATATGTCAGTGATAATAAACCTGGTTCTGAACCCTAAGGAGGGCCACAGGACTGAAACTAGAAAAAGGCCAAGTGAGGTGTAGGAGTGAACAAACCTGTTGGTGGAAGGGGTGGGTTTTTAGAGGGGGGAGCGGGTGTTTAAGATAAAGCAATGCAGGGAGGGGATTCAGACACTGGACCCTGGAGCACAAGGCATGGTTACCGATGGGTTCACTGCCCAGGGTCCTAAACAGCCCTTCCAGGTGAGGCAGCCATTCATATGCATATCCCCCAGCATTACTTATTGCATCCAGTGCATCACCTCTACGTCGGTGAGACCGGACCCAAGCTGAGCGACCGCTTTGCTGAGCACCTTCGCTCTGTCCCCCGTGACCGTCTGGAGCTCCCGTTCCTAGCCATTTTCATTCCCCTCCCTGTACCCACACCGACCTGCCTGTCCTCGGCCTCCTCCACTGCCGGGGTGGGGCCACACGCAAACTGCGGGATCAGCCCCTCGCATTCCCCCTGGGCAGTCTACAACCCGGCGACATGAACGTTGAGTTCTCCAGTGTTAGGTAACCTGCTCCCCCTTCTGTCCCTTTTCTCTCTCCCCTGTTCCTCCCACACCCACCCCATCCCCCCCTCACCCTGTTTCCTTCCCCAACTGCCCATCACCCACACACCCCTCCCTCTGGGTCCCCTCCCCCCCACTGTTCCCATCTGCCCTCCCCACCCTCACTTGGTTCCATGCCCCACCTTCCTCTCCTATCAGATCCCACCATCGTTGTCACCCCCACCCATCACCTCCCAGCCTCTGTCGCTACTCCCACCCTCCCCCCACCATCTGCCTAGCACCCCCCTCACCTGGATCCACCTATCACCTGCCAGCTCTTGCTCCCCTCCGCCTTTGTATACTGTCTCTCCCCCCCTCTTTCAGTCCAGATGAAGGGTCTCGACCCCAAACGTCGACTGGTATTTTCCCTGCACAGATGCTGCCTGACCCACTGAGTTCCTCCAGCATCTTGTGTGTTGAGGCAGGAGGAAGGGGTTTCAATAAGAATCTTACAATGTAAGGTGCTGGGATAGCAGAAGGCAGGTGAGAGAAGCCTTTAAAGGTCTGAGGAAGATTACCTTCTCCCCAAGGGTAGTCGGAACCTGTAACGGACTGTCTGTAAAAACCGTGGAGGCAGGGACTTTCACAGCCTTCAAGAGGCATCTGGACGAATTGCCGAGGTATAGTAGGCTATGGACCGAGGTTAATGTAGGTGGGTATTTGAGGGTTGGCATGGATGTGGTGGGCCGAAGGGCCTGCTTCTGTGCTGTAAGGCTGCATGATTTTACCTGCATTGCCATAGCACTTTTCTTGTGCTTTTCAGGATGAGCCAAGGTGCTGCACAGTCAATGAAGTACTGTTGGCCACCGTAGTAAAGTAGGAAATGAGGCAGTCACTGTGAGCACAGGAAGCTGCCACAAACAGCTCTGTGACGACAACCGGATAAACATTTGGGGTGAGGAACAAGCAGGAGAACTCCCCCGTCCTTCTCCGTAGTGGGTCCATGGGATCTGTCATGCCCGCCCGAGAGAGCAGACAGGCCTCAGGTGGCACCGCCCACAGGGCAGCACTCCCTCAGTACTGCACAGGGGAGTCAGCCTAAGTCTGACCATGGACTTGAACCCACAACTTTCGGGCTCAGAGTGAACCACTGATTCCAGGCTCAGTAGTTCTGTGGGAATTAGGTAAATGGTGGGGATAATGAGAATGGCTGAGGATTGAATAAGCTGTAAGTTGTGGAGGCTGGAAGGGTTTTGGAATGTTTGAGTCTGGGGGTGATGGAGGCATTTTGAAAGTTCAGGGTGCAGACACTGGGGGGAAACGGGCATTGTGCCAGAAATGGCATAATCAAAGACCCCACCCACCCCAGACGTTCTCTCTTCTCCCCTCTCCCATCGGGCAGAAGATACAAAAGCCTGAAAGCACGTACCACCAGGCTCGAGGACAGCTTCTATCCCACGGTTATGACTATTGAATGGTCCCCTAGTACAATAAGATGGTCTCTTAACCTCACAATCTACTTCGTTATGATCTTGCACATTATTGTCTGCCTGCACTGCACTTTCTCTGTAGCTGTGACACTTTATTCCGAATTGTTACTGTTTTACCTTGTCCTACCTCAATACGCTGTGTAATGAATTGATCTGTACGAACGGTATGCAAGACAGGTTTTTCACTGTACCTCGGTACAAGTGACACTAATAAACCAATTCCAGAAGTGGGGGCGGGACGTATGGCTCAGAGAGAAGGAGAAGGTCATCCTATCCAACAGCTTGGGTCTGCATCCTGTGGAGTTTAGAAGAATAAGGTGTGGTCTTACTGAAACATAGAAGATCCTAAGGGAGCTTGACAAAGTATATGTTGAGATGTTTCCACTAGTGGGAGAGTCTCAAATGAGGAGATATTGTTTAAAGACAAGGAGTCAGTCATTAGGATGAAAACGTCGTATTAAAATATAGCATGAATAGATATAAAAAATACAGTACCTTTACTGCATAATAGTGGACTCCATAGGTTGGAAGAGATTCTGCAATGCTCATGTAACTAGGATAAAGAAGAAGCATTAGATTCAGATTAGTTACTCGTCAAATACACCAGGGTGCAATGAAATTCCTTGCACGCGTGAAGCTCGCAGAGTAAACAGTGTACATGGTAATGATAAATACAGCAACAAGCACAAAACAGCAGAATGGTGCAAAGAATTGCAGTACATTCTGAAGTAGTGCAAAAAGAAATGCTGAAGTGAGAATAACGGAATAGCAGAGAGAGAGAGTTAAGGGTCTGAGTTAAGAGGTAGAGTTAGGAGTCCGAGACCGTGGCAGCACCACCGGGAAGGGGATGTGAGAGAAGGGACTGGTTCAGAAGGCTGACCGAAGCTGTTCTTGAGTCTGGTCATTGGCACTGAAACAGCTCTGATTTTCTCCCCCCCCCCCCCCCCCCCCAGTGCTATCAAAAGCATTGAAACAATGAGCCTGCTGATTCATCAATCTCGTAAAAGAATGTGTCAAATGAAAAGTGGCATTGAAAGACCAAAGCAAACCAAAGCCATTTCAAAGTAAGACAAATTAGCAACATCCTGCAAGAAACTAAACATCTTATGATACTATCAAACAACATCAACAGGAATATAAATGGGTCTCTCATTGCACTTGAAAGGATGGAAGTGATAAATCTGGAAATTACATTTGTGATGTTATGACACAAAATATGTGATCAAATCACATTTCTCCTAGTTCAACAGAGGTGTCACACTATTTAATTTGAATAGTTTAATCCTTTCTCTAAAGTGTTGGGAGAAAATGACTTTAGAAAACCTGTTGCTTTAGAGACCCTGCTAGAAGTAATGTCCAGCATTTTCCTTCTCAATAGGTCGTGTTCCATAAAGCATCAGTTACAATCTTCCATTCAACGCAGGACTTACTTAACGATAGCTTGTCCTCTTGTTTGTCCAGTCACCTTCTTGTAATGTTCAATCACTCGATCCTCACTAGAAGTTACCAAACAACAAAGATTTTGTATTAAACCTACAGTTTCTGACGTGGTGAAATTGTCACATGGTCAAAGTAACTGCCCGTTTAAAATGTGATGGAAAACTGCTGACGGGCACGCAATTTCTCTTTGTCCCTTGGACCGCTTGGGGAGAGACAGTGACAGACAAGGAGAGTGGGGACCTGAGGCACAGCAGAAACACACAGACAGGAAGTAAGAAGAGAAAATACTGGAAACACTCATAATCAAGGACCCCCCACACCCTGGACATTCTCTCTTCTCCCCCCGTCTATCAGGGAGAAGATACAAAAGCTTGAAAACATGCACCACCAGGCTCAAGGACAGCCTCTAATGGACTTCCTGTACGATAAAGGTGAACTCTTGATCTCTCAGTCTACCTCACTGTGGCCCTTGCACCTTATTGTCTGCCTGCACTGCACTTTCCCTGTAACTGTAACACTTTATTCTGCATTCTGTTTTGTTTTACCTTGTACTACCTCGACGTACTTATCTTTGGAATGATCTGTATGGGTGGCACGCAGACAAAAGCTTTTCACTGTATCTCGGTACACGTGACAATAATAAACCAATTACCAGTTCAGGCAGCATCTGTGGAAAGAGAAACAGGTCTGCAACTTAAAACATTAACTCTGTTTCTCTCTGTGGAGGGAAATGGACGGTCGACGTTTCAGGTCGAGACCCTTCATCGGGACTGGAGAGCAAGAGGGGAGATGGTCGGTATAAAGAGGTGAGGGGAGGGGGTGGAGCAAGAGCCGGCAGGTGATAGGTGGATCCAGGCGAGGAGGAGGGTGGTAGGCAGGTGGAGGGTGGGAATGTTGTCAGAAGCTGGGAATCGATAGGCGGAAGTGACAAAGAGCTGAAGATGATATTTGTCACCTCCACCTATCACGTCCCAGCTTCTGACAACATTCCCACCCTCCATCTGCCTATCACCCCCCCTCCCCCCTCACCTGGATCCACCCATCACCTGCCGGCTCTTGCTCCACCCCCTCCCCTCACCTCTCTATACCGGCTCTCTCCCCTCTGTCTTTCAGAAGGGTCTCGACCCGAAACGTCGACTATCCATTTCCCTCCACAGATGCTGCCCGACCCGCTGAGTTCCTCCAGTGTTTTGTGTGGGTGGAAGTTGTTGCTCTTAGTTACAACTAAGGTTCAATCGATCACACTCCTGTTTTTAAATTCAAAGTTAAGGATGTGACGTATGGGACATAATGTTATGACTGATTCTCCACTTTGGGAGTGCTGCACTGTTGAAGGCACTATCCTTTCCACGAGACACTACATCAATGTCCTGACCGTTATCTCACGTAGATATGAAGGAAGAGCAGGGGAATTCTTCCCCAGTCCTCATCTCCTCCGTTTGCAATTCGAATGCACAGGAACGTGAGAAGCTGCAGAGAGCAGTGGACTCTGCCCAATACATCACGGGCACATCCCTCCCCACCATCGGGAGTATCCACAGGAGGCGCTGCCTCAAGAAGGCAACATCCATCATCAAAGATCCCCACCATCCGGGCCATGGGAGCTCCCATCGGGCAGGAGGTACAGAAGCCTGAAGTCCCACACCACCAGGTTCGGGAACAGCTACTTCCCTTCAACCATTCGGTTCTTGAACCAACCGGCACAACCTGAATTACTACCTCAGTACAGCAACACCGGGACCACTCTGATCATTTTGCACTAAAATAGACTTTGTTTTTTGTTCAACTTGTGTTCTTTCTTGTAAAAATGTGTACAATTTAAATTATGTTTTTCTTGTAAATGCTGCCTCTATGATACTAATGTGCCTGTGATGCTGCTGCAAGTAAGTTTTTCATTGCACCTGTGCACACATGGACTTGTGCATCTGACAATAAACTCGACTTTTGACTTTAGACATTCCTTAGGAGCCTCGATCAACATTACTGAAACAGATTAGTTGGTTACAACTGCATTATTCTTTGTGGGAGCTTGCTGAGCACAAATTGGCAGTAACAGTAACTACAGTGCAGAAGCACTTCACTGGCTGTGAAACCCACTGAGGCCCACAAAGGCTGAGAGGCCATTTGCTCCATTGTAGTTGTGCTAGCTCATTGCTGGAACAATCAAAATAAGTACCGTGACTGTTCCCTTTGTATAAAGCCTTGGAGTGTTCCTTAGTTCGGTTTTGCCTGGTGTAAAATTCAATGGTGCTTGCCTCACCAGTTGCCATGGTGACCACCACAAATGACGTCATGATGTCCTCCAACCTCAGGTGATCACAAGGAACTTTTCGGAAGCACAGTTATTGTTGTAACGCAGGAAATACGAGAGCTAGAGTCTGTTCTCCGACGTTGTGGAGCTCAGAGCACCGGGGACAGCCCCCCTGCTGTTCAAAATGGAATCTGTATCGACCTGGGAGAACAGAAGTCCTCAGGTGGAAGGTGGCACAGCACTCCCTCAGTTCTGGACAAGGACCTGATAAAGAGGCAAAGGACGACCCCAAGGCTCATAGGGGGCTGTTTAATTTCGAGCACTACCACAACAATAAAACCTACATTTATATAGCACCATTAATAACAGAGGGATACCAAGATGCTCCACAGCAGCCTTACCAAACACAGCAGATGTAGCTTCGATTTACCCTGTCCACAGTGTCCACATCAACCAGCTTCCCATCAATGCTGTCATACCTCTCCACATACAAGGTGATTGTAGCTGTGATGGTTACATAAACTTTTCTAGCTTATGGAACGTAGACCAGTACAGCACAGGAACAGGCCCTTCCGCCCACAATGTTGTGCCGAACTAATTAAGTTAATGACACCTAATCCCTTCTCTTTGCACATGGTCCCCATCCCTCCATTCTCTGCACATTCAAGTGCCTGTCTAAGAGCCTCTTAAACACCTCTATTGTATCTACCTCCACCACCATTTATTATTCTTTGAAGGGCAGGCTTTGGACTACATGTAAGATCAGATAACATAAGATTTCTTTATTAGTCACATGTACACCGAAACACACAGGGAAATGCATCTTTTGCGTAGAATGTTCTGGGGGCAGCCCGCAAGTGTCGCCACGCTTCCGGCGCCAACATAGCACGCCCACAACTTCCTAACCCGTACGTCTTTGGAATGTGGGAGGAAACCGGAGCACCCAGAGGAAACCCACGCAGACACGGGGAGAACGTACAAACTCCTTACAGACAGTGGCCGGAATTGAACCCAGGTCGCTGGCGCTGTTATAGTGTTATGCTAACCACTACTCTGTGGGAAAAATACAAGAAGCTTTGGGCTGCCTTGAGACAAGCAGAAAGGTTCAACATGGTCCCTGTTGTCACCGTTTTATGCCTTGTAAATGCATTCCACCTCAAGTATCATAATGGTGACCCTGGACACATTGAGAGTGTCTCTGCAGTGGATGTTATTGCTAACAGCAGACACCATTAGTTGTATAATACCTTAAGCATTATCTCAGCTGTTCCCTTGGAGTCAGGACAACAACTGGGGCACCCTCCAGCTGCCTAAATACACATCCTGCAGTTCTTCGCCTGAAGCTAGGGCTTTACTCCTGATCTCAGGATAAGGCTTTGGGTGCTTAGGATGAAGGGGGGCTGCTGATGGGGTCTGGGTTAGAGCAGAGGGTGATGAAAGTCTGAAACTCACTGCCTGAAATGGTGGCGGATGTAAAAACCCACAGTCTGCTTGCAAAGTACTTGGATGGCCCACAGTGAACGGCAGGTTCACAGACTGAGGGCTAGGAGGTAGAATTAGCCTCAATGGTTCCTCTCGTCAAATGTGGACACACTGGGGTAAATAGCCTCCTCCTGTGCTGTTAATGTTGACAATTCTTTAGGGTCTGACTGTGCTGCCTTCTGTAGCCCTGCCAGCAGCTGATGGGATTGGAATAAATGAGCAAGAAAGGGTAGGGTAAATGGGGAAAATGCAGTCAAGGAAAGCAGTGCAGGGACCCGAGTCCTGGCGGTGATCGAGATACAGGTTAGGACTGAGGAAAAGTGGTGATTTTCGGCCCCTTTAACTTAGATTTCCAATCAATGTATTCAGATTGTATTCAGACCCCCACCAATTTTTACTGATACATCATAGAAAGCATCCTGTCTGGTTGCATCATGGCTTGGTACGGCAACAGCTCTGCCCGTGACCACAAGTAACTGCAGAGAGTTATGGACACAGCCCAGCACATCACGGAAACCAGCCTCCCCTCCATGGACTCTGTCTACACTTCCCGCTGCCTCGGTAAAAGTCAGCATAATCAAAGACCCCACCCACCTTGGACATTCTCTCTTCTCCCACCCCCCCATCAGGCAGAAGATACAAAAGCCAGAAAGCACATACCACCAGGCTCAAGGACACCTTCTATCCTGCTGTTATAAGACTATTGAATGGTCTCCTAGTACGATAAGATGGACACTTGATGTCACAATCTACCTCGTCATGACCCTTGCACCTTATTGTCTGCCTGCACTGCACTTTCTCTGTAACTGTAACACTTTATTCTGCATTCTGTTATTGTTTTCCCTTGTACTACCTCAATGCACTGTGTAATGAATTGATCTGTATGGATGGTATGCAAGACAAGTTTTTCACTGTACCTCAGTACATGTGACAATGATAAACCAATTCAATTCAAAGACTGATTTAAAGAGAGTGCACTGTGATGTACAGGTAATGCTCAAGGCTAAGCAAGAGAAGACTGCTTACACAGATCAGGAGTGGGTCAGACATAATGGACACAAATTATCCTGGAAACAGACCTCACCCCAACTACAGGGAAGCCTTTACTCCTTGTACTTCCGATCTCTCTGACGAAAATGTCCCAATTTGGCAGCAAATTAAACAGGTTTCTCTCCAGTGGAAAAAGGATTTGTAATTTCCCAAACCCACTTCATTCCCCCAGATGCTACCACTCACCCACACACTGGGGATAATTTACAGCGGCCACTTTAACAGTGATTGGATATCAATCTGACTGAATCAGGAACTGCGTTGGAGACACAGTTGTGGGGATAGGTTTAAGGTGAGAGAGGAAAGATGCAAAGGAGACACATGAGACTGCTGAATCTGGAGGAACACTAAAGGCGCTGGAGGAACTCAGGGGGTCGGGCAGCATCTGTGGAGGGAGATGGACAGTCGATGTTTCAGGTGGAGACCCTTCATAGAGTCACAGAGCACTACAGCACAGAAACAGGCCCTTCGGCCCATCTAGTTCATGCCGGCCTGGTTTTCTGCCTCGTCCCATCTACCTGCACCCGGACCATATCCCTCCTAACTCCTCCCATCCATGTACCTATCCAAACCTCTCAAATGTGCCAATTGAAGCCACATCCACCAATTCCGCTGGCAGCTCGTTCCACACTCACACCACCCTCTGAGTGAGTTCCCCCTCAGATTCCCCTTAAATATTTCACCTTTCACCCTAAACCTATGACCTCTAGATCTAGACCTCTGGTCCAGGTGAAGGGTCTTGACTTGGAACATCAAAGATTTAAAGGAGATCCGAGGGGCAGGTTTTTTCTCCCTGAGGGTGGTGGGTGTATGGAACAAGCTGCCAGACAAGGTGGTTGAGGTGGGTATCATTCCAACAGTTAAGAGACATTGGGGAGGCATGTGGATAGGAAACGTTTAGAGGGATACGGGCCAAAAGCAGGCAACTGGGACCAGCTCATGGAGGCAACTTGGCATGTCGGCATGGACGAGTTGGGCCGAAGGGCCTGTCTCCATGCCGTACAATTCGGTGACTCTATTCCATGCTCCTGTTGGAAGGGAGCAAAACAACATTTGTTTTCCTGGACTGGGTCGGATTTGGGGTCGGTAGTTTGGTGGATCTGGGGACGTGGTTTGGGGGATGTGGGGGGTGTGGGGGGTGGTTTGGGGGACGTCGGGGGTGGTTTGGGGGTGTGGGGGGTGGTTTGGCGAATGTGAGGGGAGGGTGGTTTGAGAGGTGCCTCAGTGACCTGAGAACTCCTAATCGAGCAAGGGTCTGAGGTGCTACACTGACCGTTTGTTGATCTGTGCCCTATTTTCCTGACTAAATACCCCTGGCGTGCTTTAGATTGCCAAATTCCACAGAGAGCTGGGAAGATGCTCTCCAATTACAGACTGTGCTACAAATGACAACAGTAATGTGAAAGGTAACTCAGAAAGAGGAGATACAATCAACATCACACAGTAACAAAGACCCAGTGAAGACAAAACACAGTGAATTCTGCTCTGAGACCAACGTGAGCCCCGTTCACTCACGTATTATGAAGCCACTTTCATAAAACCCTGATAACTCACTTCAGCTGCAGAGTTACTTGTAAGGGACTGCAAACATAAAATTCACAATTACGCGTTTGATTTTGTCAGTTGCTGTTATTGAGCATCATACAAAGGCTCCACAAAATGAGAACATTCGATTAAAGCGACAGTCATCCAAATAAAGAAAGGAGATGGTGCTTACCAATAGGCGAGAGATGGATGCTCCTTCAGTGCCTGGGTTGGGAGCACGGGAAGTTTCTTTAGATCAGCTCTTGTGACTTCATTACTGAAACAAAATATTGGAAAGGATATCAAGTTTATACTGAAACCATGATCTGTAGTGTATGAACAAGAACAGATGGAACACACTGAAAGCCTGCATCTGTTCCTTTTTAGTTAAATAGGAACAGTTTATAACAAGCGTCACCTCGAGTAGGTTTAAAAGAATCTTCAATAGCATTTTTCTTTAATTGAAAAAAAAATTGCTGTGTGTCTCACAAGTTGTGTGGTCGGGATAGATTCCACCTCACTTCCTCCTTACAGCTGGCTGGGACCTTTCCAACAAAGGCATTTTCTTGTCCAGTTCAGCAGGGATTCAGCAAATCACGTTCCTCGAGGTGATCTGGAGTTTGCTGATGCCCGGGAAGGGTGTTCCGCAGAAGGGAGGGGGCTTGAGCGATGAAGAGAACTAGCCAGGGCTGTGTGGAATGGGCAGAGAGTCCCTGACGGTTTCAAACCATGATTGTTTGCAAGCACAATGCTGACCTTGTCTGGGCAACAGTAGGCCAATTTACAAAGCCATGATTTCTTTACATCCCGGGGCTCTGTGAAAATAGTCTGGATTTGTACAACCCTGAGTGCCTAACAGTTGCCCATGTAACTTTGAAACTCCATTTTACAGAGCTTGTGTCTTATACATACCAACAACCTGTTTGACAATGCCCATACCCACACTCAGCCACTGGCTCCAGTCTGTATCACCCCCGCCATTACATCTACACTACACCATCGCCGAACTCTTTAACCTCCTTCCAGAATAATTTATAAGTTATGCGAGGTGAAACCTGATCAAGGCTGGTCTTGCCTGAGCTCAGTGACCCCACTGAGAAGCAGCAGTCTTGGATTCTGGCTGTTGTTTTAAATGGTATTAAGGAGTGAAATCTAATCGGGTCTTCGTCCGCACAAGTTGTTTATACTTCATTGTGCAGACAGCTGCTTAAGCCACAGGCTGCTGCCTTTGTGTGCACAAGTAATGTAGTACTAAACCCAGGGATTCACGAGTCTCTGCCCAAAGTTTCTGAGACGTTCGAAGACAAAGTAACTCAGAATCGGCAAACGTGGCTAGATCCAAAAGGTTATTTTACACTGCACTTTTAAGGTAGTAAAGTGTCCCAAAGAGCCACAGAGAAGTGTTCACAGAATCACAGAATTGTTTCAGTGTAGAAGGAAGCCATTCAACCCATTGAGCCAGTGCCAGCTCCTATTAGAACAATCCCATCAGTCACAGTGGAAAGCATTCTGACTGGTTGTATCACGGCCTGGTATGGAAGCTCCAATGCACAGGAACGTGAGAGGCTGCAGAGAGTGGTAGGACTCAGCCAGTTCCATCACGGGTACAGCTCTCCCCACCATCGAGGACATCTACAAGAGGCGACGTCTCAGGAAGGCAACATCCACCATCAGGGACCCCCACCATCCGGGCCGTGCCCTCTTCTTGATGCTGCCGTCAGGCATGAGGTACAGGAGCCTGAAGACCCCACACCTCAAGGTTCAACAACAGCTTCTTCCCCACTGTTCTTGAACCCACCTGAAAAGCATTAATTCTACCTCCAACTGTATTTCCCTCAACTCACACTAATGTTGTTATGTCTATTTTTGCTCGCATGTAAGTTATATATAATTTATATTAATTTAAGTTTATGTTAACTTCTGTTTGTCATGTACTGTGCTGCAAAAAGCTAACTTTCATGGCATTTATACCCTATGTACGAATGGCTATGACAATGAACTTGATTTGAACTCTTTCCCCAAATGCCCATCCAACTCCCATTTGAAGCCTTTGTTTCCAACCTCCACGGACAGTTTGTTCTCCATCAGAACAACTCTCTGCTTCAAGAAGATTCCCCTCGTAACCTCTTGAATCTCTACCCAGTTCCATCTACCCATCATCCACACCCTCTGCCCACTGGGTCCCCCCCCACCAACTGTTCCCACCTGCCCTCCCCACCTCCCTCACTTGGTTCCACTCACCACCTTAGAGGAATTCCCATCAGATTCCCCCATCTGCAGCCCTTTGTTGCCTCCACCAATCACCTGCCAGCTTCTGTCGCTAACTCCACCCCTCTGTCTGTCACCTGACTCCATCTACCAATCAACCCTTCCTCACCCGGATCCACCTATCGCTTGCCAGCTCCTGCCTCAGCCCTCCCCCTCACCTCTTCATACTGGCTATCTCCCCCGTACACTCAGTCCTGAAACGTTGACCATCCCTCTGCCTCCACAGATGCTGCCTGACCCACTGAGTTCCTGTAGGAGATTGTAGCTCCACACCCCAGCATCTGCAGTCTCTTGTATGTCTCTTGAATCCCTCATCCATTCTATTACAAACTGGTTGCATTGTGGACCAGAGGTGTTACCCTTGGATAAACAGAAAGTCACCAGATGGGCCAAATATGTAAAGTGAATGAAAGAGGTGCAGATCAATGGGTGGCCCAGCGAGTAGAGTCACTGTCCCACAGCTCCAGAGACCCAGGTTCGATCCTGACCTCAGGCGCTGTCTGTGTGGAGTTTGCACGTTCTCCCTGTGACTCCGTGGGTTTCCCCCGGGTGCTCGGGTTTCCTCCCACATCCCAAAGGGGTGCAGGTTGCTAAGTTAATTGCTCCTAGTGTGGAGTGGTAGAATTTGGGGGGAGTTGATGAGAATGTGGGGTAAAGAAAAAAATTAGAATGAATGTAGGATTAGTGTAAATGGTTGGTTGATGGTGAGGGTGGACTCAATGGGCTGAAGGGCCTGTTTCTGTGCTGTATCTCTCTGTGACTCTATAATACATTCAAGGTCACTGATAGTACAAAGCTGGGAGACAGTGTGGACAGCAGAGTGCAGACAGGCTTCTGGGATGGGGGATATGGATAGGCAAAGTGAATGGGCAAGGGTATGGCACATAATGTGAAAAAAAGTGAGGGCATCCTCTTTAAAAATATATTTTTTTAAAATGGTGAGAGATCGAAAGGTATTGCTGTTCAAAGGAGCCTGCATGTCCTTGTGTATGAATCACTGAAAGGTATCATGCAGATACAGTAAGCAATTTAGTACAAGAAGATTTGAGTACACAATTACAGAGGACATACTTTAATTGTATAGAAGCTGGAATGATAATTCACCAGATTGATTCCCGGGATGGCGAGTTTGTCTGATGAGGAGGGATTGAGTAGACTGGGCCTGTACCCCTTAGAGTTTAGAAGAATGAGAGGTGATTGCATTGAAATGTACAAAATTCTCAATAATACAATCTAAAGTTAGGCAAGGCCTAACCATCCTTTTTTAGTTTTTGTAAATATTTCTTACTTAGCCTTGGGTTTTTATTCTGCCAAATATATGAACGAATTTTAGAATCAATAGTGTCAAAAAAAGATTTCGGAACAAAAGTTGGAATCGCTTGAAATAAATATAAAAATTTTGGTAAAATAGTCATCTTAACCGCATTAATTCGGCCTACCAATAATAGAGACCATTTAGTAAATAAGGTTTAACATGGTCAATTAAAGGCAGTAAATTAGCTTTAAATAAGTCCTTATGTCTCTTAGTAATTTTAACACCTAAATACATAAAATAGTCAGTTACCAATCTAAAAGGTAATTGGCTATAAATTGGAATTTGCATATTTAATGGAAAAAGTTCACTCTTATTAAAATTTAATCTATAGCCAGAAAAAACACTAAACTGATCTAATAGTGATAGTACTGCGGGGATAGATTCCTCTGGATTAGAAATATAAAGTAACAGGTCATCTGCGTAAAGAGATATCTTATGAATCTTCTGTCCACGAGTAATACCACATATATTTGAAGAATCCTGAAATGCAATAGCCAAAGGTTCTAAAGCAATATCAAATAATAAAGGGCTTAATGGGCAGCCTTGTCTAGTACCTCGAAAAAACCTAAACAAAGGAGATCTTTGATTATTAGTAAGTATTGAAGCCATAGGTGCATAATAAATCATTTTAATTGCAGATATAAATTTAGGACTAAAATTGAATTTTTGAAGTGTACTGAATAGATATTCCCATTCGACTCTGTCAAACGCCTTTTCAGCATCTAGTGAAACAACACATTCTGGAATTTGGGATGAAGGGGTATATATAATATTCATTAATCTCCTAATGTTAAAATGTAGATAACGATTCTGAATAAATCCTGTCTGGTGTTCAGAGATAATTTGTGGAAGAACCTTTTCCAATCTAAAGGCCAATATTTTGGAAAATATTTTGGAATCTACATTTAATAAAGAAATAGGTCTATAAGATGCACAATCAGTGGGATCTTTATCCTTTTTAAGAATTAAAGTAATAGTTGCTTCATAGAAAGATTGTGGTAGTTTACCCACTGATAGGGCATCTTTAAAAATTTTGGCTAACCAGGGAACAAGATTATCAGAAAAGGATTTAAAAAAGGTGATCGCATTGAAATGTACAAAATTCTTATAGGGCTTCACAGGGTAGATAAGGATCGCCTTGGGTGGATGTCTAGAAAAAGGGCTCACTTTCTCAAAATAAGAACCAACAAGCAATCTGCTGGAGGAACAAACAAGAAGATGCTGGAGGAACTCAGTAGGCCAGGCATCTCTGGATGTGGAGTTCCTCCAGCATCTTGTTGTTTTTTCATCAAGATTCCAGCATCTGCAGTTTCTCTGATCTGCTGGAGGAACTCAGCGGGTCGAGCAGCATCTGTGGGGGGGGGAAGAAATTATCGACATTTCAGGTCGAAATCCTGCATCAAATGTCGATAATTGTAGACCCAAAATGTCGACAATTCCTTTCCTCCCACAGATGCTGCTTGACCCGCTGAGATCCTCCAGCAGATTGTGTGTTGCTCCAGATTCCAGTGTCTGCAGCCTCTTGTGTCTCAATAAAAGGGGACTGATCTCAGAAGAAACTTCTTCACCCAGAGTGTGGCTCAAAACATCTGTGGAATCTTGGTCACTGAATATATTCAAGGCAAAGACTGATGGTTTTTTAGATGTTAAGGGAATCAAGGATGTGGGATCAGTGGCATTGAGATAAAGGATTAAATCCATCAGCTTGTTCCCATGAATGACATGGTGGCAAAAATCAAATAGCCAAAAGGATAATAGAACAGATAAACAGCATTCACTGGACCTAAAAGATGGTGACAGATCAAAGAGCCAGGAGAAGTACGAGCTTAAGTTTCATCCAAATTAAAAAGCGGCAACGTTATTTATTTGTTCAGGGAAGTGGGTGAAGCTGACAATGCCAAGCGTTTATTGCTCATCCTTAATCGACCCAGTATTGAGGAGGCAGTTAAAAGTAGGCCTGGAATCACAGGCCGGCTTGGGACAGTAGAAAATGAAGTGAACCAGATTGGTCGTTATAACAATCCATCGTTCCTTGGCTCCACTTACTTCGTTTAAGCTAAAGTCCATATTTATTTAATTACTCGAGTTTTAAATTTCTGGGCTGCTGTGATGTGACTTGAGCTCATGTGTTCAGATCAATGGGCCTAGCCTCTAGCTCCTAATACCAGTAACTGAACGGCTACACCATCAGACCACAACTGCCACGATACATCTCTGACCACAAATGAACATTGCTGAACCCTTTTAACAATCCACCAAAATTAAGGAAACACTATTAAAATGTTCTAAATTTTATCAAAGTGTACTCCCCTCTAGTATTTAGTTACAGGACATTTTATTCAAGCTTCAAAGCAATTCCTAATTGGGGCACAGTAACTTTTATATTCAAGTGACTAAATGTTGCTTTATGAAGTTTAAAATATACAAAGAATTCTTTCTTGACTCAGAGTGTGCTGATCTGAACAAACAATTTGTAACAGGAATCATTTAGCATTTATGAATTGTGACCATCTGCTCTTTCACCACATCTCTCTCCAATGTGTTTTCTGACTTCAACTTTGTTCAAATTAAGTTATATTTCACCTAGAGTACAATGTAATCCTTAGCACAGGATTGTTTAAAAGACTCGTAGATAGGCACAAGGCACGGTAGTGTAGTGGTTAGCGTAACGCTATTACAGCACCCGCGACCCGGGTTCAATTCTGGCCATTGTCTGTAAGGAGTTTGTACGTTCTCCCCGTGACTGCGTGGGTTTCCTCCGGGTGCTCCGGTTTCCTCCCACATTCCAAAGGCGTACGGGTTGGGAAGTTGTGGGCATGCTACGTTGGCGCCAGAAGTATGACAACACTTGCAGGCTGCCCCCAGAACACTCAATACAAAAGATGCATCTCACTGCGTGTTTCTGGGTAACGATTGCTGACTTTTTATTGAAGACTGCCTTATAATGACAGCCTCCAGCAACACCGGAATGCACCCTCATTCACGCAGAAAGATAATAAGTGAAGTCAGTGTCGTTGAAGGATAATGGAGGGTCAGGAAGAGCACAATGTGATACAGGAAACTATCATGGTGGGGGATGTCCTGTCTCACCAGACATACCAACTGAATGACTCTGTGGAAGATATAACTGATATTTGTCCTTCCCATTATATTTAGTCCTTGGAAAAAGCACAGACCCTTGGGAATATTTCAGGGCAATAGGTGGAAGTGAAACGCAGCTTTCGAGCACTTTAGCTGCTTGTTGTATGTTCATCATTTCCGATTAATGGCAATCGCTTTACCGTAAACTGAAATATTAATGACTAAAGCAGGAACCTCTCTAATGGTCTGGAATGAGTTACAGGCAAAGATAATTGCAGAAGAATTGGCAAAGCTATAATTGTTACTTCAAAGAGATATAATTTTCAACAAACCAAGTAAATTATCAATAAATACAAAGCATACTTTGCAATAATAATAAGACATAAAGTGATTGTATGAGATCCTGAGGGGCCTTGACCAGGTAGTTTTGGAGAGCATGTCTCCTCCTATGGGAGAAGCAAGAGCGAAGGGTCACTTTGAAAAATAGGTTGTTATATTAAGACAGAGATGTAGTAATTTTTTTCCTCTTAGGAAGTTGTGGTCTTTGGAACCTTCTCAGTCAAACAGCAGTGGAAGCAGAGGTAAGTGGATTACTTAGCAACAAACAATCTGCTGGCGGAACTCAGCGGGTCGAGCAGCATCTGTGGGGGGAGAGGAACTGTCGAAGTTTCAGGTCAAAACCCTGCATCTTGCGCTATCTTGACCTGAAACGCCAACAACTCCTTTCCTCCCACAGATGCTGCTCGACCCACTGAGTTCCTCCAGCAGATTGTTTGTTGCTCCAGATTCCAGCGTCTACTGTCTCTGGTGTCTCCGAAGTGGATTCTCTGATGGAAGGTGCATGGTTATTGGGAGTGGGTGGGAATGCAGAGCTGAGGTTACCATCAGATGAGCCACGATCTTGTTGAAAGGTGCAGCAGACTCGGGGACTGAGTTGCCCACTCCTGTCCTGAATTTCTATGTGTGCTCGTGTGTAGGACCAAACCCTCTCCCCGCCCCTCATTTTGCCGACTTGGGCCAAATTCTTCAAATCAAATGCTCACAAAGGAAGGAGATTATTTTTTACTTAAATAAAACAGTTATCAAAGGCGAGATTTTGTATCTGCCTCTGTTCTTGATGAATGGATTTTGGTTCGAAGACTTCACTCTGATTTCACCCCATCACATGAGGTGTTTAAGGATTTTGATTTGTGGCTCTTTGAAATTCCAATCCAGTAAGGGCTAATGTAGTGCAAAGCATGGAACCATTGAGGCTCTCAAACTTAGTAACCGTGTATAATCTGCACCATCAGAGATTCAGTTTCACTCGCTTAAACTCAAGTCACAGCAGCATGGAAACAGGCCATTCAGCCCACCATGTCCATACCAAACCTGTGGGCACCCATGTGTATTAATCCTGTCTTCCAGCACTTGGCACGTACCCTGCTGTCAGTGACTCTGCTCCCACCGCTCCCTGGGGCAGTGTGTTCCAGGTGCTCCCCACACTCTGGGTGACAGGGGTCCCCCTCACATCCCCTCTACATCTCTTACCCGGAGGAAAGTTCCTCTGAAAATCTCCCCAGTAGGTGGATGGGTAACCCCGAGAATAACTTTACATATTATTTATATGTCCCCTCTTTGGACTCTCGCTGTCTTGGTGAAGCAACCAGCATAATCAAAGACCCCACCCACCCGGGTCATTCTCTCTTCTCTCCTCTTCCATCAGGCAGAAGATACAGGAGCCTGAGGGCACGTACCACCAGACTCAAGGACAGCTTCTACCCCACTGTGATAAGACTATTGAACAGTTCCCTAATATGATAAGATGGACTATAACCTCACGATCTACCTTGTTGTGACCTTGCACCTTATTGCACTGCACTTTCTCTGTAGCTGTGACACTTTACTCTGTACTGTTATTGTTTTTACCTGTACTACATCAATGCACTCTGTACTAACTCAGTGTAACTGCACTGTCTAATGAATTGACCTGTACAATCGGTATGCAAGGCAAGTTTTTCACTGTACCTTGGTATAAGTGACAATAATAAACCAATAACAATATGTGTTGTTTGTATTTATTTACAATTTTAATGATGTAATATGCTATTCAACAATTGGTGTATTTAAGGTAGTCTCTTTTTGAGCTGATAATTATAAGCAGAATGTAATAATGTGTATCTTTGCTGTAGCCATTCATATCAGTGGCCACAGCTAAAAACATCACAGCACAAGCAGTAGAAACAGCACCAGGCCATTTGGCACTCTTGCCTGTCCTGCTATTCAGTAAGATCTTGGCAGATCTTTAACATCAATGCCACTAACCCCCATATCACGGGATTCCCTTAATATCCAAATATCTATTAATCAATGTCATAGTCACAGAGTTATAGAGTCCAACTGGTCCATGCTGACCAAGATCCCCATCTAAGCGAGTCCCATTTGCCTGCATTTGGCCCACATCCTTCTAAACCTTCCCCATCCATGTGTCTGTCCAAGTGTCTATAGGTCTACAGCGGATGCCATCTCCCTGGCCCTACACTCATCTCTGGAGCATCTGGACAGTAAAGGCACCTACGTTAGACTATTGTTTATTGACCACAGCTCCACCTGCAATACTGTAATTCCAAGCAAACTCATCTCCAAACGCCAATACCTGGGACAACACCTCCCTTTGCCACTGGATCCTTGACTTCCTGACCAACAGACCGTAATCAGAAAGAATAGGCAGCAACACCTCTGCCATGATTATTCTCAACGCTGGTGCTCCACAAGGCTGCGTCCTCAGCCCCCTACTCTACTCCCTGTACACACATGACTGTGTGGCCAGCCTTCCTCGCCACCCTGTCTACCTGCGACACCACATCCAGGGAACCATGTACCTGTACCCCTATGTTCTACAACACGCCCCAGCCTTAAGTATATTCAGCAACTGCTGCTGTCTTGGGCAGGGAATTCCATAGATTTTCAAGAAGTTCCAAAGAATTCCAAGAAATTTCTTCCCACTTTAGTCCTGAATGGCTGAAGCCTTATTGTGTCACACCTGATCCTGGACAACCCAGCCAGGGCAAGTAGCAACACAGCATTCAGCTTGTCAAACCCTGTAAGATTTCTCACATCCTTGCTGGACAACGAGAAACGACATTCCTCATTCGAGGAACGGGTAGATGATACATGGAGCAATTCCTCATCTCCCTTCATGGGACGTAAGCTAGAACCTGCATTTATTGCCCATCCCTTACTGGCTTCAGTTGAGGATCTTGCCAGGCCATTCAATGATCCAGTTAAGAGACAGAGGCATTTCCATGGGTCTGGAGTCACATATATGGCAGCATTCCTTCCTTCCCTGAGGGACAGTTGTGAACCAGATGGGTTTATGACAAGTCCATTTCACTCAGTCAGCTTTTTATTCCAGATTTATTTGATTAACTGTGTTTAAGTTGTCCAGCTGTTGTGGTGGGATTTAAACACATCGCGAGTCCAGCCGACAGGACCACGAGTAATAATCCTGCTCTAACTCCATCTACAAGTTCGCTGATGACACCACTGTAGTGGGTTGGATCTCAAACAATGACGAGACGGTATATAGGAAGGAGATAGAGAGCCTAGTGGCATGGTGTCATGACAACAGCCTTTCCCTCAATGTCAGCAAAACAAAAGAGCTGGTCACTGACTTCAGGAAGCAGGGCAGAGTACACACCCCGTCTGTATGTGGTGCTGAGGCGGAGATGGTTGAGAGCTTCAAGTTCCTAGTTGTAAACATCACTAATAGCGTGTCCTGGTTCAGCCATGTAGACGTCACGGCCAAGAAAGCTCACCAGCACCTCTACTTCCTTAGAAGGCTAAGGAAATTTGGCATGTCCACTTTTTAGAGATACACCATAGAGAGCATCCTATCCGGATGCATCACGGCTTGGTACGGCAACTGCTCTGCCCAAGACTGCAAGAAACTGCCAAGCATTGTGAATGCAGCCCAGTCCATCACGGAAACCAGCCTCCCCTCTACGGTCTACACTTCTCGCAGCCTCGGGAAAGCAGCCAGCATAATCAAAGAACCCACCCAACCCAGGACGTTCTCTCTTCTCCCCCCTCCCATCAGGTAGAAGATACAAAAGCCTGAAAGCATGTACCACCAGGCTCAAGGACAGCTTCTACCTCGCTGTTCTAAGACTATTGAATGGTCCCTTAGTACAATAAGGATGGACTCTTGACCTCACAATCTACCTTAATGTGGCTTTTTGCCTTACTGTCTACCTGCACTGCACTTTCTCTGTAACACTTTATGCTGCCTTTTGCTATTGTTTCACCTTGCACTACCTCAATGCACTGTGTAATGAATTGATCTGTATGAACAGTATGCAAGACAAGTTTTTCACCGTATCTTGGTACATGTGACAATAATAAACCAATTACCAATTGCCATGCAACTCCCCTGCCTCAGTCCATACCCATGCTTGCTCATGGTTACCTTAGGGTCCTTCATACTTTGCTTGTAGATTTCCTCCTGAATATCAAGACACCGGATACTGCAGATGCTGGAAACTGGAGCAACACGCAAAATGCTGTTGGAACTCAGCGGGTCAGGCAGCATCTGTGGGGGGGAAATGGGCAGTCGATCGTTTGGGTCAGTCCAGAAGAAAGATCCCTGAATGAAACGTCAACTGTCCATCTCCCTCCACAGATGCTGCCTGACCCGCTGAGTTCCTTTAGCATCTTGCTTGTTCCTCCCGAATGTTGCTGAAAAGGTTTCTTCTTTTTCCATGGGGTTCTCCCATGGAAACACAGGTCACATTTTGTGGTGTGCTGCATAAGGGAAGAGGTGTTCTCCCTCCCTCCCTCCAGTGCTTCCTTCCTCAGACGTTGCTCTGCTGGCAAACTGTGGTTGTATTTTTAGTCTTTGTTGGTGAGTGGAAAGTCTTGTGCTGTTCAGTCTATAACCACAACCTGGCAGATGTGATCACACACATCAGCCTGAAGTCAGGGCGCGCTCCAAACAGACCCAAGCAACTGGCTTTAAAAATGACACTCGTTAAACGTAAGATTTGGTTTGAGGTTGTAACACATCCAGCTTATGGAATGCTGCGTGTGAATCCATTTCAGAACTGTACCACGTGACCAAGTTGTTTAGGTTGAGAAAGCCTTTTGTTAATTTAACTGTGTTATCAAGACAAACAGTGGCCATCTAATTGTTTTAAACTGGCCGTAGTTTCTTTATTTCCTTGGGGCAGAGAAGGAGGCCATTTGGCCCATTGAGTCTGTGCCGGCTCACAGAGCAATGACATTACCCAGTAATTTTCCCTGTAACCTATTCTCCCCACATTTCCATAAACCCCCCCCCGCCCCCCCGCCCCCCCCCCCCCCGAGATTCTACCCCTCACCTGCACACTTGGCGCGATTTAAAGCAGCCAGTTAACCCACCGACCCGCACGTCGTTGGGCTGTGGGAGGAAACCGGAGCACCCGGGGGAAACCAACGTGGTCACAGGGAGAACGTACAAACTCCACACAGACAGCACCCGAGGTCAGGATTGAACCCAGGTCTCTGGAGCGGTGAGGCAGCGGCTCTGCCAGCTGCGCCACTGTGCCACCTGAATTTTCTGCTCGCCCCTGGTGTGGGTAACTTAAACCTGCAATCTCTTGACTCCGAGTGTTCTTCTAAAGGCTATGCATTCACATCAAAGGGACTTCTTATACACCTTAGTGCAATTTATACACTGTGATAGTAAGTGAAAACTGAAGTTTCCTGAACTTCACATACAGGACATGTGATGTCTGTATGGTTCCCAGTCAAGAACTAGAGGGCACAGGTTTAAGGTGAGAGGGGAGAGATTTAACAGGAACCTGAGGGGCAACTTTTTCACCCAGAGGGTGGTCGTATGTGAAATCAGCTGCCAGAGGAAGTGGTTGAGGCAGGCACATTAACAACATTTAAAAGGCACTTGGACAGGTACATGGATAGGAAAGGTTCAGAGGGATATGGGCCAAACATGGGCAAATGGGACTAACTTAGATTGGGATCCTGGTTGGCATGGACTAGCTGGGCTGAGGGGCCTCTTTCCGTGCTGTGTGACTATGACATTTTCCCATCTCGTCAGAGCTAATTGTTCATTACACAAAGTGCCCAGAACTTACAGAACAAAGTAACACACCAACAGAACACAGCCAACTCAACATAGTTGATTCATAACTAACGCTGCGCTGTGAAGACTCTGTTACCCAGATATTCCAGTCTAGGCCAAACATAACTGGAAGAAATTCCTTTCAGTAGATTTATGGGCTGAAGCAGTGAGATTCCAGTTGAGCTGTAGTTCAAGTCTCACATAGCATCATTTCAAACTGCTCCTTTCCCTGAAGCAACAGTAAAACAACCCTGGTTGCCCCACTCACGGGTAACACAGCTTTCCGGACAGACTGATATAACTGAGACATACAGTTATCTGGATTAAATTTCCCAGAATCTAATCATTGAAAAACTGCTCAATCTTGGGATTTTTATGAATGCAGGAAACAGGATATTGGGTATTTCGTGATTAAAGACAGGGGTGGTAATGAGAAGGCAAACAGGGAACTAATGACAGGGTTGTAGTCGTGCACCATCTGTGTTTAGCTGGAGGTTACTGCTCTCAATCCCAGGATAGCAATCGTCTGCCACAGACTACATCTTCCAGCTTGTGGAATGGTCCAAAATAACCACTTCTGCCTGGGGTTTGAAAGTAAGGAGACCACAATAACCTGAACTGGCAACAAAGCTTCGAGTGAACTGTACCAGCATGTCACCCAGCTAATGGCTTCAAATTACTACGTTATGGTGTGTGTGTGTGCGTGCATATGTTTGTGCGTGTGTATACGTGTCTGTTGTGTTTGTGTGCACATTTGTTGTGTGTGTGTGTGTGTGCACGTTAGTCTGTTTTGTGTGTGTGTGTGCGTGCGTGTGTGTCAGTGTGTGTGTGCATGTGTGCGTGCGCGTGTCAGTGTGTGTGTGTGTGTGTGCATGCGTGTGTACGCGCGTGTCAGTGTGTGTGTACATGACTGCACGTTCTCCCTGTGTCTGCGTGGGCCCCCCCCCCGGGTGCTCCGGTTTCCTCCCACATCCCAAAGACGTGGGTCGGTGGGTTAACTGACTGCTGTAAATTGACCCAGGTGTTCAGGCGATTGGTAGAATTTGGGGGTGGGGGGAATCAATGGGAATGTGGGGAGAATGAAGTTAGATCAGTGCAAATACTTGTTGGGTGTTTAATGGTCAGGGTAGACCCAGTGGACTGAAGGGTCTTCTTCCATAATATGTCGATCTATGCTTGTGTGTTAGTAAAGCGCCTGCATGCCCAGGTATGTATGTTTGTCCATACATGTGTACATGAGAGGCCATCTCTACCCACACATGCTTGTGGGTGTCTGTCTGTGTAAGTGTGTGTGAGTAAATGTTAAAGTGTTTGGCTTCATATTCACGTGACAGCGGACCTCCTGGGAGACACAGATTACAGAGTCCTCACATCAGGTAATGCCGGTACTTTGTGACAAAGCTAAGAAAAAGGATTTATTTCACACCTTTAACCGGTCAGAATTTCCCACGGTGCTTCACAAGATGCCGAGCTACATAAAGACCTATTGAGGCAGAGCAAAAGAGATGTTGAGGGAGGGAGTTCTGGAACTTGGGGCCCAGGAAGCTGAGGGCATGGCTGCCAGTGGTGAATTGAGTAAATATGGGGATGGTTACAAGATCAGAAGCTGAGGTGTGCGGAGGTTCAGCAGGGCAAGAGGGACAGGAAGGGGCAAGACCACAGAGGGTATTGGAAAAAATGGAGAGTCAGTGAGGCTTTGGGGGGGTGGGGTGAGGGAACGGACTGTGTGGGTTCAGTCATGGGCATTAATTATCACACCAAGGTCTGTTCCTCTCTGCCCCTCTATGTCGACTGGAACAGTCACAAGGAAAACACTTTCCAGCACCAGTCTACCAGTCACAGTTCAACTCAGTAACCACCAGCACGTCCTGCTCCCCCACCCCTGCCACTGGTCTCCAAAGATATGTCTGTGCCAGAGGGATTCCTGAGATGTGGACACTGCAGATGCTGGAAACCAGAGCAACAATCTGCTGGAGGAACTCAGTGGGTCGAGCAGCATCTGTGGAGGGGAAAGGAACTGTCAACGCTTTGGGTCAAAATCCTGATGCAGGGTTTCGACCTGAAACGTCAACAACTCCTTTCCCCCGACAGATGCTGCTCGACCTGCTGAGTTCCTCCAGCAGGTTGTGTGTTGCTCCGGATTCTTGAGATGGTGGGTCTGTCCTGTGAGGCAAGATTAAGCAAATAACAGAAGATATTATTAAACTAGAAAGAGCGCAGAAAAGATTTACCAGGATGTTGCCTGGACTTGGGGGGCCTGAGTTACAAGGAGAGGTTGTGTAGACTAGGACTTTATTCCCTGGAACGTAGGAGATTGAGGGGTGACCTGATAGAGGTGTATAAGAGGGGCATAGACAGGGTGAAAGCACACATTCCCAGGGAAGAGGTGCTAAAAACAAGAGGGCAGAGGTTTAAGATCAGAGGGGAGAGATTTAAAAGGAACATCAGGGCCAGCTTCTTCACACAAAGGGTGGTGCGTATTTGGAATGAGCTGCCAGAAATAGTGGTTGAGGCGGGCACATTAGCAACGTTTAAAAGCCATCTAGATAAGTACATGGATAGGAGAGGTTTATAGGGCTATGGGCCAAACGTGGGCAGATGGGACCAGCTCGCTGGGCAACACAGTCGGCATGGATGAGTTGGGCCGAAGGGCCTGTTTCTGTGCTGTAGACTCTGTGACTGCATTGAGCAGATGGGTCTTTTCTCTCCTGTTGGGAAGAATGAGGGCTGATTGGAACACAAGACAATTCCACAGGGCTTGACAGTTTGATGCAGGGAGAATGTTTTTCCTGGTGGGGTGTTTAAATTCAGGGATCAGCATCTCAAAATATGGAGCTGTCCATTCAGGACAGAGATGAAAGGTTTATTACCCAGAGGGTGGAAATCTTGACTTAAATGAACAGTGCAGGCTCAGTCACTGAGTGTATAACGTTGTGAGAGGTATGGACAGGGTAGATAGTCAGAGATACAGAGGCTGCAGATGCTGGAATCTGGAGCAACAAATAAACTGCTGGAGGAACTCAGTGGGTCGGGCAGCATCTGTGGAGGGAAACGGACGGTTGACGTTTCCTGTTGAGACCCTTCATCCGGACTGAAGAACAGAGGGGAGATGGCCAGTATAAAAAATGTGGGGGGAGGGGGTGGAGCAAGAGTTGGTAGGTGATAGCTGAATTGAGGTGAGGGGTGGTGCTAGGCAGATGGAGGAGGGGAGGCTGGGAGGTGAGAGGTGGGGGTGACACAGGGCTGCAGATGGTGGGATCTGACAGGAGGGGAAGGTGGGGCATGGAACCAAGTGAGGGAGGTGGGGATGGGAAGGTTAAACTGCACCCCCCCGTCCCTTTTCTCTCTCCTCTTGATCTCCCGAGTTCCTCCCACACCCACCCCAGCCCCCCTCACCCTGTTTCTTCCCCTACTCCATCAATTTCTCCCCTCTCACCTTAAACCTATGCCCTCTATAGTCTTTGGATCCTTTTCTCTTGGGAAAAGACTGAGTGCGTTCACCCCTCATGATTTTACACACCTCTATAAGGTCACCCCTCAGTCTCCTACGGTCCAAGGGATAAAGTCCTAGCCAGCTCAACCGCTCCCTCTAACTCAGGCCCTCGGGTCCTGGCAACATCCTCGTAAATCTTTTCTGCTTTCCAGTTTATTAACACCTTTCCTATAACACCTTTCTCTCTAACGGGATCCAAAGAACAGGGACGTTCTCCCCAGTGCTCTGGGACTGATATTTATCCCTCAAACAACAATGTCATTACCGCACTGCTGTTTGTGGGATCTTGCTGTGCACAGAGTAGCTTCCAGAGTCCCCACATTACCACAATGACCAGAAGTGTTCCACTGGGAGCAAAGCGCTTTGAAATAACCCGTTAGGAATGTGAAAGTCGATACACAAAACACGAGTCCTCCTTTCTTGGACACTACAGTCTGTGTGGTGAAGGTACTCCCACACTGCTGTACTGGAGGGAGTTCTCGGACTTAGATCCAAACAGAAGGATGAAGGACTGGTGATATATTTCCGAGTTAGGAGTTTGAGGAGATTTCGTCTGTCACCAAAGAATCTTACAAATTTCTACAGATGTAAGGTGGAGAGCATTCTGACTGGTTGCATCACCGCCTGGTATGGAAGCTCCAGTGCGCAGGGTCGCAAGAGGCTGCAGAGGGTTGTAGACTCAGCCAGCTCCATCACGGGCACAACCCTCCCCACCATCGAGGACATCTTCAAGAGGCGGTGCCTCAAGAAGGCGGCATCCATCACTGAGGACCCTCACCATCCAGGACATGCCCTCTTCTTGTTACCACCATCGGGGAGGAGGTACAGGAGCCTGAAGACCCACACTCAGCGATTCAAGAACAGCTTCTTCCCCTCCACCATCAGATTTCTGAAGGGTCTGTGAACATTATCTCGTTATTCCTTTTTTTTGCACTATTAATTCATTTTGTAATTTATAGTAATTTTACGTCTTTGCACTGTACTGCTGCTGCAGAACAACACATTTCACGACGTAAGTCAGTGATAATAAACCTGGTTCTCATTCTGAGCAGGGCAGGGGTGTAACAGGAGGGCAACCTGCAGGGGGTGCTTGGTCTCTTTCATTGTCCCTGTCAAACGACCTTTGAGCTGCCTGTCCTTTGCCACTTAATTCGTTCACTGTGATTCAACCTTGGAGTTAAGTGCCAGTTTGTCCAAGGACAAAACTTTTAGTTTCTTAGATCGCTCACCATGTAACGCAACAACTAACTTTTTCGTGGAGGGGGAAGGCAGGGAGAGTTGCAAAACACAACGATGCTGGAGGAACTCAGCAGGCCGGGCAGCATCCGTGGAGAAAAGCAGGCGGTCAACGTTTCGGGTCAGGACTTCAGGACTGAAGATAGGAAAAGGGGAAGCCCAATATATAGGAGGGAAAAGCAGAGCAGTGATGGGTGGACAAAAGAGGGGAGGCGGGGTGGGCACAGGGTGGTGATAGGTAGATGCAGGCAAGAGATGGTGATGGGCAGGTGTGGGGGAGGAGGGGAGAGCAGATCCACCGGGGGATGGGTCACAGGTGAGGAGAGAGAGGGAAAAAAGGCTAGGAAAGGGAAGAAGAGAAGAAGCGTGGTGGGTGGGGGGGGGGGGGGGGGGGGTGTGTGGGGAAGGGGGGTGAGGATGACCTAAAGTGGGAGAATTCAATGTTCATGCCGTTAGGCTGCAAAGTTCCAAGACGGAAAATGAGGTGCTGTTCCTCCAGTTTGCGCTCTTTGCATTTCTGTAACGCCTTTCCCTGGCTCAGCACTTCCCAAAGTGGAGACACAAGGGACTGCAGCTGCTGGGATCTAGAGCAAAACAGATGTTTGTTCCCTGCTCCACTTCCCAGCTAATGAATAACATTGTGAAAGGTAGTCTCTGTCGTAATGCAGCAAATATGGCAGCCAAACTCTGCACAGAAGATCACAGAGCCAGCAACGTGATAACAACCAGATAACCTGTTTCAGTGATGAGTCAATCGGGAGAATTAAAACAGAAAATACTGGAAACACTCAGCAGGTCAGGCAGCATCTGTGGAGAGAGAAACAGTTAATGTTTCAGGTCGAAGACCCTTCATCAGGACAAAGGATCTGCAAACTAAAAAGTTAATTCTGTTTCACTCTCTCCACAGATGCTGCCTGACCTGCTGAGTGTTTCCAGCATTTTATGCTTTTTATTTCAGATTTCCAGCATCTGCAGTTTATTTTTGTCAACAGTTGGGAAAATTCCTTGATTTTCTTCAAAGTAAATCCATGGGATCGTTTACATCACCACCTGAAAGGACAGGTAGGGCCTTGGTTTGACATCTTGTGCTATAGGAGGCTCTTCTGATAGTGCGGCACTCCCTCAGAACACCCCACTTGGATCTTCGTGCCCAATTGTCTGGGGTGAGCCTTGAACCAGGACCTTCTGATCAGAGGTGATGGAGCGACCCACCGAGACGGGAAAATGTTGGTTATAAAAGTTCGTCACCAACTAAATCAAATGAGTATACTGGAATGAACGTAGAACAGAACAGTAACTTCTGGCCACGATGTTGTGCTGAAGTAATTAAACTAATGATGCCCAATTACACTCAATCCCTTCTGCCTGCACATGGTCCATGTCATTGGGGGCATTTTCATTATGGGCATTTAAGAGGGGCTTGGATGGGCACATGAATGAGAGGAAAATGGAGGGACATGGGCATTCTGTAGGTAGGAGGGAATAGCTATGCCGGCACAACATTGTGGGCCGAAGGGCCTGTTCTGTGCTGTACTGTTCTATGTTCAGTTGGTGGTGGTGTGGTATCGTGATTACCTTGAAGCTCAGGTAAAAGCACAGCATCAAGGGCAATGGTGAGATGGCAGGACTTTGGTACTGTGGTAGATGATCAGCCACGATCATACTGAATGCAGAGAAGGCTCAAAGGGCTGAATGGCCTACTTTCTACAGTCATGTGTGCTATCAGGAGAGGCTGGACACACTTGGGCTCTTTTCTCTGGAGCGGCAGAGGCTGAGGGGTGATCTGTTGGAAGTGTATAAAATTATGAGGGGCATAGATAGGGTGGACCAGCAATATCTTTTTCCCATTATTGAGCGATCCAATACCAGAGGGCATGCTTTTAAGGTGAGAGGGGGTAGGTTCAGAACAGACGTGAGGGGTACGTTTTTTACTGATGTAGAGTGGTGGATGCCTGGAATGTGTTGCCTGATTGGGGCTTTTAAGAGGGGCTTGGATGGGCACATGAATGAGAGGAAAGAGGGATATGGGCATTCTGCAGGTAGGAGGGATTAGCTATGTCGGCACAACATTGTGGGCCGAAGGGCCTGTTCTGTGCTGTACTGTTCTATGTTCCATATCACTCCACCGCCACCTCTGGCAGCACATTCCAGGCACCCACCATTCTCTGAGTAAAAAAACTTGCCCCGCACATCTCCTTTGAACCTGCCCCCTTTCACCTTAACTTAATGCCCTCCAGTATTAAACATTTCGACCCTGGGAAAAAGATACCAGCTGTCTACTCTATCTATGCCTCTCATAATCTTATAACGTTCTATCAGGGCTCCCCTCAACCTCCGCTACTTCAGAGAAAACAACTCAAGTTTGTCCAAACTCTCTTATCGCATGTGTCCTCTAATCCAGGCAGCAGTAGTGTAGCGGTTAGCGTAATGCTTTACAGTGCCAGCGACCTGGGTTCAATTCCGGCCACTGCCTGTAAGGAGTTTGTATGTTCTCCCTGTGTCTGCGTGGGTTTCCTCCGGGTGCTCTGGTTTCCTCCCACATTCCAAAGACGTCCGGGTTAGGAAGTTGTGGTCATGCTATGTTGGCGCCGGAAGCGTGGCGACACTTGCGGGCTGCCCCCAGAACACTCTAGGCAAAAGATGCATTTCACTGTGTGTTTCGATGTACATGTGACTAATAAAAAAATCTTATCCTATATAAACATCTTCTGCACCCTCTCCAAAGCCTCCACATCCCTCCTGTAATGGTGCGACCAGAATTGAATGCAATACTCCAGATGCGGCCTGACCGGAGTTTTATAAAATTCCAATAATTCTCTTGTGATGTTTTGTGACACATTTTAAGATGTTAAAGACCCAACATAAATACAAGGTATGGATGCCGTCTGTAATTATTCCAGTTTAGGAATCTGCAATGGCCACATGACCTCAAAGATGGTCACTGCTCTTCTTGTGGTGAAGGATTTTTTGACATCCACCCAACACAGAAAATGACACTTGGGTTTAACACACCTTGATACCTTACTAGGATGTCAGTTTGGGTTTCTGTAGAGGGAGCTGTGCCCTTAATTTTCGGACCTGGGGAACAGACCTCAATCCACTGCGTCACAGGGAATGGACAAACACATGATCACACCAATGGTTGCCAGAGTGTGAGGGAACATTTCCAGTCCAAGCTGGGCAAGTAATGCATTCTGTCATCCATATCATGTCCTGAATCAGAACATTCAACTCGAATCACTGGGTCGAAACAACACTAGCCTGTAAAGGGTGTCCCCATATCCAGCCTTTGGACGTTGTGGGTTCAAGTCCTACTCCAGAAACCTGGGCAAGAAAATCCCTCCGTGCAGCACCAAGGCTGCCCTGTCAAAGGCGTCGTCTTGTGGATGAGGCAACGCAGCAGGACATTGTCTGCTTGCTCTGGTGGATGTAGAAGGTCAACAAACATGATGCTGGAGGAACTCAGCGGGTCAGGCAGCATCTGTGGAAGGAAATGGGCAGTTGATGTTTCAGGTCGAGACCCTTCATCTGTCCATTTCCCTCCACAGATGCTGCCTGACCCGCTGAGTTCCTCCAGCGTCTCCCCTCTGGCCTCCCCACCCCCCTCCCTTTATTCCAGGCTCCACCTCCCTCTCCTATCAGATTCCATCTTCAGCCCTTCCACCTATCACCTCCCAGCTTCTGACGCCATTCCCACTCTCCCCTCCTCTATCTGCCCACTGTAGTGTAGTGGTTAGCGTAACGCTATTACAGTGTCAGTGACCCAGGTTCAATTCCCGCCGCTGTCTGTAAGGAGTTTGTACGTTCTCCCCGTGTCTGCGTGGGTTTCCTCTGGGTGCTCCGGTTTCCTCCCACATTCCAAAGACGTACGGGTTAGGAAGTTGTGGGCATGCTATGTTGGCGCCAGAAGCGTGGCGACACTTGCGGGCTGCCCCCAGAACACTCTATGCAAAAGATGCATTTCACTGTGTGTTTCAATGTACATGTGACTAATAAAGAAATCTTATCTTACCTAAATCTATATCACCCCTCCTCATCTATTGCCTGCCAGTTCTTGCTCCACCTCTTCCTTTTATACCAGCTCTCTCCCCTCTATCTTTCAGTCCAGATGAAGGGGCTTGACCTGAAACGTCAACTGTCCATTTCTCTCCACAGATGCTGCCTGACCTGCTGAGTTCCTGCAGCATCTTGTGTGTTGCTCCAGATCCCAGCACCTGCAGTCTCTGGTGGCTCTGGATGTGGAAGGTAATCAAGGGGAGTTCTGCCCAATGTCCTGGCAATAATTAATTGATTTTCTAATTTCTAAACTGTTGATTCCTATGGGAGCTTGCTGTGCTCATTGGTTGCTAGGTTTCTAAAATCAGAGCACTGATTGCACCTTTCATTGTCTGTAAAAGGTTAATAAGATTGTAAAAGCTAAATAGAAATATAGAACTTTCCTTCTAATGCAAAGGTTACCTTCTAACCACCCTGGGTAACATCAAGCTGATAAAATTGTTTGCCAACCAACTCACAAACACTTGGCACAAAGACAGCCAAGATTCAAAGGCACCTTGATAAATAGTTTGCTAGCCTTATATCCAAGCCACACAAAGCTCTGGTCTGCTAGAGCACGTCACACAATAAGACATAGTGTACTTGCAAACTGAATTATAATTGGCAGTAGAGCCCATAGTGTATTTATTGACGTGGAATTCTCAATGTTTCTGGAACATTGCTGCCTTTGCTGGCACTGAACATACAAAAGAAGCTTTCTAAGAGACATAAAGAAGAAATGTAACTGTTTGGAGATTTATGGCTGATATGTCTGGTACTAACGTGTAATAGAACTGCAGTAGAACATAAGAAATATGAGCAGGAATTGGCCATTCGGCCTGTTGCGGATGCTCCCCCATTCATCAAGATCAGGGCTAGTCTGATTCTGCTCCATTTTCCTGCCTGTTTCCTGTAATCCTCAACTGCTTAACTGGCCAGAAGTCCATCTACCTCAGCCTTGCACTCAATCACAACCTTATACTTGATGTCAGCAAGACCAAGGAACTAATTGTGGACCAGGAAGGGGAAGTCAGGAGAACACACATCAGTCCTCATTGAGGGGTCAGCGGTGGAAAGGGTGAGCAGCTTCAAGTTCCTGGGTGTCAACATCTCAGAGGATCTATCCTGGGGCCAACACACTGATGCAATCATGAAGAAGGCACGCCAGCAGCTCTACTTCATTAGGAGTTTGAGGAGATTTGGTCTGTCACCAAAGACTCTTGCAAATTTCCACAGATGTACGGTGGAGAGCATTCTGACTGGTTGCATCACAGCCTGGATTGGAGGCTCCAATACACAGGATCGCAAGAGGCTGCAGAGGGTTGTAGACTCAGCCAGCTCCATCACGGGCACAACCCTCCCCACCATCGAGGACATCTTCAAGAGGCAGTGCCTCATGAAGGTGGCATCCATCACTAAGGACCCTCACCACCCGGGACATGCCCTCTTCTCATTATTACCATCGGGGAGGAGGTACAGGAGCCTGAAGACTCACACTCAATGATTCAGGAACAGCTTCTTCTCCTCCGCCATCAGATTTCTGAACGGTCCATGAACCCATGAACACTACCTCGTTATTCCTCTTTTGCACTATTTATTTGTTTTTGTAATTTATAGCAATTTTTATGTCTTTGCACTGTACTGCTGCTGTGAAACAACAAATTTCAAGTCATTAAGTCAGTGATAATAAACCTGATTCTGATTATAATCAATGACTCCACCTCTACAACTCCCTAGGATAAAGAATTCCAAAGATTTATGACTCTCTGCATGAGAAATTCCTCCTCTTCTCTGTCATTAATGGGTGACTCCCTATTCTGAAAACATGCCTATTTTCTTAGAAGCTTAAGGAGATTCAAAATGTCACCAAATACTCTCACAAACTTCAACAGATGTACTGTTGAAAGCAACCTAACTTGTTGCATCATGTCCAACGCACAGGAACTCAAGAGGCTGCAGAGAGTAGTGGACACAGCCCGGTCCATCATGGGCACATCCCTCCCCACCACTGACAGCATCTACAGGAGGCGCTGCCTCAAGAAGGCAACATCCATCATCAAAGATCCCCACCATCAGGGCCACGCCATCTTCTTGCTGCTACCATCGGGCAGGAGGTACAGAAGCCTGAAGTCCCACACCACCAGGTTCAGGAATAGCTACTTCTCTTCAACTATTTGGTTCTTAAACCAACCTGCACAACCCTAACCCTCCCTCAGCAACAGGACACTACGGACCACCTCTTGCACTGTCACAGATGGTGTCTTTGTTTTGCACTTATGTCTTGGCTTTGCAGTATTTTTCTTCACTGTCTCATATAATTTATGTTCTGTGTGTTGTCTGCATCTATGTGCCTGTGATGTTGCTGCAAGCAAGTTTTTCACTGTACCTGTACCTCACCGTACTTGTGCACGTGACTTGAGTTGACTAGTTCTGCCCCGTCAGAAGCTTTCATGTTTCAATAAGGTCACTATTAAATCTTCTAAATTCTACTGAACAGAGACTTAAACTACTGAATTATTCCTCTTAAGCTAAACCCTTCACCCCAGGAATCTACCTGGTGAACCTTCACACTGCCTCCACTGTAAATACAGGGGCTCCCTGGGTTACAGACGACCTGACATACAGAAATATGACTTCACGCAAATTCTCACGTAAATTTTTGAAACATTTTTCAAGCTAGTAATAATAAAATGTTTCATGGTATTCATTAATAGTGGGATACAGTAATATATTCCATTAGTTTAGTTTAGGGTGATTATTTAATGAAACGAAAGAATTATAGCAGGTGTGATAGATATAATACGGGCAGCTATAGAAAAGGGATGTTTCTGACATGGGAGAAATCAGCTCACGGAAAGTGAATCAGGAATGGAATCCTTACATAATCCAGTGACTGCCTCTATTGCATTCTGTTCCAAATCACTGTACATTATGAAGAGCTGAGGCCCCAGCACTGATCCCTGTGTTGCTGGGGACTCTCTATATCCTTCTTTAAACAACAGTAAAGCCTGTTGCTGCATCTCAAACACAAAATAAGGGAAGACAATCTATCAATGTTGCTTCATTTCAACACTGCAAAAAGCAAACAGGCTCTGCATCCTTACAAAAATCTCCACCAAACATCCATCATCAAAGATCCCCACCATCCAGGCCATGCCGTCTTCTCACAGCTCCCATCGGGCAGGAGGTACAGAAGCCTGAAGTCCCACACCCCAGGTTCAGGATAGCTACTTCCCTTCAAACATTCGGTTCTTGAACCAACCGGACAACCCTAATCACTACCTCAGTATAGCAACACTGGGACCACTTTTGCACTACAATGAACTTTTTCTTTTGTTCTAATTGTGTTTTATCTTGCAAAAATTGTTGGTATAATTTGTTTAATTTATGTTCTTCTTGTGAATGCTGCTTATCTGATGCTGTGCCTGTGATGCTGCTGCAAGTAAGTTTTTCATTGCACCTGTGCACACATGGACTTGTGCATCTGACAATAAACTCGACTTTGACAAAGATTTTGTTGAAGTCAAATTAGTGAAGAGCACATTCCATTGCGTGGACGTAGGAAACATTTGCAGCTCACGTCGAGGCTTACCTTGAGTAGTCGCCTTTAGCTTCCTGCAAAGAATGAAAGAAATAGAATGTCAATTACTTACAGACAAAGGGAGCACCCTGTAATCCAAGCACCTCTTGCTATCTTGCACCTGTACCTTTCCCCAGTTTGGCTTCTCATTGTGCTTACTGATCATTAATGAGCAAATTATTATCCAGCAATGTTCAGGAGGCAATCCTATTTCAACCAAAAACTGATAGGAACCCTGGTCCTAGCTCTTTCTTCAAACAAATGCTGCAGAATGTAACATCACTGAAACGTACTGACATCGTCTCTCGAGGGCAGTCGGTGGAATGGAACACACATTACGCTGTTAACTCTCAGTGACTATGAGTGACCATGCTTGGTATGTTACGCCACTCTGAGTAGTACAGATGGTGGAAAATTAGCCCCAATCTAACTGTAAATTGGTTTATTAATGTCACAGTGAAAAACTTTGTTCTGCATGCCATCCATACAGATCATTTCATTACAACAGTGCATTGAGGTAGTACAAGGGAAAACAATGCCAGAATGAAGTGTTACAGTTTACAGAGAAAGTGGCAGTGCAGGCAGACAATAAGGTGCAAGGGCCATGACGAGGTAGATTGTGAGGTCAAGAGTCTACCTTATCGTACTAGGGGACCCGTTTCAATAGTCTTATAAAAGCGGGATAGAATCGGGACAAAAAATATCTGGGTGCCTGAATGACAAGCCCTGCACTGAAGTGACATTCCTACCTCTCAGGTTTTGGGAATGAGAGATCTGTGGTGGGGGAAGTGGGAGTGACGCAGGACAGGTAGTCCTGTAACATCAAACATACAAAGTGGCTCAGGATCGTGAGAAGACTGAGCACTTTCTATCCCACCCATTGTGGTCTTCCATTTTTTCTCTCTCTCTCTGTTAGCCTTACAGTGGATGATGGACCAATTGGCTTCTCTCCTCTGGGTCACTCTGGTTCCCAACCCCCCTCTTGTGCCTGCCAGCCTCCCCCTTGATACATCTTAACCACAACCCTGTAGGAGAGAACTTCACATTCTCACTGCCTCTTTGGGTAAATTCCCCCAGAGGAATCCTCTCAGTGACATCTGATATTGACGGTCAACCACACAAAGCGCTGGAGGAACTCGCGCGGTCAGGCAGCATCTACGAGGGGAAGTGGGCAGTTAATGATTTGGGTTAACCAAAACGTCGACTGTTCATTCCCCCTCACAGATGCTGCTTGACCTGCTGAGTTCCTCCAGCTCCTTTGTGTTGTTCTGGATTTCCCGCATCTGCAGTCTCCTGTGTCTCCTTATATTGACGGTCCCTGCTTCTACAGCTCTCCAGAAGTGGAAACATTCCATCCGCATCCACTCGATCTAAACCTTGAATAATTTTAAAGATCTCACTTAGATTCCCCACACCCTGACCCCACCCCACCTTCTTTTCTCAAAACAGACCCAATCTGTTCATCCTTTGCATTTCTGATTTCATCCTGGTAAATATTAACTGCACTCTCCCAAGTACCTCTGTATCCTTTCGATAATGTATTGACCAGAACTGTACTCAGTGTGGTCTAACCAAGGTTCTGTGCACAGCTTCCCTACTTTTCAATTCTATTCCTCTAGAAATAACCCCCGGTGCTTAGTTTGCCTTTTTAACCTGCGGTGCAACTCTTTGGACTGGTGTTACTGTACCTGAGATCCCTTTATTTTTCTGGCCCACCTGGACTCAAACCTTTCAGTAACAAGTGATATCCCAAATCTTCCTACCAGTTTCCCTCACTTCAGGTTCTATTTGTTTTCCTGGGCGTCAATGGCAAGACCAGCATTTATTGGCCATCCCTAACTGCCCTTGAGAAGGTGATGGCAAGTTAATTCTTGAGCCCCTGCAGTTTGTGTAGCTCACTGTGCTTTTGAGGAGGGAGTTCCAGGATTTTGAACCCAGCGACAATGACGGCCAGTGGCATATTTCCAAATCAGAGTCGTGTGTGACTTGGAGGGGAACCTGCTAGTGGCGGGATTTCTCTGTGACCGCTGCCTTTGTCCTTCTTGATGGGAGAGGTCACGGCTTTGGGAAATGCTGTTGAAGTACAGCAGGGTTTATGGCACAGCAGATGGTGACACCTTATTAAAAATCCTGGTCCCATTAAAGGACAGGAGAAGCAGAAACTACAGCAAGTGTAGTTATTCTGCATAGCACAGAAACAGGCCTTTTGGCCAAATGTTCATGCTGACTGTGATGTCTGTCTACACTAATCCCAGTGATGTCTGTCTACGCTAATCGCAGCTGCCTGCATTTGGCCTGTATCCCTCTAAACCTTTCCTAAACAAATACCTGTCCCAAATGCCCTTTCTTAAACAGTGTGACAAAAACCTGCCTCTACCACCGCTTCCTCTGGCAGCTCGTTCCATATCCCCACCACGTTCCATGTGGAAAAACCTGCCCCTCAGGTCCCCTCTCTAAATCTTTCCCCTCTCACCTTAACCTACACCCTCGAGTTTTAGATCCCCCTACCCTGGGAAAAAAAGACTGTGATCATCTTCCCTATCTGTGTCCCTCATAATTTTATAAACCTCTATAAGGTCACCCTCAGCCTCCTGCGCTCCAGTGAGAACAATCCCAGCCTATCCAATCTTTCCCTGTAGCTACAGACCTACATTCCTGGCAACATCCTGGTAAATCTCTTCTGCACTCTCTCTATTGCTACCACATCCTTCCTGTAGTGTGGTGACCATAGAACACTACAGCACAGTGCAGGCCCTTCGGCCCACAATGTTGTGCCAACATTTTATCCTGCTCTAAGATCTATCTAACCCTTTCCTCCCACATAGCCCTCCATTTCTCTATCATTCATGTGTCTATCTAAGAGTCTCTTAAGTGTCCCTAATGTATCTGCCCCCACAACCACTGCTGGCAGTGCGTTCCACGCACCCACCACTCTCTGTGGAAAAAAAACGTACCCCTGACATCCCCCTTATACCTTCTTCCAATCACCTTAAAATTATGCCTCCTCATGTTAGCCATTTTCACCCTGGGAAAAAGTCTCTGACTGTCCACTCAATCTATGCCTCTTATCATCTTGTGCACCTTTATCAAGTCACCTCTCATCCTCCTCTCCAAAGAGAAAAACCCTAGCTCACTCAACCTATCCTCATAAGGCATGCTCTCCAATCCTGGCAGCATCCTGGTAAATCTCCTCTGCACCCTCTCTAAAGCTTCAACATCCTTCCTATAATGAGGCGACCAGAACTGAACACAATACTCCGTGTGGTCTAACCAGAGTTCTACAGAGCTGCAATATCACCTCGCGGCTCTTGAACTCAATAACCCGACTAATGAAGGCCAACACTCCATACGCCTTCTTAACAACCCTATCAATCTGCGCGGCAACCTTGAGGGATCTATGGATGTGGACCCCAAGATCCCTCTGTTCCTCCACACTGCTAAGAGTCCTGCCAGAACTGTGCACTCCAAATGCAACCTACCCAACATTTTGTAAACTGTAACATGATATCCCAACTATTACACTCAATGCCTCGGCCTATGAAGGCAAACATACCAAATGTCTTCTGCACAACCCTATCCACCCTTGTGCTCACCATTTTCAGGGAACTATTCAGGGCACCCCAAGATCTCTCTGTACATCAACACTCCAAAGGTCTCGGCCACTTACTCTCTGTGCCCTACTTGAATTTGACTTCTCAAAATGCATTACCTCACACTTGGATTAAAGTCCATCTGTCACTGCTCCCGCTTATCTTTCCAGCTGATCCATGTCCTTCTATATCCTTGGACAACTTTCTTTGTTATCTGTGACTCTACCAATTTTTAAGTCATCAGCAAACTTACAAATCAGACCACCTACGTTGACATCCAAATCATTTTTATATACGACAAACAACGAAGGTCCCAGCACCAATCCCTGCGGCACACCACTGATCCAGTCAGAAGATCAACCCTCCAGCACTCCCCTCTGCTCCTATCACCAACCGACTTTGGATCCAGATTGCCAATAGACCTTGGATCCCATGTGCTTTAATCTTCTGACCAGCCTGCCTTGTGGGACCTTGTCAAAGGTGTTGTGCAAGCCCACGTGTGTCACATCTACCACACTGCATTCATCAATTTTCTAAGGTATGTCACTCGGTGGGGACACTGCAAGTGGTGGAGTTCCAAAGTACCAATGATTTCCACATTCTACGAGTTTATTAAAGTCCTCCTGTCATCTGTTGCCCTCCTCAGCAATGACCCTCCCTCAATTTTGTATCATCTGCAGATTTAATGTTGTGTTTTTGATTCCTGAATCCAAACCATTGATGTATATTGTGAACAGTCATGGTCCCAGTATTGATCCTTGTGGAACACTGTTACCACAGCTCATTCCACGGTGAGGAGCTGCTCTTTGCTCCCACTCTTGGCTCTCTGACCAAAGCCAACCAGTGACCACCTGACCATTTGTCCCCTGACTCCACACTTCCTGAGCTATTACAGTCACAGAACATAGACTAGTACAGCACAGGACAGGCCCTTCGGCCCACGGTGTTGTGTCAAACTAATTAAACCAATGACTCCTAATTAATCTAATCCCTCTTCCCCGCCCTCCCTTCTTTGCATGTTCATGTGCCTGTCTAAACGTCTCTTAAACGCTCCTGTGCTATCTGCCTCCACTACCACCCCTGGCAGCACATTCCAGGCACCCACCACTCTCTGTGTAACATCCCCGCACATCTCCTTTGAACATCCCCCCTCCTCACCTTAAATGCATGCTCTCTAGTATTAGACATTTCAATCCTGGGAAAAAGATACTGGCTACTCTTTCTGTGCCTTGTATAATTTTATAAACAAAATCAAATCTCCCCTCAGGCTCCGCTGCTCTAGTGAAAGCAGCCCTAGCTTGTCCAACCTCCCTGCGTAGCACACGTCCTCCAACCCAGGGAGATACAGCATAGAACAGGCCGAATGAGTCTGTGCCGATCATCAACCACTAATCCTGTGTTAATCCTCCCCACATTCCCATCAATTCCCCCCAGATTATACCCCTCACATGTATTAGGGGCAATTTGCATTGGGCAATTAACCTCCCAACCTGCGTGTCTTTGGGATGTGGGAGAAAACCCATGTGGTCACAGGGAGAATGTGCAAACACCACACAGACAGTGCCGGAGGTCAGGATTGAACCGGGATCACTGGCGCTGTGAGGCAGCAGCTCTACCCGCTGTGCCGGTGTGTTGCCTTGGCTGACAGGGCAGAAGGGCTGTGGAGGAGCACACCAGTGGTGACAGATGGAAGGGATCTAAAATGATCGAGGTAACATGCTGCTGACATGGTGAACTTCTCTACAGTGTGGGGTCCAAGTGTATGTTGACTGATCGCTCTGCAGAACACTCTGCTCAGTCTGCAAGCTTGACCTGAGCTTTCAACTGCCTTTAATTAAAGTAAATTCTCTGCCTAACACCCTCTCTGACCTCTTTGTCATCTGTCTCCTTCGTTAGCCCAATGAAGTTCTACCTAAGCTTGAGGAACAGCACCTCACCCCACTACTGGGCATAATATAGCCTTCCAGAGTCCAACAATTTCAGATGGTTATTCTGCATTTCAAATTCACACCTCCTACAGAGCCACACACTTTTTGTGTCCTTAACTCTCCCCTTTTCCACTTTTTGTTCTTGAATCATCATCTGTTTGTTATTCAATCTCTTCTGCCCCCTCCCCCAATCACAGACGTTTGTTCCCGTCTCCCTATCTTTCCATCTTAAATCTCCTTTTCTTTCCAACTTTTCCCGGTACTGAAGATTGACTCTGTAACTCCATAGATGCTGCCTGACCTGCTGAGTATTCCCAGCATTTTCTGTTTTCAACATCTTGATATCCTGCCTCCCTACCAGTGACCCGGGTTCAATTCCGGCCGCTGTCTGTTTGTACGTTCTCCCCGTGACTGCGTGGGTTTCCTCCGGGTGCTCCGGTTTCCTCCCACATTCCAAAAACGTCCGGGTTAGGAAGTTGTGGACATGCTACGTTGGCGCTGGAAGCGTGGCGACACTTGCGGGCTGCCCCCAGAACACTCAACGCAAAAGGTGCATTTCACTGTGTGTTTCGATGTACACGTGACTAATAAAGATCTCTTATCAAATTCACTTTAGTGAGAATTGGCAAACTGCCACTGCTGTCTGAGTATTAATAGGTGTGTTGTTTGAGAAGTCCAGAACCTCAAGATTGATTGTGAAGAGCTGAACCAGATCCAGTCTAATTTAACATAAAACATGGAACAGTCCAGCACTGGACAGGCCACTTGGCCCATGATGTTGTGTCGATCTTGATGCCAATTTATACTAAGCACAGCTTTGTGGGCCAAAGGGCCTGAATTGTGCTGTAATTGTTCTAAATGCCCTCCTCCTGTGTATCATCCACATCCCTCCATTCCCTCCATATTCATGTGTCCATCTAAAAGACTCTTAAACTCCACCAAACTGCCTGCTTCCACTACTACCCCTGGTAACCCACTCCAGGCACCTACCACTCTCTGCGTCAAAAACTTGCCCCTCGCGTCCTCTTTAAACTTCCCCCCGCTCCCCAACCTAAACGTGTCCTCTGGTGTTTGACATTTCTACCCTGGTGACAGCATTCTGACTGTCTACCCTATCTATGCCTCTTAAAACTCTACCCTATCTATGCCTCTGTCAGGTCTCCCCTCAGCCTCCGACGCTCCAGGGAGAACAAGCCAAGTTTGTCCAACCTCTCCTTATATTTCATACCCTCTAATCCAGGCAGCATCCTGATGAACCTCTTCTGCACCCTCTCCAAAGCCTCCACATCCTTCCCATAATGGGGTGATCAGAACTACTCACAATACTCCAAGTGCAGTCTGACTAAAGTTTTATATAGGTATAAGCAGGTAATTTTACACATCCACTTGGTGACAAATTTAAAACCATAAATTAAAAACTGCACCTGTGGGCCTCTTGCGTTAATCTTTAATGAAAGCAAACAGCCCTGGGAAAATAAAGTTGGTCTGTGTTCAACAATTCATTGTCCTGAATGGTTACAGAAGTGAACTTCCTTCACCAAGTGTCTTATTAACTGGCCCAATTATACTGATGCAAAGTTTCTGGATGTGAATCATTTAAATTAAACTGATTACCCATCAAACCCATTTTAACAGCACACTTTTAAGATATCTTCATAGTCACATGTACATCAAAACACACAGTGAAATGCATCTTTTGCCTCGAGTGTTCTGGTGGCAGCCTTTAGCATAAGCATCGTCCCTGCTTACGAGGTAATAACATTCCACAAACCCACAGTCATTAATATGTTACAGTGAGGTTGCGATCAGGCTTGTTGGTGGAACCTGATTCCGTGACTGCCGTGTTCACTGGGTTATAGCAACACAGCGTAACAAGGATTGGGGAAGAAGACCAGATGTGACCAAGTGTGAAGGGCCAGATCTTGTTATTTAATGCTCAAAGTGGCTTCTTCAACAGATTGGGTTTCATGGAGTCAGGAGCAAGCAGAATTTGCCTCTAATAGTTACGATGGAAGCACTAACCTTCCCTGATGCTAAACGGTTTGCACACACTCCGAGTACAAAATGGCACGGCAGTTTGCCACGGGAGTGGACGTGTTTATTCCAGGCACTTACACTTTTGAGTTTTCTGATCTAAACAGCACCACTAATTGAAGTATTCTGGTTCACCTCCCTTTCAATCACCACCTACCCTTCGTACTGTGCAGGGCAGGAACAAGGCAAAGGTTTCTGTTTAATAGTTCTTACCTGGAGGATGTACGCTGCCAATTCGAAAATGGCTTCAGTGTCGACTTCAATCAGCTCCTGCGGGAGGAATTAACAACTGGAGTTAAACTCAGTGAGTGACATGAAAGGGCCAGCTGCCTTGTACACTGCTGTGATCAGCACTCCCACAGTCCCTCCCCCGCCTCAACCAATGCTGCATTGCTTCAAAGAGACCTTTCATTCTGAATGAGAGGGGGAGAGAGAGAGAGAGTGATGGAGGAGGACGGGAAGCTGACTGAAACGTGACCTTGCTTCCGACGGATTCCTCGGCCGACTGTAAGTTGCAAGGAGCAACAGTCTGTGGAAACAACCGAGAAAACTTTGACGGACTTGTTCGACGAGTTTCCCCTGGCCAACACAGTCTACAATGTAGGGGGAAATCCCCTTACAAAGGCAACTGAAGAGCTCTCATGTTGTGGATAAAGCACAAACGCTTGGCTGGAAGGGACTGTCCTATACCGCAGCCCTCTCTCCTAAGGGGGCGGGGACCACGTCCATCCCATTCAATACTGCTGCCTTTGCACTGTAGCCAGCACTAGCTGCAGGGTTAGTGAGGCAACACCCATGTGCTCTCTCCAAGCGCCCTCCCCTCACCTCTCCTTGACCCAGCGGCCCCTGCCTCCCCCTCCCCCACCACGGACAAGGCAGGGGATTGTTCTTCGGTGGGTCAGATCTAATTAACAAACCACCGCCACCCCCCGCCACACCCCCAGGCTCGGTCTCCATTCAACAGACAAGTAGGGACGGAGCAGAGGGTCAGAGCCGCCCTGGAGAGGGGGGAGGGGCAGCACCCAACTACCCAAGCGCGACCTGGAGGAAATATTACCCAGAGCGCAGGCACCATTCCCCTGATGCCTGCTGACCCAGTGGAGTGCCTGCAATAAAGATCATTAAAAGTTTCCTGCTCAGCCACGGTTCCGTGTGCCAATGAAGCACGCTGGCCACACTGATAAAATCCTTTGCCTAAGTCTGCCATGCAATCACAGCAGGAGGCCATTCCGCCCCTTGAGTTTGTTCTGGTATTTCAAATTGGTTTGTTATTGTCAAACCGAGTCACAGTCATACAGCACGGAAACAGGCCCTTCGGCCCAACTGGTCCATGGCGACCAAAATTCCCATTTAAGCTAGTCCTATTTGCCCATGTTTGGCCCCAATTCCTCTAAACCTTTCCCATACATGTACCTGTCCGAGTACCTTTTAAATGTTGTTATTTAACCTGCCTCATCCGCTTCCTCTGGCAGTTCATTCCACAAACTGACCACTCTCTGGGTGATAAAGTTGCCTCTCAGGTTCCCTCTCAGGTTCCTATTAAATTTCTCCCCTCTCACCTTAAACCTGCGCCCTCTAGTCCCTGATTTCCCAACCCTGGGAAAAAGGCTGTGTGCATTCACCCTATCTATGCCCCTCATGATTTTATACACCTCTATAAGATCACCCCTCATTCTCCTACGCTCCAATGAGAAAAGTCCTGGTCTGCTCAATCTCTCTCCATAACTCAGTCCCTCGAGTCCCGGTAACATCCTCGTAAATCTCCTCTGCACTCTCTCCACCTTAATGGCATCCTTCCTATAGCAGGGTGACCAAAACTGAACACAATATTCCAAATGCGGCCTCCCCAATGTCTTGTACAGTGTACTGAGATATAGTGAGTAGCTTTTCTTTGCGTGCCATCCAGACAGATCATGTCATGCGTAAGTACACTGAGGTAGTAAAAAGAAAAAGAGAATGCAGAATATAGTGTTGGGGCTGCAGAGGAAGTGCGGTGGCAAATCATTGCCCCAATTCAGGGGAGGGTCACAGTCTCAGAATAAGAGGTCGCCATTTAAGACTGAGATGAGAAGAAATTTCTTTGCCTAGAGGGTGGATTACCTTTTATAACTCTACCCCAGAGGGCTGTGGACACTCAGTCATTGAATTCATCAAAACAGAGATTGATGGATTTCTGGATTTTAAAGGAATTTCGAGTATGGATATAGGGCAAGGAGGGAGAAGATCAGTCACGATGCTGTGCCTCATCTGCTCGATCCCTGTATTGTCTGATCTCTCTCCCTCAACCTGAGCGTCCACAGCCTCTGGAGGGAGAATTCTGAGGATTCACCACACTCTGTGTGAAGACAATCCTCCAACTCTCAGTCCTAAATGTCCGACCCCTTTTACTGCTGTTTCATCCTCTGCTACTGCACCATTCAGGATAGTGACTTTACCTGTCCAGGGGAACTGTTCCATGCTCCATGACCTCAGCACCACTTTAGTCCATAAGGCATAGGAGCAGAATTAGGCCATTCGGCCCATCGAGTCTGCTCCGCCATTCAGTCATGGCTGATTTTTTTTTCAACCCCATCTTCCACCTTCTCCCCGTAACCCTTAACCCCCTTACCAATCAAGAACCTATCAACCTTCGCTTTAAGTACACCCAATGACTTGGCCTCCACAGCCCTCCGTGGCAACGAATTGCACAGATTCACCACTCTCCAGCTGAAGAAATTCCTCCTCATCTCTGTTCTAAAGGGACGCCCCTTTATTCTGAGGCTGTGCCCTCAGATACTGGACTCTCCCACTGATGGAAACATCCTCTCCACGTCCGCTCTATCCAGGCCTTTCAGTATCCAGTAGGTGTCAATGAGATAGAACCATAGAACAATACAGCACAATACAGGCCCTTCGGCCCACCATGTTGTGCCGACCTTCAAACCACACCTAAGACTATCTAACCCCTTCCTCCCACATATCCCTCTATCTTAAATTCCTCCATATGCTTATCTAACAATCTCTTGAACTTGATCCCCCCTCATCCTTCTGAACTCCATCGAGTACAGGCCTAGAGACATCAAACGTTCCTCCTATGTTAACCCTTTCATTCCCGGGATCATTCTTGTGAACCTCCTCTGGACCCTCTCCAGGGCCAGCACATCCTTCCTTAGATACGGGGCCCAAAATTGCTCACAATATTCCCTTCACCTCATTACCAATCTCTACTTACCTGAAAAGCATCTAGTCCTTGGGAGAGAGGAACAAACTGGCCAGTCCCCCCACTTTCCGACAGTCTTTAAATTGAAAACTTAAATTCCTTCTGCAGTGTTTACACTGCAAACAGTGAATACTGGGAGTGAATACAATTCAATCCAGGAGTGCCGATATCTTAAATCACCATCTAAACCCACAAGATTAAATTACTGATTTAAATCACCCCAGGGTATCAGTTTAAACTTGAAAATGATTTGCACTGTAAACTTTACAGTCAGGGGTTTGGATTTTTTTCAGGGTCAATGTTTATTTGATAGTGGTTGTCCGTGCAGACTGCAAACTGTACATTCAGTGTTGAGAATTCCTGTAGGTTTTCCTGTAAGAGGAATGGTCTTTGCCAGTTTCCCACATCAGAAGCTGTTGCTGTTCATTGCTGAACTCAAGATCTCTTCCTTAATGGTAATTAATGGCAAGACCCTTAACAGCGTTGATCTACAGAGGGATCTTGGGGTCCAAGTCCATAGCTCCCTGAAAGTGGCTACACAGGTTGATAGGGTGGTAAAGAAGGCGTATGGCGTGCTTGTCTTTATTGTCAAGGCACCGATTTCAAGAGTTGGGAAGTTATGTTGCAGCTTCATAAAACTCCAGTTAGGCTGCACCTGGAGTATGGCATTCAGTTCCGGTCTCCCCATTACAGGAAGGATGTGGAGGCTTTGGAGAGGGTGCAGAAGAGGTTTCACCAGGATGCTGCCTGGATTAGAGGGTATGAGCTACAAGGAGAGGTTGGACAAACTTGGGTTGTTTTCTCTGGAGCAGCGGAGGCTGAGGGGAGACCTGATAGAAGTTTATAAGATTATGAGAGGCATAGATAGACAGCCGATATCTTTTCCCCAGGGTCGAAATGCCTAATACTAGAGGGCATGCATTTTATATGAGAGGGGGGTAAGTTCAAAGGAGATGTGCGGGGCAGGTTTTTTACACAGAGAGTGGAGGGTGCCTGGAATGTGCTGCCAGGGGTGGTGGTGGAGGCAGATACGATAGAGGTGTTTAAGAGGCTCTTAGATAGGCACATGGATTTGCAGAGAATGGAGGGATGTGGACATTGTGTAGGCAGGAGGGATTGGTTTAGTTAGGCGTTTAATTACTAGTTTAATTAGTTGTGGGCTGAAGGGCCTGTTCCTGTGCTGTACTGGTCTGTGTTCCTCCAAAGTTTTTATGGGGCTTGACAGATATTTCCCCTGGATGAGGAGTCTAGAACCAGAGGTCATGTCTCAGAATAAGAGCTAGGGCATTTGGGACTGAGATGGGGAGAGATTTCTTCATTCAGAGGATAGTGAATCGTTGGAATTCGCTTCCCCAGAGGGCCTCGGAGACTTAGTGATTGAGTTCGTTCAAAAAAGGGATCAATAGTGTTCAGGATATTTTGGGAATGAAGGGATATGAGGATGGTGCAGGAGGATGGCGCTGGGGGAGGAGACCAGCCGTGATCTTGGTGAATGGTGGAGCAGGTTCAAAGGGCTGGCTAGAAACGGAAAGTACAAAGGAGATGTGCGGGGCAAGATTTTTAGCGGTGGGTGCCTGGAATGTGCTGCCAGGGGTGGTGGTGGAGGCAGATACGATAGAGGCATTTAAGAGCATCTTAGATAGGCACATGGATGTGCAGAGAATGGAGGGATATAGACATTGTGCAGGAAGAAGGGATTAATTTAATTAAGCATCATTAACTTAATTAGTTGGGCACAACGTTGTGGGCTGAAGGCCCTGTTCCTGTGCTGTACTGTCCTATGTTCTATGCCTCTATTTCTTATGTTCTTAGGAAGTCATAGAGTCTACAGCATGGTAACAGACCCTACGCCTCACCATGTCTCTGGGGCAAAAAAATCTTCCTCAGATCCCTGAAACATTACCTCCGTTCTCTCTCCACAGATGCTACCTGACCCACTGGGCCTTTCCATTTTTACTTCAGATTTCCAGCATCTACAGGCATTTTGCTTCTGGACTGTAAACACAAATTGTTGACAGTTCCCTACCTTGTAGATGCAAGACTTTGCATTCAGGAAGAAGAGTTCAATGGTGGCATTGTCCTTCAGATAAGCGATGCTCTCAATGTAGAACCTGTAAAAATAACGAGGAGCTCGGTAAGAAGATAATTTCCCTTCCTTTATGAAACCTTCCCTAATATCCCTGCCACTTTCCAAGGCCCCTCAGTCACTATGTCCGGCTGCTTTTGAAGACTGAAGTCGGACTCGTTAACCAAATGATTTACATCTGCAGTTTTTGCTTTAAGATACCTTGGGTCAACCAGGGATACTCAAGAACTGACGAGGTAAATGAGCAGGTGCCATCCTGCTTAGACTTGCGATTGGGATGCTATTGGTTGAAAAATAAATGATCAGGACTAAGTGCAGTCTCAGAGAGAAGTCTTAGAGTCAAACAGCACGGAAACAGGCCCTTTGGCCCAACTCATCCATGCTGACCAAGATGCCCATCTATGCCAATCCCATTTGCTCTGCAACGGCAACTGCTCTGCCCAGGACCGCAAGAAACTGCAGAGAGTTGTGGACACAGCCCAGCGCATCACGGAAACCAGCCTCCCCTCCATGGACTCTGTCTTTACCTCTCGCTGCCTTGTTGAAGCAGCCAGCATAATCAAAGACCCCACCCACCCGGGTCATTCTTCTCTTCCATCGGGCAGAAGATACAGGAGCCTGAGGGTACGTACCACCAGGTTTAAGGACAACTTCTACCCCATTGTGATAAGATTATTGAACAGTTCCCTTATACGATGAAATGGACTCTGACCTCACGATCTACCTTGTTGTGACCTTGCACCTTATTGCACTGCACTTTCTCCGTAGCTGTGACACTTTACTCTGTACTGTTATTGTTTTTACCTGTACTACATCAATGCACTCTGTACTAACTCAATGTAACTGCACTGTGTAATGAATTGACCTGTACGATCGGTATGCAAGACAAGTTTTTCACTGTACCTCGGTACAAGTGACAATAATACACCAATACCAATACCATAATCAAGGACCCCTCCCATCCCGGACATTCTCTCTTCTCCCACCTTCCAATGGGCAGACGATACAAAAGCTTGAAAACATGCACCACCAGGCTCAAGGACAGCTTCTATCCTGCTGTTATGTTCTTGAACAGACTTCTTGTAATGATAAAGATGGACTCTTGACCTCACAATCTACCTCGTTATGACCTTGCACCTTATTGTCTGCCTGCACTGCACTTTCTCTGTAACTGTAACACGTTATTCTGCATTCTGTTATTGTTTTCCCTTGTACTACCTCAATGCACTGATGTGATGAAATGATCTGTATGAACGGTATGCAAGACAACCTTTTTCACTGTACCTCGGTACATGTGACAATAGTAAACCAATTACCAATTATTTTGGACAGACAGGTCTCCTTGGTGAGGTGCAGGAAGGCCTGGATGTGGAAGCGTGATCACTGAAGGGCAGGGATGGTAGTGTAGAGGCTAGCGTAACGCTTTACAGCGCCAGTGACCCCGGTTCAATTCCGGCCGCTGTCTGTGAGGAGTTTGTACGTTCTCCCCGTGTCTGTGTGGGTTTCCTCCGGGTGCTCCGGTTTCCTCCCACATTCCAAAGACGTACGGCCTAGGAAGTTGTGGGCATGCTATGTTGGCGCTGGAAGTGTGGCGACACTTGCGGGCTGCCCCCAGAACACTCTACGCAAGAGATGCATTTCACTGTGTGTTTCGATGTACGTGTGACTAATAAAGATATTATCTTATCTAAAGAGGAAGTAGACAAATGTTCTAAAGATTGACACCCTGGCACAGAAGAGGCCTGGGGCAGATCAGCCACGATCATATTGAATGATGGGGTAGGCTTGAGGGGCTGATTGGCCTACTCCTGTTTCCTTATGTCCTTGTAAACTGCACCATGGGACTACCCTGCAATCTCCGGTCTGCTGACAGCAGTCCTTCCATCTCGAACAACGTTTCTCCCGTAACCAGCACCAACAGACCTGGTCACTGGGTCCGTGTGGGGGCTTGTGCTGCACAATAGATGGCTCCGTCTAACAGCGGCTAAAACTTTAAAACCAAACCAGCAGGTGTGCAGCAGTTTAGCCCATCCTGGAGCTGTGATAGGCTGGCAGGTGTATGGAATGAGCTACCAGAGGAGGTGGTAGGGGTAGGTACAATTACAGTGTTCAAAAGATATTTAGACAGGTACCTGGACAGGAAAGGAATAGGGTGCTATGTAAATGCACATCACTTTCTTTTGGGTCGGAGTCTGAATGCTGTAAACAGGCATAACCTGAGGTCAGCTCCGAGGGTTCAGGCTCCAAGCTCTGATACATGCTTTCCTTCTTGCCTTTGACAGACATTCACTGTGATTATGTTGACTGCTGGCGAGATAAATGTCCTCACTAAAGTGTAACAGATGCGTCCCAAAGCATACTTGAGATGAGTGGGTATTTAATCCTGTATCTCTAAGCATTAAAGTTTCCACAACCGTGTGGACCTCCTATTAACACTGTAAAACTGCCATGTGATGCTTAGCATAACAGTGGGGAGGGCCTAATAAACTCTCCAACTTTGATGGAACTGGTGTCGAATGGCAAGACCACAGTTGCAAACGAGTTTTATCACTGGAGCACTAACCCAGGGACAGGGGCGCCTTGGGGAATTTAAGGTTAATTCAAGAAATCTGGAATTAAACACTACCATCTGTAATGGTGAACATGAAACCAGTGGATTGTTGTAAAAACCCATCAGGTTCACCAATGCCCTCCAGTGAAGGAAATCTGCCGTCCTTTAATGCACAGACTAAGTGTGATGCCAGACCCATAGTAATAGAGTCATGGAGAGACAGAGAGCATGGAAACAGGCCCTTTGGCCCAACTCGTCCATGCCGACCAAGTTGCCTACTTGAACTAGTCCCATTTGCCTGCATTTGGCCCATATCCCTCTAAACTTTTCCTATCGATGTACCAGTCCAAATGTCTCTTAAACATAATGTCTCCTTTGACACTCACCAACTTTTATCGATGTGCCATAGAAAGCATCCTATCTGGATGCATCACAGCTTGGTACGGCAACTGCTCTGCCCAGGACCGCAAGAAACTGCAGAGAGTTGTGGACACAGCCCAGTGCATCACGGACACCAGCCTCCCCTCCATGGACTCTCGCTGCCTTGGTGTAGCAGCCAGCATAATCAAAGACCCCACCCACCCGGGTCATTCTCTCTTCTCCCCTCTCCCATCAGGCAGAAGACACAGGACCCTGAGGGCACGTACCACCAGGCTCAAGGACAGCTTCTATCCCACTGTGATAAGACTATTGAACGGTTCCCTTATACGATGAAATGGGTTCTTGGCTTCACAGTCTACCTTGTTATGACCTTGCACCTTATTGTCTGCCTGCACTGCACTTCCTTGTAGCTGTGACACTTTACTCTGTATTCTGTTATTGTTTTACCCTGTACTACCTCAATGCACTGTGTAATGAATTGATCTGTACGAACGGTATGCAAGACAAGTTTTTCACTGTACCTCGGCACAAGTGACAATAATAAACCAATACCAACACCAATAAACCAATACCAAATTGTATTTGCCTCTACCACTTCCTCTGGCAGCTCGTTCCATATACTCACCACCCTCTGTGTGAGAAAGTTGCCCCTCAGGTCCCTTTTAAATCTTTCCCCTCTCACCCTAAACCTATGCCCCCTAGTTTTGGACTCCCCTACCCTGGGGAAAAGACTATGACCATCCACCTTATCCATGCCCTTCATGAGTCACCCTTCAGCCTCCTGCATCCCAGGGAGAAAAGCCCCAGCCTATCCAGCCTCTCCCTATAACGCAAGCCCTCCAGTCCTGGTAACATCCTCGCAAATCTTTTCTGCACCCTGTCCAGTTTAGTGACACCCTTCCTATAGCAGGGCGACCAGAAGTGTACGCAGTGCTCCAGATGTGGCCTTACCAACGTCCTGTACAGCTGCAACGTGACGTCCCAACTCTTGTACTCAATATTCTAACTGATGAAGGCTATTCACCTTATCTATGCCCAACGTGGGCTGGTGGGCTAGTTATTCACACGACGCGACCAACCAGCATTTACTGCCCATCTTCAACAGCCCCCGAGCTGAGGAGCAGCAGAAGGTGGGTCTGGAGTCACACATCGGCCAGACCAGTTAACGATGGGAGACTTCCTTCCCTGAAGGACATCAGGGAACCACGTGGGATTGTACAACATCTCAGAGGTTTCATGGTCATCATTACCAAGACTAATTCGAGAGTTATTTAATGACTTCAGTTTAAGTTCTCCATCTATCGTGGGAGAATTCAAACTCAGCTCTTGGGATGAATGATATAGAGCTTTGGCCATTAGTCCAATACCTTAACCATTTCTGTAGTTGCTGATCTGCCACTAAATAATAATATTGATTATTGATTATTATTATTGGTTTATTATTGTTGCATGTAGTGAGATACAGTGAAAAGCTTTTGCTAGTGTGCCTCCAGACAGATCATCCTATACAGAAGTACATTGAGCTAATAAAAAGGAAGACAGAATGCAGATTAAAGTGTTCCAGTTACGGAGAAGGTGCAGTGCAAGGGAAACAAAGAACTGGAGATGCTGGAACTGGATGAAAAACACTGAACATTGTTGAACATTGAAGTCCCCCACTTTAAGTAATCCCCACACCCCCTCCTCCCAACCAGGCCTCTTCTTTTCTTCTCTTTCCTAGCCTCTCTCTCTTTTTTTCTACCCCCCCTCTCTTTTCTCTCCTTCCCTGTGACCCATCCCCCGGTGGATCTGCTCTCCCCTCCTTCCCCACACCTGCCCATCACTATCTCTTACCTGCATCTACCTATCACCACCCTGTGCCCACCCCACCTCCCCTCTTCTGTCCACCTATCACTGCTCTGCTTTTCCCTCCTATATATTGGGCTTCCCCTTTTCCCATCTTCAGTCCTGAAGAAGGGTCCTGACCCGAAACATTGCCCGCCTGCTTTTCTCCACGGATGCTGCCTGGCCTGTTGAGTTCCTCCAGCATCATTGTGTTTTTCAATAAAGTGGAAGGGCCACAACAAAGTAGATTGGGAGATCAAGAGTTCATCTTTGGTATGTTCAAGAGTCTTACAACAGCAGGATAGAAGCCGTCCTTGAGCCTGGTGGTACGTGCTTTCAGGCTTTTGTATCTTCTGCCCGGTGGGAGGGGGGAGAAGAGAGAATATCCGGGGTGGGTGGGGTCTTTGATTACGTTGGCTGCTTTACCGAGCAGCGAGAAGTGTAGACAGAGTCCATGGAACAGAGGCTGGTTTCCGTGATGGACTGGTATTTTTGCATAGGCAGGCATGGTAGTGTAATGGTTAGCGTAACGCTATTACAGCTCCAGCGACCTGGGTTCAATTCCAGCTGCTGTCTGTACGTTCTCCCCGTGTCTGTGTGGGTTTCCTCCAGGTGCTCTGGTTTCCTCCCACATTCCAAAGACGTACGGGTTAGGAAGTTGTGGGCGTGCTATGTTGGTGCCGGAAGTGTGGCGACACTTGCGGGCTGCCCCCAGAACACTCTACGCAAAAGATGCATTTCACCGTGTGTTTCGATGTACATGTGACTAATAAAGGTATCAGGTCTTTATCTAATTAGAAATAATTCACTATAGCATTGTTCCATTTTCTGAACATGCTGTGTATGACTTTAAAAGCACTTTGAGAACCCAGTTCTCTCCAGGATATGTTCCAGTCCTGTACACCAGAGGGAGCAGCACACTACCAGATGATTATAGCATTCTCCACTTTGAGCTGGAACTGAGTTCCTTCGACACAGCCCACGAGCTCACTGGATTCCAACGTGCTGCATCTTCTGACCTGAAGACCGTTTCCAGTGCCTCTCAGACATGTCCACACTTCATGGTCCTCCTGGTGATATTGATGGAGCAGCATTCACAGCCGAGGAGGAGAAGAAGCCGGGTCGCTGACCTCATGCTTCACACACCACAGCCGATGCGCGCACAGCAAGATCCCAGGCTGATAAAGATCCGGCCGTGCGTTCAGTGAGGGAAGGGTCCCAGGATGTGGGAGAATCTCTCTGCCTGGGCAAGCCCTCGGCAGCTCGGAGGTCAACACACTGTCCAGCGGACATGAGCCCGTCATTGTCTCCCCAATGGGATTTAAAATCTCAACCTTCAACCTCGTGAATGGGAATGTCTCACAGTGGCCCAAAGTGTGGACCACAGCTGGCACCATGACCACATCTGGCACAGTGTGAACCACAGCTGGCACACTGCGTAACCACAGCCTGTACATTGTGTGACCACAGCTGGCACACTATGAGCACAGCTGGCACTGTGTGAACCACAGCTGGCATGCTTCATAACCACAGCTGGCACTATGTGATACACAGCTGGCACTGTGTGAACCACAGCTGGCACACTGTGAGCACAGCTTGAACTGTATGACCACAATTGGAACATGATGTACAAGGGAACTGGGGCGTCGGGGAGTTCGGGGTAATTGGGACCCTCTGAGCCCAATGCCAGACTATCAACAGTTCCAAACAATCAGACAACAGGTTCTCAGAGTTCTACTGTAGATGGGTACGACAGTCGGCATGGAGACGTGATAAGGTCTTCCTGTGCTGTTTGCTCTGTGAGGTGGCCATTCAGCCCATCATCTGTACCTGCTCCGAGAGCAATCTTATTTCTCAAAGTTCTCACCCACATTCCCGCCAACTCCCCCAATTCCCCTTTCGTCCACCTGCATCCTTTCACCGGCTGCCTACTCCTGCTGGAAGTTCCCAGCGTTCGTTCTGCTACGGTTCAGGACTCTGAGACAACTGGAACATCTCCATCTGCAGACTACCCATGCAGCCCGGCACTAGGACCTGGCACTTGCCCTGGGAACCTGCTCTCGCATCCTTGGCCAGGTTACTCCAGGTCATTGATTAGACTGTAAGGTGACCAGGAGGAAAAAGATTACATGTTTTCATTATATGTGTTAATATTTTTAAATAAGTGGTTTAATTGACATCTTGAATTTTTTCTTTTATTAGTGTTAATTAAAAATTAAAAGTAATTTTTTAGTTCCTGGGTGTTAACATCCCGGAGGATCTATCCTGGGCCCAACACATTGATGCAATCACGAAGAAGGCACGTCAGTTGCTCTATTTTATTTGGAGTTTGAGGAGATTTGGTTCATCACAAAAAGCTTACAAATTTCTACAGATGTACAGTGGAGAGCGTTCTGACTGGTTGCATCACCGCCTGGTGTGGAGGCTCCAATGCACAGGATCGCAAGAGGCTGCAGAGGGTTGTAGACTCAGCCAGCTCTATCACGGGCACAACCCTCCCCACCGTTGAGGACATCTTCAAGAGGTGGTGCCTCAAGAAGGCGGCATCCATCATTAAGGACCCTCAACACCCGTTACTACCATCGGGGAGGAGGTACAGGAGCCTGAAGACCCACACTCAACGATTCAGGAACAGCTTCTTCCCCTCCACCATCAGATTTCTGAATGGTCCATGAACCCATGAACACTGCCTCGTTATTCTTTTTTTTGCACTATTCATTTAATTTTGTAATTTATAGTAATTTTATGTCTTGGCACTGTACTGCTGCCGCAAAACAACAAATTTCACGTCATATGTCAGTGATAATAAACCTGATTCTGATCCTGATGAACTTTTAAGGTCTCTGAATGTCTCTACATATCGCGGGTTTAAATAATCAGCCGCTTGATCATTTAAATCTGAGCTATGTAGAAATTTCTTCTTGCAGAGGACGGTGAACCTTGAATTCTCAACGCCAGAGAGGACACCATGGGAGGTTAGCTCCTTAAATACATTTAAGGTGGGAGGTGGATACCTTTCCGAAAGGTCAGGGAATTGAGAGCTCTGGGCATCTGGCACAGAGGGACAGTTAAACCTCGGGCAGTTACACCTCAGCCAAGATTATATTGAATGCCAGGAGAGGTTGGAGAGGCCAGAGCTGGACAGAATGGAATCAGCGACGATGTCTGGCCTGACTGGTGGTTGAGAACCAGGGCTCGGAGCCTCAGGATACGGGCATAAGACACTTAGGGCTGAGATGAGAAGAAATTTCTTCACTCAGAGGGTGGTGAAGCTGAGGGTTCTCTTATCACGGTAGTGTAGCGGTTAGCGTAACGCTATTACAGAGCCAGCGACCTGGGTTCAATTCCGGCCGCTGTCTGTAAGGAGTTTGTACGTTCTCCCCGTGTCTGCGTGGGTTTCCTCCGGGTGCTCCGGTTTCCTCCCACATTCCAAAGACGTACGGGTTAGGAAGTTGCGGGCTGCCTCCAGAACACTCTACGCAAAAGATGTATTTCACTGTGTGTTTCGATGTACATTTGACCAATAATGATATCTTATCTTATCATAGAAGGCTGCAGAGGCCAAGATGCTGAATATATTTAACATAGAACACAGAACACTACAGCACAGTACAGGCCCTTTGCCCCACAATGTTGTACCGACATTTTTATCCTGCTCTAAGAATCTATCTAACCCTTCCCTCCCACATAGCCCTCCATTTCTCCATCATTCATGTGTCTATTTAAGAGTCTCTTAAATGTCCCTAATGTATCTAGCCCCCACAACCTCTGCCGGCATGTGCGTTCCCCACACCCCCACTCTCTGTGTAAAAAACTTACCCCTGACATCCCCCTTATACTTCCTCCAATCACCTTAAAATTATGCCCCCCTTGTGTTAGCTATTGTCACACTGGGATGAAGTCTCCTGACTGTCCACAGGAGGATTTAGGCAGATTTCCAGCCACAGAAAGTACGAAGGGGTATGGAGAGAGAGTAGGAACGTGGCATTGAGATAGATGCTCCTTTTTGAAAGGCAGAGCAGGTTTTTGAGAGATGAAAGACCAACTCCTGCTCCTATTTTTTCTGATAAACAGTGTACTGTTTTGGTCACCCTGCTATAGGAAAACACATCATTAAAACTGGAAAGACACAAGAAAGACTGAAATCTGGAGCAACACAACAAGATGTTGGAGGAACTCAGCGGGTCAGGCAGCGTCTGTGGAGGGAAATGAACGGTCGATGTTAAACTGGAAAGAGTGCAGATTTATGAGGATGTTGCCAGGACTCGAGGGCCTGAGTTATTGGGAGAGGTTGGGCAGGCTGGATTTTTATTCTGGAACACAGGAGGCGAGGTGTATAAAATCAAGAGGGGTATAGATAGGGTGAATGCACAAAGTCTCTTTCCTAGGGAAGGGGAGCTACAAACTGGAGGGCAAAGGTTTAAGGTGAGAGGGGAAGATTTAAAAGGGACCTGAGGGGCAACTTCTTCACGCAGAGTGTGGTAAGCGTTATGGGGCGAGCTGCCAGAGGAAGTGGTAGAGGCAGCAGGTACAAGAACAACAGTTATAAGACACCTGGGACAGGTCCATGGATAGGAAAGGTTTTGGAGGGATAGGATCCAAACACAGGCAAATGGGACTGGCTCAGATGGTCACCTTGGTCGGCATGGACTGAGTTGGGCCGGTTTCCTGCTGTATGACTCTATGACTATTCTTGCTACTTCTAGACTTGTTTATTCCTTTGATCAGAAAAGAAACAGCTGGAGGAACCTCAGCGGGTCGGGCAGCATCTGTGGAGCGAAGTGGACAGTCGACGTTTTGGGTCAGGACCCTTCATCTGGACTGCTTGTGTCTCCCATTATTCCTGGCCGCCTTCCACAGACCCTGCCTGTACCAGGCTGGGTTGCTAAGGACCTAGGCTGAGACTTGAACCACAACCTTCTGACTCAGGAGCGAACGTGCTTACCCACAGAGCCACCAAGAACTGCCAAGGCTGGCAGAAGCTCAGTTTGCTTCTGACTGATGAACAAGGTGAGTCAGGATTACACAGCAAAGGTTACGGACTTTACTATAGCGCAGTCTGTGTGGATTTCAAAGGAACCAATGCTTGCTTTGTCTGACTGAAGTCACCTGTGACTGATTAATTGTCATTGCCCAAAAGTAACAGCAGAAAAGCGAGACAGAAATATTAAAGAAAACACAGAGATTGGTGAGATTTAGAATAGGAGGGAACGTCTGGTGGATTCCAACAGTTACAGCACAAGATTCATTCTTTTCCTTGCAATCAGGGACCATGAACCTCTGATTATCCAAAGCCACTAAATTGTAAATGTCATTGAGAACACAGAACAGTACAGCACAGGAACAGGCCCTTCAGCCCGCAATGTCTGTGCCAACCATGAAGCCAAATTAAACTAATCCCATCTGCCTGCACATGATCCATAACCCTCCGTTCCCCACCTGTTCACGTGTGTCTAAATGCCTCTTAAACACCACCATGGTGTCTGCTCCACCACTACCAGGGATTGAGTACAGGAGTTGGGACATTATGTTGAGTTTGTATAAGTTGTTGTGAGGCTGCACTTGAGCACTGTGCACAGTTTTTGGTCGCCCTGTTATAGGAAAGATGTGGTTAAACTGGAAAGAGTGCAGAGGAAATTTACAAGGCTGGGTCTTTATTCCTTGGAACATAGGAGAATGAGGGGCGACCTTATCGAAGTGTTTAAAATGATGAGAGGCATAGATAAGGTGGACAGGAACACTTTTTCCCCAGGGTAGGGGAGTCCAAAACTAGGGGGGGGGTAGGTTTAGGGTGAGAGGAGAAAGATTTAAAAGGGACCTGAGGGGCAACTTTCTCACACAGAGGGTGGTGAGTATATGGAACGAGCTGCCAGAGGAAGTGGGTGAGGCAGCTACAACAGTATCATTTAAGAAGCACTTGGATCGGTACATGGAGGGACGGGGCTTGGAGGGATATGGGCCAAACGCAGGAAATTGGGACTAGCTGTGTGGGCACCGTGGTCGGCGTGGACTCGTTGGGCCGAAGGGCCTGTATCTGTGCTGCATTGCTCTATGGCTCTATGGATAAGTTTTTATCCACTGGATAAGTTTGTACATCCCATAGCAGAGGAGTCAAAAAACCAGGGGGCAAAGATTTAAAATGATTGTTGGAAGGATTAAGAGGGGAGGCGGTCGAAACACTTACCCCCAGAGGTGAGGTCTGGAACTCACTGCCTAAAAGGGTGCTGGAGATGGAAACCCTCGTCACACTCACAGAGTGGGTAGGCACTTGCAGGGTGACAGACCCAGGGCTGGGAGACAGGGGTTAGGTTGGGAGGTTCCGCTTTGACCAGCACAGATGGGCTCAATGGTCTCTTTCAGTGTTGTAGATTGGTAATGGTTCTTTGATTCCTTTGAAAGTTTCTGTGGAAGCACAAGTCTTCCTTATTTAAACTGACTGACATTAAGTGATAAATCATGTTTAAAATAACTATATTGCAGCAAAATGAATTGATGCAGAGGCCTGGACAACAATAGTACTGTGAAGCGAGAAAGAAAAGCAATTCTGCAGAAACTAGACAGAACAGCGCAGGGACCTGACATCGATGTCAAGATAAATAATAGCTGTGATGGTTCAGGTTCAATCATTTCAGACACTGATGAAGTTACTGAGTTTTATCATTACTGTCAGAAGCTCAGGCTGAAATGATATAATAATCTGTTCCTGAGTGGATGTTCCTGTGGATTATTCTGCCTTCCTTTGGAATAGCTGCCTTAGTTCTCAAAGTCCAAAGTCGAGTTTATTGTCAGATGCACGTCCATGTGTGCACAGGTGCAATGAAAAACTTACTTGCAGCAGCATCACAGGCACAGAGCATCAGATACACAACATTCACTAAAACATAAATTACACACAATTTTTACAAGAACACAACTAGAACAAAAAAAAACATGAAGTCCATTGTAGTGCAAAGTGATCAGAGTGGTCACAGTGTTGCTAAACTGTAATGATTAGGGTTGTGTCAGTCAAGAATCTCCTCATCAGGATATACTGGTCCCGGAGATACTACAATGATACTACAGCCTAGAGTTAAACTATGAGATTACACACAACAATGGGTTGCGTTTCCTGGAAGATGGAAGTTTGCAGGATGGTCTGATTGGAGGTTTTGCAATGGCTGGAGACGATGGGACAAATGGAGAGAAATGATCACCGGTTGGGGCTGTTTCAGTAATAAAAGCAAATGAAGGGTCTTGATCTGAAACATCGACCATCTATTTCCCTTCACAGATGTTGCCTGACCTGTTGGGTTTCTCCAGCATCTTGTTTTTTTGTGCCTGATTCCTTGTCATTCCTTTATGCTGAAAATTCCATACCTCAGGCAGGATAAAATTGTGCTGGAGGAGGTGCAGCCTGGGATGGAGCGTTTCAGTTGTGGGGAGAGACTAGAGATGCTAGGTCTGTTCTCCCTGGAGCAGAGGAGGCTGAGGTGGTGACCTTACAGAGCTACGGTGAATTATGAGAGGAATAAACTGGAAAGGCGTCAGAAAAGATTCACGAGGATGTTACCGGGATTAGAGGGCTTGGGTTATAAGGAGAGACTGGATAGGCTGGGACTGTTTTCTCTGGAGCGCAGGAGGCTGAGGGTTATAGAGGCTCATAGAAGTTTATAAAGTCATGAGGGGGCAGGCACGGTAGTGTAGTAGTTAGCATAACGCTATTACAGCGCCAGCGACCTGGGTTCAATTCCAGCCACTGTCTGTAAGGAGTTTGTACGTTCTCCCCGTGTCTGCGTGGGTTTCCTCCGGGTGCTCCGGTTTCCTCCCACATTCCAAAGATGTACGGGTTAGGAAGTTGTGGGCATAGTATGTTGGTGCCAGAAGCGTGGCGACACTTGGGGGCTGCCCCCAGAACACTCCACGCAAAAGATGCATTTCACTGTGTGTCTTGATGTACATGTGACTAATAAAGAAATCTTATCTTATAAGGTAGATGGTCACAGAGTCTTTTTCCCAGGGTAGGGCTGGTCTAAAACTAGAGGGCATAGTTTTATGGTGAGAGGGGAAAGATTTAAAGGGGACCTGAGGGGCAAGTTTTTCACACAGAGGGTGGTGGGTGCATGGAACAAGTTACCAGAGGAAGTGGTAGAGGCAGGTTAACAACATTTAAAAGACATTTGGACAGGTTCATGAATAGGAAAGGTTTAGAGGGATATGGGCCAAACAGGGGGAAATGGGACCAGCTCAGGTAGGCAACTAGGTGGGGATGAAAGAGTTGGGCCGAAGGGCCTATTTCCGTGCTGTGATACTCTATGAATAGGTAGGGTAGATAGTAAATATCATGGTGGGGGTGTCTAAGGCAAGAGGTTTAAGGTGAGGGGTAGGTGGTTTGGAGGGGATCTGAGGGGGAGTTTGTTCACACAGAGGGTGACGGGAGTCTGGAATGTTCTGCCTTAAGAGGTGGTGGAAGCAGAGACTCTCTCAACATTTAAGAAGCATCTGGGCAAGTCCTTGGTATGTCACGGCATAGAAGGTACAGACCTAATGTAGATGTGGGGTTATTGTAGGTAGGTACAAAGGGGCAGGATGCTTCTGTGCTCTGTGACTATATTAATTCTTACAGGGGAAGATATTCTTTCTTCTCACCTGCGAGAAGTGTACATCGCTTCGATCCCTCAGTTGTACTCACTGCTAAAAGTTCAGGGGATCTTAGATTTGTAGTTCTGCCTGTGTCCTGAGAGGGACTCTCAGCTCTTTGCTTGGGTTCAGTAACCGAAGCAGATGTGACATTAACACAGAATGTGCGTGCATTGAAATCGAATTGGACTGCTTCCCTGCCACAACGTTCAGTGCTCCATTATGAACAGGTAGTTTACCCAAACCCTGCTGAAAGGATGAAATACAATCACTTCTGCCGTGATGATTTATCAAAGTGAAGTGGAAAGGAATTTAGGAAGATGTGTGCTTCCAGTGGTTAATCAAGCATTTGGCATGTACACACCGAATATGAAGACATATGCTGTGAAATATATCAGCTGCGGAGGAAGCGTTACTTCTCTTGTATCTCCATGAATCACAATCAGCTTCCCGATAAAACAGCAATGGAGCAGAATGTCTCCTGCTTCACTGCCATTCCGTGCTGAGCTCCGATTTGAAAAAGGCTTGGTGATTTCACCCAAACCAACCCTCTCTGCTGGTTGACTGGAAGGTGAAGGCATGGCTACATTTTGCCTGGTATATTGGGCTATCTCTGCCCCGTTTATAGCAGTAAACGCAGTCCAGTCCTTTACGAGACAGCAACATAATTGTGTAGTTATCACCCCCATGTATTGCAGCACCCACAGAATAAACAATTCATCAGAGTCAAAAGGGACCAGCCATCAGCTGACAGGGCTGCTGGGAAAGCAGATTCGGAGATGATGGAATGACCACTAAACAGTTAATGTCGGGAGCTAAATGTGCATGTCTGGTAATTATGGAAAATGTTTTGGAAAATCCACCCCCACCTCTGAATTTAAATCCACTTTGGTGCTATTCTTAACACTGATCCCTGCCTGTGCTATTTTAACGGGGTGACTATCTGCAGACAGGCAGGAAGTGAGTTAATGAGTTTGCGAAAAGTTGCAGATTGAGGGAATTCAACCGAGACACATTTTTGTAAGCCCAGTCTCTCTGAGTGTGTGTGCATGTGTGAGAGAGAGAGAGTGTGAGAAAGGGAGTGTGCATGTCTGTGCCTGAGAGGGAGTGTGTGTATCTGTGAGAGAGAGAGAGAGAGAGAGAAGAAAACTGTGTGTATCTGCAATGTGTGTGTGTCTGTGAGAGAGAGAGAGAGAGAGACTGTGTATCTTCAATGGGTGTGTGTGTGTGTGAGAGAGTGTGTGTGTGTCTGTGTATGCGTGTGTATGTCTGTGTGTGTCTGTGTGTGTGTCTCTGTATGTGAGTGTGTATGTGTGTCTGTGTATGTGTCTGTGTGTGTGTCTGTGTGTGTCTGTCTATATACAGTATGTGTGTGTGTGTGTTAGTGTGTTTGTGTGTGTGTGTCTCTGTGTGTCTAAGTGTGTGTGTATATGCAGTATGTGTGTGTGTGTCTGTGTGTGTGTGTGTGTGTGTGTGTCTATATACAGAGTGTGTCTGTGTGTGTGTACGTATCTGTCTATATACAGTATGTGTGTGTTAGGGTGTCTCTATGTGTGTCTAAGTGTGTGTGTGTGTCTATATACAGTATGTGTGTGTGTGTGTCTGTGAGTCTGTGTGTGTGTGTTTATATACTGTGTGTGTGTGTGTGTCTGTGAGTCTGTGTGTGTGTGTCTATATACTGTGTGTGTGTGCGCGCGCGTGTCTATATACTGTGTGTGTGTGTGTGTGTGTGTGTGTGTGTGCGTGCGCGCGCGTGTGTGTGTCTATATACAGTGTGTGTGTGTGTGTGTGTGTGTGTGTGTGTGTGTGTGTGTGTGTGTGTGTGTGTGTGTGTATGTATGGGGTAGGAGTTACCACTGGGGAGAGGGAGTGCAGAGCCCAAGTGCCACCCAGATCAGCCACGGGGTCAGTAAATGGTGGAGCAGACCAGAGGGCTTGTCTCACCTACTTCCATTTGACTTCCTGTGTCCATTTATGGTGTCATAGAGTGACAGCACGGAAACAGGCCCTTCAGCCCAACTTGTCCATGCCGACTGTGTTGCCCAGCGAGCTGGTCCTATCTGCCCGTGTTTGGCCCATAGCCCTCTAAACCTCTCCTATCCATGTACTTATCCAAAAGGCTTTTCAAAGTTGCTGATGTGCCCATCTCAACCACTTGGATGAAGTGGGAACTTGGATGAGGAAGTGGAGGGGTGGGTTCGTAAGTTTGCAGATGATACGAAGGTTGGAGGGATTGTGAATAGTGTAGAAGGTTGTTGTAGGTTACAACAGGATTTAGATGGGATGCAGAGCTGGGCGGAGAAGTGGCAGATGGAGTTCAATCCAGAAAAGTGTGAAGTGATACACTATGGAAAACTGAACTTGAAGGTGGAGTACGAGGTTAATGGCAGGACTCTTAGCAGTGTGGAGGAACAGAGGGGTCTTGGGGTCCACATCCATAGATCCCTCAAAGTTGCCTCGCAAGTGGATAGGGTGGTTAAGAAGACATATGGAGTGTTGGCCTTCATTAGTCGGGGGATTGAGTTCAAGAGCAGCGAGGTGATGTTGCAGCTCTATAGAACTCTGGTCAGACCACACTTGGAGTACTGTGTTCAGCTTCAAGTTCCTGGGAGTGAACATTACCAACCGCCTGTCCTGGTCAAATCACGTAGATGCCACGGCCAAGAAAGCTCACCAGCACCTCTACTTCCTCAGAAGGCTAAAGAAATTTGGTTTGTCCCCTTTGACTCTCACCAACTTTTACCGATGCACCATAGGAAGCATCCTATCTGGATGTATCACGGCTTGGTACGGCAACTGCTCTGCCCAGGACCACAAGAAGCTGCAGAGAGTTGTGGACACAGCCCAGCACATCACAGACACCAGCCTCCCCTCCTTGGACTCTCATTTCTTGGTGTAGCAGCCAGCATAATCAAAGACCCCATCCACCCGGGACATTCTTTCTTCTCTCCTCTTCCATCGGGTAGAAGATACAGGAGCCTCTGGGCACGTACCACCAGACTTAAGGACAGCTTCTATCCCACCGTGATAAGACTATTGAACAGTTCCCTTATACAATGAGATGGACTATGACCTCACGATCTACCTTGTTGTGACCTTGCACCTTATTGCATTGCACTTTCTCTGTAGCTGTGACGCTTTACTCTGTAGTTATTGTTTTTACCTGTACTACATCAATGCACTCTGTACTAACTCAATGTAACTGCACTGTGTAATGAATTGACCTGTACGATTGGTTTGTAAGGCAAGTTTTTCACTGTACCTCGGTACAAGTGACAATAATAAACCAATAGTCGCCTCATTATAGGAAGCACGTGAAGATTTAGAAAGGGTGCAGAAGAGATTTACCAGGATGCTGCCTGGATTGGACAGCATGTCTTATGAGGATAGTGTGGCGACTCACCGTCTAGTCGGACGAACC